>NC_142594.1:56696655-56996655 GCF_965207765.1 Zootoca vivipara | reverse complement strand
CACGCACACGGGCGAGAAGCCCTACCAGTGCCCCGAGTGCGAGAAGCGCTTTGCCGAGAAGTCCAAGCTGACCAACCACTACCGCATCCACACGGGGGAGCGCCCCTACCGCTGCGGGCAGTGCGACAAGCGCTTCGTCCGCGCCCACCACCTGGTCAAGCACCAGAGCAGCGTCCACCAGGCCGGCGCCAAGCCGCACGCCTGCCGTGAGTGCGGCCAGAGCTTCCCCCACGCCCAGGCCTTCATCAGCCACCAGGCCAGCCACGCCAACGGCGAGAGGCGCCACCGCTGCACCGAATGCCTTCGGACCTTCGCCCGCCGGAAGTACCTGCTGGAGCACCAGCGCATGCACACGGGCGAGAACCCCTTCGCCTGCCTCCACTGTGGGAAGCGCTTCCGCTACAAACAGTCGCTCAAGCAGCACCTGCGGGTGCACAGCGGCGAGCAGGCGCCCGCAACACCCACGCCGGGCCCTGAGCAGGCCCTGCCACCCAGCAGCAATAACGCCCCCCTGGAGAAATCTCTCTTCCCCGCCAGCCTTTCCAGCGGGACCTGAGGGCATGCGGCAAACAGACAACGCCCCCTTGGCCAAACGGGCGGGCGGGCCGCAAAGCCAGAATCCCGTTTGCGACCCCGAACCTCCCTTTGGCCTCAGCTCCCGCCGGTGGGCGTGCATTTTTGCCAACCGGGGCTGAAGCTCTAGGCTGATGAGCAGCCGTCCGAGCGCTTTTGCACCCCGCTCGCCACGTTTCGTTTCCCGGAAACGCTTCGAGAGCGCGATGGAACGATCGAGGACGTGGGCCGGCGCTGGCGCTTCCTGGCAGCCGCCGAAACCGTCTCAGCATTCAGACTCGGGCAACGGGATGCCCGAGATGTGGTTGTGTGAATCGGTCCTGTCCGGTCGCCATTCCCTCTCTGTACTGTGGGTGGAGCAAGGATGCCAGTCGTTGCTCGGCGGCCTCACAGCTTCCTCTGCCTGTGAACGTCCACAGAGAGAGGCAGGCAGGCATCGCAGGCTCTCAGCTCAGATCCTCGTGCCCAGCACCCTTGGGAGAAGCTGCACACTCCCTGCTTTACAGGTTCGTCGTGCGGCTGCGACGAAAGCGGAACGGTGCTGAGGAAAGGAGATCTGAAGAACAAGAAAAGGCAGGAAGGCGGACCAGAGGAGTTCGTTCATCAGGCCTGACCCATACCAGGACCCCAAACTGTGGAGAAATACAGTGCGAGAGGAGCCTTCTGAGTGGTGGGGTATTAGATGCACTCCAGTGGTTGTAGGGATAGGGGGTGGTTCCACTGGGAGCCTTCCAGCAGCATTTTCCAGCTTGCCAGATGTTTCGGACTCCAGCTGCCACCAGCCACACTGCCCGAAGCTGTGATCCAAAACAGCTGGAAGCTGCCTTGTAGCAGGCTGAGCAAAACAGCTGGCATGTTTCCGGTTTGCCTGCCTGCCAGAACGTGGAAATAGGCTCTCCTGCAAATAGTTTGGCCTGGGCACCCAGAAACCAACGTTAACCTGGCTGTTCCTACAAGCTTCCCTCTGGGGCGCAGCACCTGGGGGTCTGCTCTGCCCCATAGCTTTCCCCACATCACGGTCTACCCCCCACCCCACGCTCCTTGGTCTCCCATTTTCCTGCCATGATCACCCTGTGCTTCAAAATCTACAACCCAGCTGGCTTTTTCTCTAGGTTTTTGGTGCGCTTCCTTCTTTTTAGAAAACAAAATGCGGGCTTTTACACACATCCCCTGGTTGTTTTAAGTCTGCTCTGCTTCGGCCCCTCTGCCCAGTTAGCAGGTTACATGATTTTTGGAGCAGCTGCTGTTCGGAGTCTCTCTTTTGCTGCACGCGTTTCGTGACAAGACAGCCTGAGCGTTCGTCGCAAGACCGAGCCCGGGGGCATTTGCAGAAGGCAAAGAAGAAACCAAAGATGTCATGAAGGAAAGATTGGGCTTCAAGACAGACTGGGCTGAGTGAGGTGTCCCGAGAGGCCCAAAGGCCAGGGCAGGTCGAGGCCACTGGGCCGCCTTCCATCCTGAACTTGCCCAATCTTCTGCACAGACTGCAATATATATATTGAATAAGAAGCACACAGCATTTGGGGGGCCTGGCACTCCTCCTCAGCAGCCTCAGCTGCAAAAATGGCAATTTTAACTTTTATCTTTTTTTAAAAAAACGGGATATTAATAAAGATTTTGTATCGGTTCTTCGGATAATGGCTAAAGCTTGCGTGTTTCTGCTTTGAAAGGGGAGAGGCCATTGGAACCCTCATTAAAACATATATTCCATGTAATATAAGTGAAAACGCATATATTAGAAAACATTAAACCTCTGGAAACCCTTTATAAACCAGCAGCGCTTACTAGATTGGCTCCAGACTTCCTTGCTCAAAGCCCAGCTCTCCACAGGCCTCAAAATTCGGTGCAAAGGCTCTGGGGTTGCTAGGTGCTGTTTAGGCGCCATTTCCATGCTCTTTCGGGGGCCATTTTTGCCCCCTTTCGTGCCACTTCCGGGTTCGCGGTGATGTGCATCACTGTGGTCGCACGTGACTCGGGACATGTGTAAATGGGGAGTCTGCTGTATTGCGAGAGGGGCTTGTTTATCCATTGGCCGCCCTCCACCCTGATTTCACAGCATTGAAACACAATATCAAAAACGGTTTAAAACAGCTGACAACCATGAAAAGAGAAATAAGGTGGGTCTCAAACCAGACACCTCATGTCTTGGAAGCCAGGGTGGAGGAGAGGGGTGTCTTCGGCATCCTCCGGAAGCTGTGCAAGGAAGGTGCCAGGCATGTATCTTTTGGGAGGGAGCGCCACAGTTCAGGGGCCGCCATAGGGAAGACATTGTACCCTCTGGGCCTCTCCCACCTTCAGCCTCTGAGGAACCCCCAGGAGGACCCCACCTGCCGATCTCGGCATCATAGAATCATAGAGTTGGAAGAGACCACAAGGGCCATCCAGTCCAACCCCCTGCCAAGCAGGAAACCCCATCAAAGCATTCTTGACATATGCCTGTCAAGCCTCTGCTTAAAGACCTCCAAAGAAGGAGACTCCACCACACTCCTTGGCAGCAAATTCCACTGCCGAACAGCTCTTACTGTCAGGAAGTCCTTCCTAATGTTTAGGTGGAATCTTCTTTCTTGTAGTTTGAATCCATTGCTCCGTGTCCGCTTCTCTGGAGCAGCAGAAAACAACCTTTCTCCCTCCTCTATATAACATCCTTTTATACATTTGAACATGGCTATCATATCACCCCTTAACCTTCTCTTCTCCAGGCTAAACATACCCAGCTCCCTAAGCTGTTCCTCATAAGGCATCGTTTCCAGGCCTTTGACCATTTTGGTTGCCCTCCTCTGGACACGTTCCAGCTTGTCAGTATCCTTCTTGAACTGTGGTGCCCAGAACTGGACACAGTACTCCAGGTGAGGTCTGACCAGAGCAGAATACAGTGGTACTATTACTTCCCTTGATCTAGATGCTATACTCCTATTGATGCAGCCCAGAATTGCATTGGCTTTTTTAGCTGCTGCATCACACTGCTGACTCATGTCAAGTTTGTGGTCTACCAAGACTCCTAGACCCTTTTCACATGTACTGCTCTCAAGCCAGGTGTCTCCCATCCTGTATTTGTGCGTTTCATCCCCCCCCCCCCCGAAGTGTAGTACTTTACATTTCTCCCTGTTAAAATTCATCTTGTTTGCTTTGGCCCAGTTGTCTAATCTGTTAAGGTCATTTTGAAGTGTGATCCTGTCCTCTGGGGTATTAGGTGACCCCATGGACCAAGGCAGAATAGAGTGGTATTATTAATTCCCTTGATCTGGGCACTAGAATTCTGTTGATGCAGCCTAGAACAGCATGAGTTGTTGTTGTTTTTTTACTGCTGCATCACACTGTTGACTCATGTTAAGCTCGTGGTCCACCAAGACCCCGAGATCCTTTTCACATGTACTGCAGGTAAGTCAGATATCCCCCATCCTATATTTGTGCATCTGGTTCTTCCTGCCTAAGTACAGAACCAGACATTCATCCCTATTGCTATGAGTGCAGCAAGAGCCTGCCGTGGAAGGACTCGCAGCGTGTGGGGGCGGTGAGGTTCTGGCACCTCTTTTCTAGAGAAAAAGCGCTGCCTTTACTGTTACGGTGTACTAGATTATGAAGTCCTCAAGCCCCCCTTGTCTCTCCCAAGGATCCTCCCAAGACCATTCAATCCCAGAGACTCCAGATGAATGCTGCTCTCAGAGCGAGTTGGTGTTCTTGTCAGAATAGGATCACTTCTTCCCTGAAATTCCTCTCTGCCTCTTGACATTCACGGTTCCCTTTTGGGCTCCTGCTTAAAATATGCTTGTCAGGCAAGCATTTCCGGACACATAGATGTTGATGAGTTTTAATCTTGTACTGTTAACATTAACATTGCCGTCTGCTATCAGGGCGACCAAGTCTGTTTCAGTAGCACCAGACTAGGGAAGGTCAACCTAACCATGAAAAATGGTTCCCATAGCAATTTCCACGTACCAAAGCTCTCTCATTCAGGCCCGCGCTCCCTGTTAGAAAGGAAGGAGTCCGCTAATTCTCTTTTTGGACCACAGTACGCTCTGCTGCTTATGTCCTGCACCCAACTGGTGACTGGAACGTAATGGAGGACTCTCTGAACATCTGCAACCATCATCACACCTTTTGGAACTGGTTTCAGAATGACACTGTTGCGGAGGCCACAAGTCCTTTCAAAAATCTCAATGAAACAATGAAACAATACAACAATGAAAATCTGCGGAAAAACTGAGGAAGGAAGTTGAGCGGTTCCTCCAGGTCAGCAGCACTTCGTGGAAATCAGCCTCTTCCTCCTGAGTTTGAAGGGACCCCCCCCCCAAGTCTCATAAGAACGTAGAAAAGAAAATAAGAAACACCCTCCCCCTGGACTTGTCCAGTCCTCTTTTAAAGTCATGGGATCCTTTTCACATGTACTGCTCTCAAGCCAGGTGTCTCCCATCCTGTATTTGTGCCTTTCTTTCTTTTTTGCCCAAGTGTAGTACTTTACATTTCTCCTTGTTAAAATTCATCTTGTTTGCTTTGGCCCAGTTGTCTAATCTGTTCAGGTCATTCTGAAGTGTGATCCTGTCCTCTGGGGTATTAGCCACCCCTCCCAATTTGGTGTCGTCTGCAAACTTGCTCAGGATGCCCTCAAGCCCATCATCCAAGTCATTGATAAAGATGTTGAATAAGACTGGGCCCAAGACAGAACCCTGTGGCACCCCACTAGTCACTACTCTCCAGGAAGCATTTGGGGCATGAGTCGTATAGGGCTCTAAACACCAGCATGGGCACCTTGAGTTGGGCCCAGAAATGAACTGGCAACCAGCGTCGCTGTTTTCAAACGGGTTACGGGAGATCAAGATGGAACCCCAGCCAGTCATTTGGCTGCTGCCTTTGGGACCAAGTGTGGTTTCCAAGTCGTCTTCAAGGGCAGCCCCACATGGGGAGGGTTGCAACACTCCGATCTGAAGCCAAGCCACAGCATAGAGGACAGGATCCGCTGCTCCCTTGTATAAGAGGAAGAGGCGAAACAGGGCACCTGTTCTGTAGGCACCACCCCAGCCTATTACAGAGTGGCGAGAAGCAGACTTGGGTCAGTTTTCAGCCAGTGTGCTGTGGCACCCTGGGGTGCCTTGAATGATGATCGGGGTGCCACAGGCAACCCTGGCCTCTGTCCCTCTTCCCTTCCCGCCCTCTGATGCCCTCTCGCATCTCTGCCTCCCAAAGGCTTGCACAGCTGTTTGTTGTAGCAGCCCTGGCTACAAGCTCCCCAGGCAAATGGTGGTGCCAGGTGGTGCTGGGTGCCAGGAGCTGCGGCGGTCTTGGAGTAAGCAAGCAAGTGGGCGAGGGAGCCCTGCCAGCCAGTCCGCAAAGCCCTTGCTGTTGGGAATGGACAGACAAGTGGGAGGCTGGGCAGGCAGGCAGGTGCCTGTCTTGTGCTTGCTGTGTAGTGGCGAAGGGGAGCCTTTCCGCCATGTTGCTGCCCGGGCCAGGTAGATAATGTGGCCCTGTTTTTAACCCTTTTGCTACTTTTTTCATTTTAATGATTGTGAGTATGCTGACCGAGGCCTCCTTTAGATTTGGAGGCCCGCACCAAGTGGCCCATATGACACCCCCCCCCCTCATTCTATCTGTTGCTACGGGGCTATGGGGCTTCACTATTTGACCCCCCCCCTTTGGGATTTTTAAAGTAGTTCTCTACGTCCCAGGGCACATCATCACCCCTGATCCTTAATCTAAATATATAGAAATGTTCACGATGCATGCACAGGGGCCAATGTATGGAGATACAGGGGGGATGGGACAACAGAGGGCTCAGACAAAAGTAAATACTGGGAAATAGAACCCAGAACATAAGTTATTTCTCCAAGGGTGGGGGCCAAGGTATGGAGATATATGGGGGAGGGGCCAACACTCCCCAGGAACAACAGAGGGTTCAGACAAAAGTGCATGCTGGGAAATAGAACCTAGAAGCTAACAGTTCCTTTTCGAGGGTGGGGGCCAAGGTATGGAGATACAGGGGGGAGGGGCCAACACTCCCCAGGGACAACAGAGGGAAGGGTATCCTACGGAAACACAGGGATGAGCCAGGGAGGAGGGGCAGGATACGTCATGGATCGTGACAGGGTGGGGGTGGGGATCACAGGAAAGAACCACAGCAACGCGTGGCCGGGTCAGCTAGTAAATAAATAAACGCCATGATTCCCCATTGCAGGGGGTTGGGCTGGATGACCCTTGGGGTCCCTTAAATGCTTCTATGTATTATCATTTAGCTGTGACTCCTGCATTGCAAGGGGGCGGCCTAAACGACCCATGGGCGTCTCTTCCATGCCACGATGTTACGATCACCCCGCAAAGATCTGCCTCGGCCGACGCCTGCCTGCGTGTGATCAGATTTATTGGCACACGAGGTAAAATAAGACATGAAAAGAGGGAGAAAGGGGGGAGGGGAGAAACCACACCCATATCTCCATATTACATTTTATTATCAATAAAGAATATATATAAAAATAACAATCAGATTTATTGCTAGCCCAAGTCAGCTGTGTGCCAGAGCCAGGCAGGCTGCCTGCCTTCGACCTTTCTGGGGGTTTCCAGAAGGGGAGACCCTCACTATACAGCTCCTTTGCCCCCTTCCGTCACCCCACCACCTCCGTTTTCACGAAAGGAGCTCGGCTGTCGGGATGTGTTGCCCATGGGCCACCCGCTGCGTCAATGTGGCTGCTCTCGTGCAGTTCCAGGCTTCGCTGGCAGCGGAAGGCCTTGCTGCAGACGCGGCAGGAGTGACCCTCTGGCCGCTTGCCCGTGTGCGCCGCCTGGTGCCGGAGCAGCCAGGAGCTGCACGCGAAGCTCTTGGCGCAGTCCTGGCACTGGTGGAGCTTCTCCCGGGCGTGGGAACGCAGGTGCTTGAGGAAGCCGGCCTTCTGGGGGAAGCTCTTCCCGCAGCGCGTGCAGGAATAGGCCCTCTCTCCGCCGTGGGTGTTTTGGTGCACCGTCAGGTTCGTCATGCGAGTGAAGCGCTTGTGGCACTGGGCGCACTGGTAGGGCTTCTCCCCGGTGTGCGACCGCCGGTGCTCCACCAGGGTCGAGAGGCGGCCGAAGCGCTTCTCGCACTCGCCGCAGGCGTAGGGCTTCTCCCCGGTGTGTGTCCGCTGGTGCTCCACCAGGGTTGAGAGGCGGCCGAAGCGCTTCTCGCACTCGGCGCAGCCATAGGGCTTCTCCCCGGTGTGGGTGCGGTAGTGCGTGGTCAGCGTCGACTGGTGGACGAAGGCCTTCCCGCACTCGGGGCAGGAGAAAGCCCTCTCGCCCAGGTGGGAGCGGCGGTGCCGGGTGAAATTCTCCTTCCGGACGAAGGTGTGCCCGCAGTCAGAGCAGATGTAGGGCCGCTCGGGGGAACCCCGATGGAGGTGAAGTCCGTCCGGGGGGCCAGGATCCCTCTCTGGCGCCCCGGGGGAGACTTCTTCGGGGAAGCCCGGGGGTAACGCTTGACCCAGACCATAGCTGCCATTCACGTCCTGGTAGACGATCTCTTCCGATCTCTCTGCCAGAGTCCAGCGGGCCTCCAGCTCCTCAGGGGTCGCCCATTTTTGGTGCGTCAGCCAGCTGTCAACTGCATCAACGATTTTTTTTAAATTTTTTTATTTTAGTGAACAAATAAAGAGAATGAAGTGAGTGGGGGGAGGAAAAAGTGCTTGAGATTGTAAATGGTTCAATAAGCACTGCTATTATTGCAATCAATATACCACTATTAACAAGCCAGGGGACCCAGATGGCTCTGTGGTTTAACCCACAGAGCCTAGGGCTTGCTGATCAGAAGGTCGGCGGTTCGAATCCCTGTGACGGGGTGAGCTCCTGTTGCTCGGTCCCAACTCCTGCCAACCTAGCAGTTCAAAAGCATGTCAAAATGCAAGTAGATAAATAGGAACCGCTACAGCGGGAAGGTAAACGGCGTTTCCGTGTGCTGCTCTGGTTTGCCAGAAGCGGCTTTGTCATGCTGGCCACATGACCTGGAAGCTATACGCCGGCTCCCTCGGCCAATAATGCGAGATGAGCGCGCAACCCCAGAGTCGGTCACGACTGGACCTAATGGTCAGGGGTCCCTTTACCTTTACCTTTATACCATTATTAACAAGCCGTTGTAATTTTACAAAAATGCATTCCAAGTATCGTTATATTTATCCGTGTACAACCTGTGTCTAAATCCACAGCGCTCTGACCCAAAGCCTGTGGTCACCATCTGAGACCCTTCTTCATGTGTACTTCTCCACAAGAGGTCCAGAGGGTGGCAAAACAAGAACAAGGCCTTCTCTGCAGTGGCTCGCCGTTTGCAGAATTCTCTCCCTAGATAGATTCACCTGGCACCTTCATTATACATCTTTAGGTGCCAGGCAAAAACGTACCTATTTATCTACTTGCACTTTGACGTGCTTTCGAACTGCTAGGTGGGCAGGAGCTGGGACCGAGCAACGGGAGCTCACCCCGTCGCGGGGATTCGAACCGCCGACCTTCTGATCGGCAAGCCCTAGGCTCTGTGGTTTAGCCCACAGCGCCACCCGTGTCCCTTTGACTTTAGGCCTTGGCAAACAAAGCGACATTTTACTCCAGAGATGCCAGCGCAGCCTGATCCCTGGCGCTTTACTTCACTGAAAAACTGCCTTGCAAAAACTGGAAGAGGAAATCAGTATTTTTCCACCTATGAATGCATCCCCTGCTGGTCAAGGGATTAAGGCCTCTTTGAGAGGGCAGAAGGATCTCTTACTTACTACTCCACTGGACTAGAGAGATTAGACATCTCCGCCACAGAGAGACAGGCCACCATCCCCCCCAAACACGCCCCCCCCCAAAGCTCCCCCAATATATCCTCTGAAAGCATTTAAGAGCCTTTTTCATTTTCAGAGCCTCTTGGGATGTTAATGCCAGGCCCATTGGTCTCCAGAACAAAAGGCTTAACAGCTACCCATTTCTGGCTTTCACAGATTTTAAGAAAGGGCCATTGATCACTCACCTGGGGTTATTTTGTTTCCCAGACTCTCCTCCTCCTCCTCCTCCTGCGCCAAGGGCTGCTGCTCTTCTTTTACCTGCGAGGAGGAGGCAGCTTCGGAGATGGACTCAGGAGAGAATGCAGAGGAGATAGGAGAAGATGGGATTTCTTCCTTCCCTGAGAAAGATCCATGAATTGTCATTATTATTTATCACATTTCTATAGGGCCCTTCATCTGTAGACATCTCTGGGTATTTTTCACAAGAAAAAATACAATGTGAAAACTGAAAATATGTAATAAAAACAAGAACCAAAAAACCCTCCAATAATACAAACCAATAATCACACACACCCCCCCAAAGTGCTCTCATTGGAAGTGTGTTGCAGTGGTTAGAGTGTCGGACTGGGACCTGGGAAAGACCTGGGTTCGAATCCCCACCGGGCCATGGAGCTCACTAGGTGTGGCCTTGGTGAAACAGCCACTTCTCTCAGCCTTGCCTACCTCACAGAGTTGTTGTGAGGGGGCAATGGGTGGAATTATCTTTCCCAAGCTTGAGCTGCATGGAAAAAAGTGGGCCAGGAATAAAAGTATTTATTTAAAAAGTGGGAAGAGACCAGGTTGGCAAAGGCTGGCCTAGTCCCAAAGGCGACCATGGAATTGTATCACAGAACCGTAGAGGTGAAAGGGACTCTTAGAGTCATCTAGTCCAACCCCGCCCCCCCCCCAAACGCCAAGGAGCGGCTTGGAACAGCCACCTGGAACAAACGTTGGAGCCCCACTTCTCTGATGCTTCCGCTGCTTCTGCAGGGGGTTCTCAGCCACGCTGGCATCCACGAGGTTCTCCCTGGATTCTGCGTCCTGCTGTTCGCCGGGACCCAGGCCCTCCCCTCGTTCAATCCGGGACAGAATATCTGGTTTGGAGATTGCGTAATCTGTCAGGGTTGGGGGGGGGGGAGGGATGAAAAAAGAGACAAGGAACAGGACATACTTAGTTTACAGCAGGGGTCCCCAAACTAAGGCCCAATCGCCTTCTAAATCCGGCCCGCGGATGGTTCGGGAATCAGCGTGTTTTTACATGAGTAGACTGTGTCCTTTTATTTAAAATGCATCTCTGGGTTATTTGTGGGGCCTGCCTGGTGTTTTTGCATGGGTAGAATGTGTCCTTTTATTTATTTATTTATTTATCTCTGGGTTATTTGTGGGGCATAGGAATTTGTTCAATTTTTTTCCAAAATATAGTCCGGCCCCCCACAAGGTCTGAGGGACAGTGGACTGGCTCACGGCTGAAAAAGTTTGCTGATCCCTGGTTTACAGAGTGGGGTGGAAGGGTTGTTTTTAGGGGAATAGTTACTCATTTGTTTTGTAAATTTTATACAGGCCTGATTGCAAAAACAAAAAACCCCACCCCTTAATGCGGTTTGCAAAAAGATAAAACCATAAAACCAAGAAACGGTACTTTAAAGGACTGGAACAGCATTGGAATGACCTCCACTTTCTAAGCATCGCTTATGTCTCAGCAATGATGTTTTTACCAGATGCTGAAAAAGACTACAGTGCAAGCGCTC
The DNA here is from genome assembly GCF_965207765.1 of Zootoca vivipara. NCBI lineage: Eukaryota > Metazoa > Chordata > Lepidosauria > Squamata > Lacertidae > Zootoca > Zootoca vivipara. The sequence goes on along the minus strand of NC_142594.1, from coordinate 56,985,581 downwards.
CGTCTGGCATCAATTGGCAGGGAGTTCCAAAGTGTAGGGGCTGCCACACTGAGCGATCAATTTCTTACCAATGCAGAACATGGGGATTTTGTGGCGCAGAAGAGGCGGGACTGAGGACAGCCCCAAAGTGAAGGAGATTTCGGAGGCAGGCCAGGGTGAACGCAGGGCCCAGAAGCCTCCCTCCCCCCTTCCAGGCTCTTACCGAGAGAGATCAAGCATTCGCAGTTCCCCTTCAGGACGTTCTTGTAGAGTTCCTTTTGCCAGCCCTCCATCTTCTCTCGCTCCTCCTGGGAAAAGGCGGCGCTGCCATCAAAGGCCACCGGCACCTGCAAGGTGTCAGCCACAAAGGTTAATGCCCCAGAGCAGCCTGGTAAACGAATGATCATAGGAGGGTAGCAGGGGAAGGGGAACCCAAGGGTCATCTAGCTCAACCCCCTGCGGTGCAGGAATCACGGCTACAGAATCCCTGCTAATTCTGTTAATTGAGAGACAGAATTTCCTGTTAATTGTGCTGCTTGGGGTGCATACTTTATATTTGACTTCCTTCCATAATGTTTTCTTCTGGATTGTTTTATTTGATGTTTTAATGAAGGTTGTAAACAGCTTTGAGGTTTTCTTCTTAAAAATACAAATTGGTATAGAAATGAAATTAACAACAACAACAAGTGCCTCCTGCAGGAGCGAGTTCCATAGATTAACTATGTGTCATGCAAAGAAGTCGGTTAGACCATGGTGCTGATAAGGCCGAGGTTGCAGGTTCAATGCCTGCCTGGGACGGTTGCATATTCCTGCCACTGCAGGGGGTTGGACTAGATGACCCTCGGGGGTCCCTTCCAACTCTACAATTCTACGATTCTATCTGCTCGGAGTCTTCCGACATTCAGGATGCCCAACCCACAACCGCAATGCTGTTAGCGGTGGCCAAACTCTGGTCTCACCTGCCAGGTGGTCAAGCTGGTAGAATGTCAAGGAGTGGTCAGAGGGAGGAGAGGGAGAAGGCTGGGGGGAGGAGGTGTCGGAAGCAGAAGAGGTGACAGGGTTTGGTGAGCAGGGAGAGTCTGTGGCAGAAAGAAGTCCGGAATCAGAAGCCGAAGCAGGAGAGGAGGGAGGCCAAGAGGCAGAGATGGGTCTGGCTGGGGAAGAGTCACGGGTGTCTTCTCTTCCTGCTGCGATAAGCTCCCCTCCCTGTTTGTCTCCCAGAACTAAGAGAGGCATGAAAAGGGAGGAGGAGAGGTTGACTGCATGCAGGCATAGTCTCTGATTGCTTGGGGGAAAACCCTGGAGAGGAGGAGACTTAGGCAGCTGTGGGGAGGTGGGGACCTTCAGTCTCTGCAATTGCTTTGTGGAAGCAAGACCTGCCGGAGATGAGTTGCTGTGCTCATTAGGCCTGACACTCCTGTGCAGATCCTGCTTTTGCTAACAAAGAGTTAACTCCAACTTGCACAGTGTGATTTACTGCTGGCTGGCTCCTGCCAGCAACTAACCCAAGGCCAGAGAACCAGGGGAGCTTGCGTCTCCTCCCAGATCCAGCTTTCCTTACATCAACCCATCCACAAAAAGCTCCCCTAGCAATCTTGCTCCTGTTCTTGTCAGGCAGGGCCCACCTACCTTGGGGGCGTCTCCCTTGACCCCAGGCGGAAGCCTCAGGATCCAGAAATTGCGGTTCTTGAGCAGGTTCTCCAGGTTCTCCAGCCTCCTCTGGAGCAGGCCGTACTCCTGGATCAGTGTCCCCAGCACCGTCCACTTCCCCTCCAGCTGGTTCCCAATCTCCAGCTCTGTCTTCTCGCACTCAAAGATCTTCTTCTCCGCCGTCCCAGCCCTGCCTTCCAGGCTCAGCAGCCGAGATGTCAAAGCGTCGACTTTGCTCTCCATCGCCTGGACGGCGGCCACCAGAGTCCACATGGACACCTCTGTCACCTGCCCCGCCGGCCACTCGTGGACGGCAGGGGACTGCAGGGAAGATTGTGCGCCCCACGATTCAGCGTCCCGTTCCGGAGCCTGCTGGCAAGGAGACAAGTTTTATGTTGTTGTTGTTTTTTACAAAAAGGAACTAAACTTTTTATTTTTGCCGTTTCTGAAAACACTCCAAACATGTGGAGGGCGCCAGGTTGGGGAAGAAGACTGGCCTGCAATGTGTATCTGAAGCACCACACTGGGTTCCTTGGAGAAAAAGTAGGATATGGAATCGCTGTGGTTGGGATGGGGCCGTGATAGCACAATGCCCTGCAATGCAGGAATGTTTTAATAGTAATAAAATATCCCGTAACTTACCCGTTACTCAGCACAGAGAAGGCAGAGGAAGCAGCCCGTTAAAGGAATAACCTACTCCAGATTTAAACACCCTGTTCACAAAGCACAGGCTGCCATTATATAAATCTATGCTGTGGCCGCATTTGGAGCTATTTGTACAGTCCCGATCGCCTCACTTCAAAAAGGATATTGCAGAGTTGGAAAAAGGTTCAGGAAAGGGCCAGTGAAATGATCAAGGGGTTGGAGCGACTCCCCAATGAGGAAAGGTTGCAGCCTTGGGGGGGGGGCTTTTTACTTTAGAGAAAAGGCAAGGAAGAGGCAAAATGATAGAAGTTTATAGAATTATGCCTGGCCGCCCCCAAACTCACACTACCTATAACAGTAGTGTCTCAAAAAAAATTATAATAATTTTTATTCAATTTTTCAAATAAACAAACAAAACAACAGTTTTTTGTACAATTCATCTTAAATTCACCCATCTCATTTTGCTCTGCCGAGCTGTGACTTCCCTCCCTCCCTACACACGGTTTTCTTATTTACTCCTATCTTGCAGATCTTTATTGCCCTTACTTTAGGCAATTCGTAGGATTTATTTCAATCCTGCAAGTGTCTTTAAACTTCTACAGTTCTTCTCCATATAGTCTACAAATTTACTCCAGTCTTTTCGGAACTTTGTCTCTCCCTGGTTTCGGATCTTGCAAGTCAGTCTTGCTAAGTCTGCATAGTCAATCATTTTCATCTGCCACTCGTCAATCGTTGGTAATTCCTGAGTTTTCCATTTTTGGGGCCAACAATGTCCTGGCCGCGGTTGTCGCATACATAAACAATACTTGATCTTCTTTCAGAATCTCCCCTCCCATAATTCCTAACAAAAATGCCTCTGGTTTTTTGGGAAAGGTATATTTAAAAAACCAGTAGTGTCTCACATTGACTGCAGCTGACCTATAAAAAGGACTCTGTGAACTGAAAGCAGAGGCACTATATGTACTTTTGTAATCCAAAAATCATTCAATAAAAGCAATTTTTTAAAAATCAAATTGTGGATGGAATGGAGATAGTGGACAGAGAAAAGCTTTTGTCCCTCTTTCTCGTTACACCAGAACTCAGGGGCATCCAAAGTTGGGAGATTCGGGACAGATAAAACAAAGTCCTTCTTGACGCAGCCCAGAGTTAAACTATGGAACTCCCTTCCACAAGAGGCAGCGATGGCTGCCAAGTGAGAGGGCTGGGAAAAGAGGGCTGGGAAAATTCATGGAAAGGAGGCAATGAGCTTCCTCCTGTGCTTGGATCCTCCTTACTGGTTTAACACTGTTCAACCATTGGGAGAAGAGGATGCTGAAAACACATGAAATACCGACGGTGGAAGAGTGGCAGATGAAAATGATGGAATATATGGAATTAGCTGATCTGACCGGGAGGCTTCGTGACCAGGGAGAAAAATCGGTAGAAGAAGATTGGAAGAATTTTAAAGTTAATCTGAAGAAGAATAGTATTGTAATTAAATAGTAAGAAATGGATTTTGAGGTATATACAATGCTGTAGTTTAAGATCTGGCTTGGTGGTGAAGGAAAATAAGAAATATGATACCGGTAGATAATGGTTTTGTTTGGAATGAAGAATAAGTACAATTTATATAAGGATAAAAGGATTATGAAGTAGAAATTGCTAAAGTGGATTAGCAGTGAATCGCAGTAAGGAGGATCCGAGGAAGTCGCAGTACAATGAGTAGATAAGAGGTTAAGAATATGAAATTTTGTATGTTTTGTTTTGTTGTTGTTGTTTTGGTTGTTGTTATTTGTAGTGTTTTGTTTTTATTAGATGTTTTCATTAAAAAAAAATGGGGGGGGAGAGAAGATGATGCTGGACTAGCTGGGCCACTGGCCTCATCCAGCCAGGCTCTGCTTATCCTCTTGTACTAACAATAATAAAAACAATAATACTGTAGTCAGGTTTTTTTTCCTGGGGGTTCTCATGGGCACGCAGTACTGGCACCTCCCCGCAAATGTTAAAAGTGTGGCACTTACTGTAACAACTTCATGGTGAGTACCGAAACCATTTCCCCCTTAGAATAAAGCACTAATAATAATAATAATAATAATAATAATAATAATAATAATAATAATAATCTCTGCCCTCTCCTTGCCCCTTAACAGATCTCTGCTCCCCCCCCTTGCCCCTTTCCAAAAGAATCTACCAAAGCTGCCTGCAAATGCCACAACCAGGGCACGGGGAGGGCAGAGGCAGAGGGAGGGTCCCATTAAAAGAAGAAGCTGATCCCGGATTTAAGCCCCCCCGTTCACACAGCACAGGTTGCAAGCCCGCATCTCCATCCACAGAATCCCGCCATCCCGCCTGCTAACAACCAACGCCGCCGTTCCCTTTCCCTTTTGCAGCGGGAAGGAGGGGAGCGAAGCGAGGTAAAAGCGAGGTAAGTACCCCGGAGGGAGGGGGGAAGCTCGTCCGGATCAGCCGGGCGCAAAGTGCATCCTCTTCCCACGCAAAAAGAGCAGCATCCCGGAAGCCCAGAGGACGCGAGGAGGAGGAGGAGCCGGAGAGATGCAACGGCGCACGGGCTTGGGGACCGCGCTGCTGCTGCTTACCTGCGCGGGCGCCCACTCGGCCATGGCGCCTCCGAGGGTCCCTGCGAGGAATCCGTCCGGAGCTGATGCGGAGGGCCGGCGCTGGGAGCAGCAGCTCAGAGCATGTCGGGAGCAGCTTTGCAAACCGGGGAGGCGGGGTGCAAAGGGAGGGGGAGCCGGCGCCACTCCGGAGCTGCACCGCCGCCTGCGGGCCTTGGAGAGCATCGCTGCAAAAAGCGCCGCGCAAAAAGAAGCAAACGCAAAGGGAGCTTCGCTCGCTTCTTGCACCCGCGGAGGGGAGGAGCGGATCCTGCCCCTCGGAGGTTTTTGCCTAGGCTAGGGCAACCTCCAAAGAATGCACGCCCAGCAGCGCTCCGTGGGAAAGCTGTTCCGCTTGCCAAACGCGCGCGCGCGCGCCAGGGGTTCTCCTGCGCGCCTCTGAAGATGTGCAGAGTTCATAGTATGGTAGAGCTGGAAGGGTCCCCGAGGGTCGTCTACTTCAACCCCCTGCAATGCAGGAATCTCAACCAGATCATACATGACAGGCGGCCCTCCAACCTTTAAAGAATTGTAGAATTGTAGAGTTGCAAGGGATACCCAAGAGTCATCTAGTCCACCCCCTGCAATACGACAAATCTTTTTGCCCAACGTGGGGCTCAAACCCACGACCATGAGCATAGGAGCCAACTCCTAGGAGCCAAGGTCCTTTCAGCCCCCTGCCCCCATAAAATATTTGAGGGGCCCAGGCACCCACAATGTTATTTTGCGCTTTTGTTTTTGAGGCTTTTTCAGTTACAGCATTTTGTTTTTGTGACTGTGTAGAACCCAGTTCTGCTACTGATTGATTGATTGTGTGACTGTGGAAAAGGATAAAAGCCCCCCCCCCCAATCCAAACAATGACTATCATTAGTGCAGGTAAGAAAAAATAATCATTTTAATTTTTATCATCCACAATACTCTTATTTATTTTACTAGTATCATGAAGCCCGTTAAAATAACGGGTGCTAGAGCAGACCTGTTGCTCTAGCAACTTCGGGGACATGCGCAGAGCTGATGAAGCAGCGGGTCTGCGCAACAAGTCCCAACGGATAGAACTGACCTGATGGGGTGGGAGTTAGGAGAAGGTCTCTCTTTCTTTCATCCTCCACCGAGGCCAGCAAGCAGCCCTACGAATTCCCTTCCCAGACCTCCTACCTCATCCCGGCTCAAGCGCCGCAGCGGCCTGCCCGCCTCATTCTCCCTCCCTCCGGTGTCGCCACCGCGCCCTGAGGAGGCCGGGCCCACCTCTCCCGTCAGGGCCTACAAAGAAGCAGCAGCAGCAGCAGCACCCGGCTAAGGGGAACGGGCGGTCCTCGTGCCCGCCTCGCCACCTCAGCCTGGCTCGCCTCCCTGCCGGGCCGAGCGGACACCAAGCTCCCCTCTCCGAAGTGTCTCTGCGCTCCAAGTCCCAACGGCTATCCGTGGGGCACATGCGCAGTAGCGCAATCCCACGGACACACGGACTGGACGCAGAGACACTTGGATATTATTATATAGGATAGTACAGTACATTGTTGTACTGGCGTGCTCTGGTCCATGGGGCCACGAAGAGTCGGACACGACTAAACGACTAAACAACAAAACAACAACAACAACAACAACAACAGTACATTGTTTATTGCTTTCATTTTTTGCTTCATAGTAAAATTCATGTTAAATTGCTGTTATATGCAGAATTCATCATGCGAAAGGCTGGACTAGATGAATCCCAAACCGGAATTAAGATTGCCGGAAGAAATATCAACAACCTCAGGTATGCAGATGACACAACCTTGATGGCAGAAAGTGAGGAGGAATTAAAGAACCTTTTAATGAGGGTGAAAGAGGAGAGCGCAAAATATGGTCTGAAGCTCAACATCAAAAAAACCAAGATCATGGCCACTGGTCCCATCACCTCCTGGCAAATAGAAGGGGAAGAAATGGAGGCAGTGAGAGATTTTACTTTCTTGGGCTCCTTGATCACTGCAGATGGTGACAGCAGTCACGAAATTAAAAGACGCCTGCTTCTTGGGAGAAAAGCAATGACAAACCTAGACAGCATCTTAAAAAGCAGAGACACCACCTTGCCTACAAAGGTCCGTATAGTTAAAGCTATGGTTTTCCCAGTAGTGATGTATGGAAGTGAGAGCTGGACCATAAAGAAGGCTGATCGCCAAAGAATTGATGCTTTTGAATTATGGTGCTGGAGGAGACTCTTGAGAGTCCCATGGACTGCAAGAAGATCAAACCTATCCATTCTGAAGGAAATCAGCCCTGAGTGCTCACTGGAAGGACAGATCGTGAAGCTGAGGCTCCAATACTTTGGCCACCTCATGAGAAGAGAAGATTCCCTGGAAAAGACCCTGATGTTGGGAAAGATGGAGGGCACAAGGAGAAGGGGACGACAGAGGACGAGATGGTTGGACAGTGTTCTCGAAGCTTCGAACATGAGTTTGACCAAACTGCGGGAGGCAGTGGAAGACAGGAGTGCCTGGCGTGCTCTGGTCCATGGGGTCACGAAGAGTCGGACACGACTAAATGACTAAACAACAACAGGGGTTGTATGGAACGGATTAATCCGTTTTGCATTACTTTCTATGGAAAAGGGAAAGCGTGTCTAGGTTTTGGAACGCTTTGGTTTTGGAACGGACTTCCAGAACGGATTAAGTTAGAGAACCAAGGGGCCACTGTACTCTGCACTGCTTGAATAAATTATTGTATCATTCCTGAATCCCCAACATTCCAGTTCATTGGATGACCAGGAGTTCTAGTTATTGAGGTGGGGAATGGGACTTTTCAGTACCCACTTTCTCCATGCCAGCCATCATTTTATAAACTATAAATTTCTATCATGTTGTCTCTTTCTCATCTTTTCCCCCGAACTAAAAAGTCCCAAGTCTTGCATTATTTCCTCATAAGGGTTGCTCAAGGCAAAAATGTGGGTTTCTTCTTTCCTTCAATACCAATACAGGCTTTCCAAGTTATACAGAACTATTTTCTGCCTAGAAGCGGCTGGGTGTGCGGAAAGGAGGAGAGTCCTTTAAAACATTAAAACTTCACTGCAAACATTGCTTGGGCCAAGAAAGAGATCAGCACACAGCAGGATCAGCACAACTGGCTGGTTTTAATCCAATACAGAGACACTTTTATTGTCCAGAGCAAATCTGTACAGTTTCTTCCATCTGAAGGAAAATGGCAGAAGTAAAAAAAATAAATGCCCAGTGTTTTTGAAGGGTCATTTCATGCCTGAACTCTCTGAGATCTCATTTTATTCTTCGTTCTTATACTTGGCTGTTAATTTATTCGTGTTATTTCATAGAATCATAGAGTTGGAAGAGACCACAAGGGCCATCCAGTCCAACCCCCTGCCGAGCAGGAAACACCATCAAAGCATTCTTGACATATGCCTGTCAAGCCTCTGCTTAAAGCAGGATATCAAATCCAAACGCGTCCTCTTCTCTTGCTAACAATGCTATTTTAAATGTGCATTTTATATTTGACTTCCTTTCGTAATGTTTTCCTTTGAAATGTCTTAAGGTATTTTTTGGTTAATTTTGCTGCGTCAAATGTGCATTTGGTAGCTGACCGCCTTTGTAATACTTTTATTTTGAAATCTTTCAGATAATATTTTAGTTTAGAAGTATGCTTTATATTTGGCTTTCTTCTGTAGTGTTTTCTTCTGGATTTTTTTATTTGAGGTTTTAATGTGTTTTGTTCTTAAAAATACAAAGCGGTATAGAAATGAAATAAATACCAACAAGCAGGGACAAACAGAACCCTTTATTATTGTATTCATTCATTTTTATACAAAAACGTCTCAAAGTTAACCTCAAAGAAAGGTTGTTTTCTGCTGCTCCAGAGAAGCGGACACGGAGCAGTGGATTCAAAATACAAGAAAGAAGATTCCACCTAAACATTAGGAAGAACTTCCTGACAGTAAGAGCTGTTCAACAGTGGAATTTGCTACCAAGGAGTGTGGTGGAGTCTCCTTCTTTGGAGGTCTTTAAGCAGAGGCTTGACAGGCATATGTCAAGAATGCTTTGATGGTGTTTCCTGCTTGGCAGGGGGTTGGACTGGATGGCCCTTGTGGTCTCTTCCAACTCTACGATTCTATAAGTCTGGGCCGAATTCCTTCTGAGACAAACCAGGTTGAATCCTTAGGGAAACCCGGCATTTGTTTATGGCTGCAGCTCAACGCAAAGGACCACCCAGGGGACACCCGCCCACTCCCACCGCCATGGGTTCTGTCTTTCCCATTCCCCACAATGACCAGCATCAGCTCCTGTCCTCCCACCTGAAGCCTGTCTGTCTCAGGAGGCAGGAGAACATCATCCTCATCGCCATGTCCCAAAAAGATCCTGTGTTATTTTTTTAAATGGAGAACGCTTTCGACACGGGCAGAACTGAGAGCAAAGGAGCTTACAAGTGTCGCTTGAAGTTCAGATGCCACCCTTACACCTCTGGCCGGTGGTAGCCAGCAAAGAATGGACTAAAAGTCCCATGAAGCCCAGCCAACATGGCTGGTGGTCAAGGAGGGGCAATGAACCGGGGACCTTCTGCATGCAAAGTAGGAAATGTAATATATTTTCTGAAGAGCCTCTGGGAGAATAAAGGTTAACGGCAAGGAAAGACCCACCGCCTCGCCAAAGCCTGGGAGGAAACTAGGCATGGCTGATCTCTATCTAACTAATAGGCTCAGGACGGCAATAGCTCAAGGACTGCCTCTTTCCATATGAACTGACCCGGCCCCTGAGATCATCTTCTGAGGCCCTCCTTCATGTGCCTCCTCCTCAAGAGGTCCGGAGGGTGGCAACACGAGAACAGGCCTTCTCTGCAGTGGCTCCCCGTCTGTAGAATGCTCTCCCCAGGGAAGTTCACCTGGCACCTTCATTACCAGGGGTCAGCAAACTTTTTCAGCAGGGGGCCGGTCCACTGTCCCTCAGACCTTGTGGGGGGCCAGACTATATTTTGGAAAAAAAAGAATGCATTCCTATGCCCCACAAATAACCCAGAGATGCATTTTAAATAAAAGGACACATTCTACTCATGTAAAAACACAAGGCAGGCCCCACAAATAACCCAGAGATGCATTTTAAATAAAAGAACACATTCTACTCATATAAAAACATGCTTATTCCCGGACCATCCGCGGGTCGGATTGAGAAGGTGACTGGGCCGCATCCGGCCCCCGGGCCTTAGTTTGGGGACCCTGTTATACACCTTTAAGTGCCAGACTAAAACATTCCTTTTTAGCCAGGCCCTTGGTTGATTTGATTGACATCCTATGCCCTTTTAAAATGTGGGGGGAGGGATTATTGGGTTGTCGTTTTTATTTCGATTATGGATTTTGTGGTTTTATATTTTGATTTTATTCTGTAAACTCCCCTGAGACCTGCGGGTATATAATATATAAATTTAATAAAATAAAATACAAATCTTGATCAGGCCGTGCCCAATTTCATGCTCCTTGTAGCTCCTGAAAGGACGGTGCTGGGAATGACCTCACTGCATGAGCAAAAACCTTTCCATGAAAAGATGTCTAGTAAAACGATCTCTGGAACGCAGCTCTTTAAGCTGAAGCTGCCCTTTTGTCAGGTAGCCAGCATGGCCTCCAGGTGTTTCGGACTACAATTCCCATCAGCCAATGCCAGGGGCTGATGGGAGTTGTAGTCCCAAAAAATAAAGAAATCTGGAGGGCGCTGGGCTGCTCAGAACGGAACAGAGCACGCTACCGCCCCCATCTCCCACACTTCTGTTGCTGCCGTGATACAACCCTTTTGCAGGCTCCGAAATAGAGAAAAGGCCAGGCTTCCCTGCTTCTGAAACTTCCTGCAAATTTTTCCTCCATGCAAAAGTGTGAGCATGGGTGTGTTCGCTCCTGTTGCCTCGCCCTGCAACCCTTGTGCTTGTTGTGTTCTAGCACGGCACCCTGGTGACCTGTGTTCCAGAGTCCCCCCAAAATAGACACTGAGGCCGCAAGTTTCTGGAGTGCAACTGCCACAGCATTTGCTGTACACCTGAAGGAGCGTCTCCACCCCCACCGTTCAGTTCGGACACTGAGATCCAGCGCCGAGGGCCTTCTGGCTGTTCCCTCATTGCGAGAAGTGAGGTTACAGGGAACCAGACAGAGGGCCTTCTCGGTGGTGGTGCCCTCCCTGTGGAACACCCTCCCAGTAGATGTCAAGGCAATAAGCAATTATCTTTCTTTTAAAAGACATCTGAAGGCAGCCCTGTTTAGGGAAGCTTTTAATATTTAGTGCTGTATTGTTTTAATATTTGATTGGGAGCCGCCCAGCCTGGGTAGACTCAGCCAGATGGGCGGGGTATAAATAATAGTAACAATAATTATTATTATTACAGCCTTGCTGGAAAGATACTGCTGTTCGCACAGGGACTGATGCACCCAACTCCAAGATGCTCTTCAAGCGTTACACTTATTTATAAGAGTTATTTATTAGGTCCCCGGGCAGGTTACAACAACAGACTATGTCATTATTATTATTTTTTAAAAAAACATTAAAATCATTAGTACTACAAACCACATAAAACCATTCCAAATGGAACGGAAGAATCTCATCGCAGGAGCATCGAGGGAGGCACTTTTCTTAGCGTCAACCCCATGGATTTCCCCTAGATAAAACAGCACCCTGCAATCTGTCTCACCCACATGGCTGCAGACCTTTAAACATGCCACAGCAATGCGAGTTGGACCGCCAGGAGAGCCCCCTCTCTGCCCCTTCTGGAAACAAGTGAGAACATGTTAGTTTCAACAAGCTTTCCCAGCTAGGAGAAAAGTTCTCTGCCTTAGCCGTTGATTTTGCGTTGCTTTTAAACCTATGCTTGGTTGTTCTCCTCTTGCTTTTAAAAATCCTTTTGCCTGTTTTAAGGTTGCATATAAAATGCACACCACGTGATTGTTAAAAGACCTCAAAGCAAGACCTTCGGGCCTATATGCGGGAGGCGATTTGCCAATTAATTGATTGCAACTCCCGCAGTGACAGCACAGTGTTCAAAGGGCACCTGAGAGCAATACTGAAGGATCACAGCGGGGAGGAGGAGGAAGAAGAGGAAAGTGAACCAGAGACCCTTCAAGAGCCAGGCAGCCCTTTCCACCTGAGCAAAGTCTTTTCCAGCCACATTCAGTCTGGGGAACCCTTTCTGCAGCCAGTTAGAGAAGACACCTCTGTCTTTTTCCCCCTTTGTGCCAGGCACGTCTCCTCTTCTGCATGCTTCCTCCTACGCTCCCCCAGCAGTGCCGGCAAGAACAGCCTCTCTCGCGCCCGTCACCCTGGAAGCAGGTGCCCTTCCAGCAGCTCAGGTTGAGCAAAGCGCTTGGCGAACCAGTTGCAGACATGCAGCTACCCCAGGGCAGGGTGTTCCTGCTGGTAGTGTTTGCCTAGCAGGAACGGGCTCAGGAAGGTCTTGTGGCAGCGGCCGCACTTGTACGGGTGCTCGACCACGTGGGTGCCGAGGTGCTCCACCAGCTCCTCCGGCCGGGTGAAATCCCAGTCGCAGATGTAACAGTGGGCCGGCCGCCAGGTGAAGTGGCTCTGCACGTGGCCGGCCAGAGCCTCCTTGCATGGGTAGGTGCTCTTGCAGTGGGGGCACTGGAACGCGGCTGGAGGCGGATCCGCGCCGCCCGCCCCCTGCCAAAGCACGCTGCCGCCGCCACCCCCTGCCATGACCTGGGCGGGCGGCTTCGGCAAGGGAGCGCACCTGTGGTTGGCGAGGGCCCACTGGTTGAAGAAGTGGGTGCCGCACTCGGCGCATGGGTAGGGCCACAGCTCCGAGTTCTTCTGCAGCAGCTCGGTGAGCGCCTGCCGCGGGGAGCAGCCGGAGTGCAGGCAGTGCTTCATCTGTTCCGCCAGGAACTCCCGCCAGTTGAAGCTGAAGCTGAGCTTGACGTGGGGGAGCACCTTCCTGGCCGCCGCCACGTGCAGCTCCTGGTGTTCGGAGAGCACCTTGCGGCTGGCAAACGTGCTCTGGCACCAGCTGCAGGTGAACGGCCAGGTGGAGGTGTGCGTCCGGCGGTGGGCAGCCAGCTCGGAGGAGGAGAGGAAGCTGCAGGGGCAGTTGAGGCAGGAGTGGACCCTCCCCACCACGGCGTGGGCCCTCCGGTGCCGCTGGAGCTCCTGGGCTGACCCCGCCCCAGCCCCGCAGTCACCGCAGGAGTAGCTGTGGGGCCCGTGGCACTTCTGGTGGAGGAGCTGCATCGACCACTGGCTGAACGTGGCGCCGCAGGTGGCGCAGGCGAAGGGCTGGGCGTCTGCCACGTGCGCCAGGCTGGAGCGCTTCTTGCGCAGGCGCTGGGTGCACTCGGGGCAGGTGGCAGGAGGGTGGCTGTCCGGCTGGCGCTCCTCGTCCTCCCAGCTAAAGCTCTTGTGGCATTCCAGGCACTGGAAGGGCTGGGGCGTCTTGTGCCCGAAGCGCTTCCCGCAGTCCAGGTAGGAGTATAGCTCCTTCATCAAGTCCTCCGGCTCCTCCTTGATGGGCTGGGGCTTAGTACCAGGCTCAGCGCCATGGGCAAGGCTGTGCCCAGGGCTGGGAGGGGTGGTTCTTCCCGACAGGTCGATGAGCAAGTCCGGCTTCCGGTGGCTTACGTCTTCCTGTGCCTCCTGTGTGTCTGCTGAAGTTTCTTGTTCTGCTAGGGTGAGAAAAGAACAAGAACATAAGGGGACCAGGCGTTACACAGGAAAAGCTCTCTCCCGCAGCAGACTCTTAAGGTGACCTGTTTTCGCTCCTATCTGGATGTTTGGCTTCTATTGTTAAGGCGCTTCAGTGTTTGTTAACAGGAAGCGTTGGCTGGTCTTATTGACATTAGTGCAAATTTTGCTGTTGTTTAAATTGTGCTCTGCTTTGTAATGGTTAAAGCAACATCTTGAAATGCTGGGTTTTAGTCTGTATGTTGCTGTGAGGCTCTTTGAGCAGGGAAAAGCGGCATGCAAATAAACTCGCGAGGTGGGCAACTCTTTGCCATTGCTCAACTGAATTAAGAAGAGACGCAGGAACACAAGCCCCGAATAAGCTGTGTGTAGGGGCGTACAGGAGTAATTCGGTTTTTGACGCTGAGGTCTCCCCTACCACCCACTGGACCATCATTTTGGTGATACCAACTGGAAGTCCAGCCTGCATATACTGTATAACAGGCACGTCCAACAGGTAGATTGTGATCTACCAGTAGATCACTGGATGTCTGTGGTAGATCACTGGTACCCCTAAAAAAAGCTCACCCAAAATTTTCCTCCCTAAAAAAAGCTGAACTATGACCTGAAGCTCTAAACAAAAATGGGCCTCCCTCCCTCCTAAAAGCAGCTCAACAATTTTGACCTAAACCCCCCAAAACAGGGCTTCCCTTAAAAAAACTCAACGGCTTTGACCTGAACCCCCCAAAAGGGGGTAGATCACTCCCAGTTTTTAACTCTGTGAGTAGATCAGAGTCTATTGGCCACCCCTGCTGTATAAGGCTGCCTTTGAAGAGGGCTCAGGAACAGCCACCAAATCAGACCAAGGGAAGGAATGGCCAACTGCAAACAGCTGTTAGAGGGAGGCCACTATCATGCTAGCATACATGAGCTGCCCATTTGTTTCTGGGACCAATTCAAAGCATGGGTTTTATATTTTGAAGCCCAACACCTTCATTTTATTTATTTAGAACAGTGGTTCCCAAACCTTGGGGGGGGGGGTCACTGCCTCCTTGACTCTGTAAACCAGGTGTTGTTGTTGTTTAGTCGTGTCCGACTCTTCGTGACCCCATGGACCAGAGCACGCCAGGCACTCCTGTCTTGCACTGCCTCCCGCAGTTTGGTCAAACTCATGTTCGTAGCTTCGAGAACACTGTCCAACCATCTTGTCCTCTGTCGTCCCCTTCTCCTAGTGCCCTCAATCTTTCCCAACATCAAGGTCTTTTCCAGGGAGTCTTCTCTTCTCATGAGGTGGCCAAAGTATTGGAGCCTCAGCTTCAGGATCTGTCCTTCTAGTGAGCAGGTGTAGTCAACCTTTTTACACCTACTGCCCACTAATGCATCTTTCTTGCTGGTAAAATTTCCTTACTGCCCCCCAGTGCTCAATGGAAGGAGGATTCAGCTTGTGCCGTAGAAGCCCCTACCGCCCACCTAGAATCCTGAAATGCCCACTCGTGGGCGGCAGGGACCAGGTTGACAACCCCTGCCATAAACTTATCCCAGTGCCCCCTACTCTATAAAAAGCAATATTCAGAATCACGGTACAGTTGCTATGCTCCTTCTAGCATCACGAGGTGTCGCAGGGCCTGATGATGACAGACACGGCCCTCTGGGCTCAGTCACTGGTTGAGAAAGCCTCGCCGCAGCTTGCCTTTCCTTGAAATGCGAACGGTTATGAGAGCCAAGAGTGTAGGGCTGCACTGGCTACGCCCAACAACACAATGGCACTTGCGGTAGTTTATTATGTTCTGAAGTATTGCTGGGAGTTTGATAATGACATTATCAAAAATAGTAAATTTACTACTAAGCTTGTGGGAAGTACCAAATGCTGAAACGTTAACCATGCTAACGTTTACCAAGCCAGAAAAGGAAAAGACAGCAGTTGCGGAAAAACCTTAATTACTTTTTTAGTAAGACCTTTAAATGTACGGTTGTCACTGTCAACAGAAAAGATAAATGAAGCACATTTTCAACCCTGTATACAATCACAGAATCACAGAACTGGAGAGTTGGAAGGGACCAGAAGGATCTTCTAGTCCAACTCCCTGCAAGACAGGAATCTTTTTTGCCCAATGTGGGACTTGAACCCACAACCCTGAAATTAACAGTCTCATGCTCTACCAACTGAGCTCTACAAAAAGAAGTGATTTCTTCATGCAGCACAGTGTTGAACTGTGGAATTTATGTGCTTATACCTTTTTGGTTTCAAACCTTAACCAGAGAAGTTATCTCGGTAATGAATTATGCCAAGCCATTTTTCAAACAAAAGAATTTAATGGGATTCCTCTTAACATTCCACCTGACATCACTGTGAAGAAAACAAGCAGGTGCAAAGCTAATCGGTATTTAATAGCAAACAACACCATTTTACTACACTATAACATTTTTAGCACTGATGTTCACTGTTGTTTGGGGCGTTGGGATTTCTTTATTTTTGTTATCGTACAAAGAACTCTTCTTAAGCAGAGCACAAAGGAAGACCATCGGCAGACAATATATTTATTTACTAGAGCAGAGGCCGAGTCTTGTGACACTGGGAGTGACAGGATTCCTGCCACTGCCCCTCCTCCCAGAATTATCTTTTTTTTTGAGATTGTGCAGTCATCAGTACAGGCCTGGAAGGTTCCTTGAGGGGTTTGAAGGGCTTTGAACTAGGCACAGAATCCACCCCAAGGATTCTTAGAAGCAGGAGAACATCAGCATTTTTAGTTACAGCCTTGCAGAGGAGGCCAATTTAGCTGCAGCACCACAAATGCCTCTGCTTCACTTGCATATTGAAAAACTTGCTTTCTTTGAAATCAAAGCAGTCAACAATGGGTAAAAAGACAGGATCATTGATTAATATTAAAATATACATATATATATATTTAAATGAAATAAATACTTCATTTACAAAATCAACGCACACAATATATGAACATTTATAAATACAACTAAATAAAATCCTTGAATGACTTAGCAGGAAAGTTGCACTTAACTCAAAACTAGGAGAGGATTAGTTTTGAAGGGTTTCGTCAGAACTCCCATGGGACCCTTCTGAGAAAGCCCAACTTCACATCCTCGTCTGTTTCACAAACTGAAGAGCAGGGGCTTTTTAAAGCAGGCCCTGCCCTGATGATTCTCTACTAGGCAAAAGGACTCGTGGGTTTCTAATGCAGGGAGATGCAGAGGCATTTTAACTTCAGGTTAAACACACAAAAAATATGGTTAAGGCAATGGGAGGAAGCCCAAAATCAAAACAGGCAAAAATTTGGTGAAGTCCTTTAAGTAAAGCAAACTCTGGCTGAAGTTCTGTTCTGAAAACTTGCCATTGTAGAATGAATTACAGGACGAGGGCCTGTGTTACCCAAGCTTTCAAATCAAGGTGTTTTTCCTACCCACTCCCCAATGCAGATAAGTACTCAGAACAGAATAGTTTTAAATTGTCATTGCCATTTTTGTTATTTAATTATTGAACAGAATGTATATACTGCTGGAATGCTGGGGGGGGGGAGAAACCCTCTAACTGGTTTTTAAAATAACAAAACCTGTTATTTATTTGTTTATATTTTATTTAAATAAAGCCTGTTAGAACCTGATAAGCCTCAGAATGGCAATTCTTCTCCCAAGACTCAGTCGTTTGCGAGTTTTTGCTTTTTGTGTAATCCTCAGGAGGTTCTGGTGTTCATGACAACTTCAACTTTTCTTGAAGCGTGGCTGGAGTTTATTTTTACAAATATTATTATTATTTTAACATTAGCCGAGAGTCTCTCCATAGGTGTTCATGTGTTGACGGTTGTTTCAGTGACTTCCCTGATTTGTGCCGAAGCAATACCAGCCTGTACCGAAATCAGCACACCGGAATTTCTATCACCCTGTTCTGACAGACCTCAAAGTCCTTAAATAATCTGAAATCAAGTTTGATGACGCCAGACCATTTGGGGCCATCCAAAGGCAGCTTCTGCAAGGAATCTTTTTCATGCCATCATGATGTGATTGAAATCCTCACGCTTTGAATGAAACGGTTTCAGACTTCGTCTTGCTTCTGTTGACCAAGCTTATTGTTTCCAAATGTCTCCGTTTGTGTGTTTCAACAGTCTGTGGCTCCCCGTTAAGGATTACGGCTCCACCCCAAGCACCAATTTTTCAGTTATTTGAAATACAAGCTCTCTGCGGTGCAGAAAACATGGAATGGGGATTGTGAAAAATACCTGGTTGTAGCGGTCCAGGCTGAACAGTTTTCTCCGGGCATCCTGATGTACTGTTCTGAGTTTACAGCCCAATCCTGCTACATGTACATTATATCAAACGAACAACGTGAATCCCTTTCGCTGTGAAACGCGGGCCTTGTGGCAAAGCCCTTCTTGGGACCGCCTTGCTTTTTCTGGCACAGCTCGCAAAGTTTCAGGTAAGTCATTACAGCCTCGGCCGTGACATTTTTGTACTTACGACTGAGTTCCTTCAGCATCCTGGTCCGACCTCCGTGGCCGATGGCAATATGTGCCGCGTGCAGGATGTCAAACAAGTCCTCATACTGGACGAAGTACACGACCTCGGTGTGCCCAGGGGAGATGGGCACCACCAGCTTCTCCTCCTCACCAATGTTAAGGACGTTGAAGCGCCTCAGCCGGCGGTAATGTTTGCCCTTTTTGCTGCGGAGCCTCTTCGCCTCCTTGACCTCTTCGATCAAAGTCCTGTACCTTTCACGGTTAATGTAACTGTTGTTGTCCTCTCGCTTGTTGGACAGGATCTCCTCCATCATTTCGTAAAAACGCCCTCGGTGTTGCTCGCGCAGGACGTGCTCCATGTCGCCAGCGGCATCAACCCAAGTCAGAAAGGGGGCTGGACCTGAGCAAAGAGGAAGCTCTTACTCTGTGGCCCCAAACCATGTTTTTTTGTCCCTCCAGACTGGGAACAGGGTACTTCCTGAAGGTGCCAGAGACGGCCGAAGGGACCACCCAACTCACAGAACTGGGGCCTGAAGTTTTGTAACCTCAGATTCAAGGTGGAAACATCACATGGGAATTCGCTCTCCGCAAGAAAATGTTGGCTGCCCTGGAAAGAACAGGGACCCAGGGTTTTCTGTTGAGTCCTCATCACCCATGTGTCCCAGAAAGCCAACATGGGTAGCCAAAACCCAACAGGTATGGATTCATGAGATTCCTTCATGTAATTACCCACAAGATCTCTTCCAACCCATATCACATTACAGCAGATGGGGCAAGCACTTTGCGAAGGGAATAAATCTGCAACCATGATCCTGGGTCTGCTGCAAACTATGAAAAAAGGAAGCCTAAAAACTATCTCTTTCTCTCTCTCTGTGTGTATGGTTATCTCTATCATGGCCCATTATGCCAAAGATATTCACTCCCTGAGGTCCCTCTTCACAGGCTGCCTGGGTCCCTGAGGACTCCTGAGGAGTCTTGCAAAGTTTCCTTGTCCCCTCCGCTGCTTGCTGATGTGTGGGTCCTCCCCCTTCCCTCCGATGGAACGGGGGGGGGGGTCTCCGAAGGGATCGGAAAGGCGGAAGAACAAAGGAAATGACATTTCTGTTATAAAATGGTGTCTGCCACGCCTTAGGAGCTGCCAGAAAAATGTTTTGCAGTAGTGGTGGAAGGCGGTGAAATTGGGAGCGAGTTGTCCAGGAAACTTGGATGAACCTCTTAAGAGTTTTAACTTCCTGGCAGTGAAGAAGAGGGTGGTGAAAACCCACACAGGAAACACACACACACACCGGTCCTTGCAGGAAAACTATCCATATTCGGCCTATTCTTCCTGTATGCCCCTGCCGAACTTCCCACTTCTGCTTCAGTACCTAAATCTCACCCTGCCCTTCCCCGCTTCCAAATTTGCAAACCCCACTCCCAGCTTTCTGCTAATGTCTCCCTTAAATGAACCGCTCTGTACCACCTCATTCACAGGTGGAATTAAGTCCCCCCCCCTGCCCTGGTTCCCTAACTTTTGGCATTGTATTATAGCACCTTCTTCCTTAATCCTAGCCTAATGCTACCCCAACACTATTATCCTGCTCACACACGACAATTATTTCTAAAAGTGTAGCAAGGGAGGAGATAAGAGAAAAAGTAGGAGAAGTTTGAGAATCAAAAGTTCCCAGCTTTATTCTATTGCCAACCTAGACTATGACACATTTTAAAGCCTTAAATGCAATACTAAAATATATCCAAGGAATATATTTGGGGTGGGGGGATCATTACAGCGGGCACCTTGCTAATTGTTCAACATGTACCAGTAAGTTAGATCAGGGAAGGTGTTAATACAGGGCCATGTAACCCAGTCTAAGAGGAAACAAACTACAAATCAACCTCCGCCCACAGCCCCTCCACACCCACACCAGATTTAAACTGCACTAGCCAGAGCACGTTGTTCCAAAAAAGGAACAACTGGCAAGTTTGGCCTTGGAGTTCAAAATGAAGCAGGGCAAAGGCTAATAGCTATCCATTCTTAAGGAAATCAGCCCTGAGTGCTCCCTGGAAGGACAGATCGTGAAGCTGAGGCTCCAATACTTTGGCCACCTCATGAGAAGAGAAGAATCCTTGGAAAAGACCCTGATGTTGGGAAAGATTGAGGGCACTAGGAGAAGGGGACGACAGAGGACGAGATGGTTGGACAGTGTTCTCGAAGCTACGAACATGAGTTTGACCAAACTGCGGGAGGCAGTGCAAGACAGGAGTGCCTGGCGTGCTCTGGTCCTTGGGGTCACGAAGAGTCAGACACGACTAAATGACTATACAACAACAACAACAGCCAGAGCACAGCACATACCACAAGCTGGAGAGCAGGAGCAATGAAGTACAACTGGGATATGGTACCTGCCAATGGCTCCAGCAAGCAAATGGCCAGCAGACACTCAAAGAAGCAACACAACACTTCTGACTTTAGAAATGAAACAGGCTGCCTTGGGAGACGATGGAGCCTCTTCCAAATAATTTTTTTTTAAAAAGGTAGGTCAATAGTGCTCTTATAAGCACTGATTTTTCACCACAGCAAGACAATAGATTTACCATTATTTGCTATTACTGTTATTTTAATTTATTACCTGGGTCATAAGCGGGAGAACTACACATGGGAAATGAACTAGAAGGAAAGATTCAGGCATTTAACAATAATTTAACGGCTTTATTAAACCTGAACCAGTTTTTGAAGCCTAAAGATGCTTTCACTTCTGGAGAAGGAACCCTCAGTGGCATTCATTTGAAGCCAACTTCGTCAGCATCCTTCCACCTAGTCCCTTCATTATCTAGGATGCAGGCCAAAGCAGGAGCCCCCTCCCCTGCTCCACCTCCTGGCAACAGCAATGACTGCACCTGAATCAGCTGTTGCAATTCCACAAGCAATAAATGACTGGGTTGTGGGTTGTCATGTCCGTAGAGACACTTTCCCAGGCTTCCTTGACCCACTGGGCAAACTGGGCTGGGTCTGGGAACCTAGGAAAGCCACTGGGTCTTGGGCTGCTGCCTCTTCTCTGGCGCCTTCCTCCAGTTTTCACGCAGTTCTCGGCAGGCGGCTTTAAAGGCAGCATTCCAAGAGACTCCTGGCTGCTGCAACATTTTGGTGGAGCCTTGCGACACACAAAGCTGTGCTGAACAGTCACCAAATTGGGGTGCTCAGTAACACAGAAAAATTCCTCCGGGGGGGGGGGAAGAGACTAGTAGCAAACAACTGATCTCTTGCTTCAATGGATTCCCTTGGTAGCCCCCACTTTGGCTTCCCAACACAAAACAGAAGACAGAAGCGTGGCCTTTTATATCAGACTTCTATGCTCCAAGACCTCTAGCCCACATCTGGCCTAGCAGAGACATTTTGATGCCAGCCTCCACATTATACAACTTGCTTGCAAAGTTCCTCTTCCCAGTGCCAAGCGCCTCCCAAACGGATCCAGCAGAGAGCGGTGACATTTAGCCTTCTTTCAAGTTCTTGAAATGTCAGCAGTTACGTCTCCCTCCGAGGGAAATGGACCATTTGTTGCAAGCAAAACTCAGCCTAGCTCGCTGCAAAAACTTCAGTGTGGTGAGAGCCAGTGTGGTGTAGTGGTTAAGAGCGGTAGACTCGTAATCTGGGGAACCAGGTTTGCCGCTCCTCCACATGCAGCTGCTGGGTGACCTTGGGCTAGTCACACTTCTCTGAAGTCTCTCAGCCCCACTCACCTCACAGAGCGTTTGTTGTGGAGCAGGAAGGGAAAGGAGAATGTTAGCCGTTTTGAGACTCCTTCGGGTAGTGATAAAGCGGGATATCAAATCCAAACTCCTCCTCCTCCTCCTCCTCCTCCTCCTCCTCCTCCTCCTCCTCTCTGGAAGGGCTTTGTCACTCTTTACGTCCAATGGGATTCTGGTTCTCAGGGACTGAATGAGCAGTGTGAGATTTCCTTGGTGATCCTGGCCTTGCCTGTAGCTTGCCTGACCAGGAAGTGTTTGGATCTGCTAGCATGCCACCACAACAGCCACGCTCTCCAACCTTCCACAGCAATTGCCTTTTCTGCTCTAGAAGAAGCATCGCTTCATTGCTCGCACTTTGACTAGAAGGGCCCTGTCCCAACCAATCCCCTCTGCCGTTCTGAGAAGACACTATGCCGCAAATCCCTGCCAAACCAACAACTGGGGAAGAGAGCAAAGGGCCTAAGGAGGTTCCACTTCTTAGCAAAGTATACACAAAGCTGAAGTTAGTTACTTAGCAGAAACCAGCATACAAAAAGTGTGTGTGCCCAAGATCCGCATGTGAAGAAAGCAGCATCTCTTACTACACGGTTGTCAAACCCAAGGCCCGCGGGCCAAATGCGGCCCGCCAGACCTTGTCATGCGGCCCGCGCAGGCCCAGAGCGATGAAATGGAAGAGGCGCTGGACAGCCCGCCCGCCGCCGCCGGCAGGGCTGTCTCTGGGCCCGGGCTGGGGAAGGAGGACGACGCGGGAGGCGATCCTCCTCTGAGGCCGACGCTGCTCAGCAGGAAGGAAGGGGCGGCGCCCAGAGGCGCCCGCAGTTTCTAATTGGCTGCAGGAGATTCCTGCAGCCAATTAGAAGCTGCGGGTGCCCCTGGGGGCCGCCCCTTCCAGCACAGCTTCTGATTGGCTACAGAAATCTCCTGCGGCCAATCAGAAGCTGCGGGCGCCTCTGGGCGCCGCCCCCTCCTTCCCGCTGAGCAGCAGCGGCCTCAGAGGAGGATCCCTCCTGCGTCGTCCTCCTCCCCCAGCCCGGGCCCAGAGACGGCCCTGCAGGCGGCACTGGGCGGCGGCGGGCGGGCTGGCCAGCGCTGCTCAGCGGGAAGGAAGGGGTGGCGCCCAGAGGCTCCTGCAGCCAATCAGAAGCTGCGGGCGCCTCTGGGCGCCGCCCCTTCCAGCACGGCTTCTGATTGGCCACAGAAATCTCCTGCAGCCAATCAGAAGCTGCGCAAAGAGCAAGAGAAGTTTCCCATCCCTCGCGCTTTCACTAGCTTTGCGGGCCTCGCGCGCCCAGATTTGCTCCCCTCCACCTCGCTCAACTCCAGGAACATTCAATTCTGCCCAAACAACCTTGCAAAGCAAGCCCGCTTTCCTTGCTCCCGGCTTCAAGGCCAGAGCGCGAGGGTTGCCTTTGTTGCCGCTCCAGGTTACACACAAGCAACCTCGTGCGCGCACGATCCAACAAACCCCCGGGGCCCAGAGCCGGCGCAGACCTTTTTCCTCGCGATTACGGTGGTCTTCTCTGTTCTCGGCGAGAATCCGTTTCCAGGCAGCGCGCCGAGCTAGAATGCAAAGCAAGTAGCTACTACTCCGGAGACCCCTCCCAGTTCTCGGCCCCTGCGGCTAACGGAATATTTTTAACTGTTTGAATAAACTCTGATCTTTCTCTGCGACGAGTCTGGGATGCCTAGCGGGAGAAGGCGATCATTGCCCTTCAGTTAGGCGGGGCAGAGAAGGCTTGAATTCTAGTCCTCAGTCAGGACTAGGATTGTAGGAGCGACTGTTCTGAATGGAGGCGGGTTCCTAGTATAACTGGATTCTCCAAGGGCGTGGCTTGTCAATTATTTTTAAAATTGCTTTCTAAGCCCACCTCTTTAGGGTGCATATACCCAAGGTGAGTTACAGCAACTCACATGAAACACAACATTTAAATTCTAACATTTAAAATAGCAGTAAAAACATTAAAGCAGACAAAAAAAATATTCCAGCACGGCTTCTGATTGGCCACAGAAATCTCCTGCAGCCAATCAGAAGCTGCAGGCGCCTCTGGGCGCCGCCCCTTCCCGCTGAGCGGCCGAGAGCGGGAAGGAAGCGGCAGCGGCATGGAGACTGCCTTCACCGCCCATGCCAATTAGCTACCTCCGCAAGGTAAAAAAGGGGAAGCCCCTTTTCTTTCTTCCCCCTTCCCCGAAGCTGCTGGCGTGTGTGTGTGCGTGTGTCAGGCCCCGTTTCTTCGGCTTCAAGAGGTTGGATAGGAATCTGTCGTTGATGCTTTAGCTGAGATTCTTGCATTGCAGGGGGTTTGACTAGATTACCCTTGGGGTTCCTTCCAGCTTTACAACTGTATGATTTTATGCTCATTTAAATACCAGGGAAGCCACACATGTGATGTATCAACAGCAATCAAATGTGGGAGTTACAAAAGCATGGATGATGGTCTCCAAATCTTAGTACTGTACTGCAACTTGTATTGTTTAATGGTGGTTTTACGCAGACTTTTGTACTGGTGCTGCTTTCATATTGATTGTATTTAGTTGTTAATTGCATCTGTGTTTTATTGTTTCTAATTTGCAAACTGCCCAGGGAACATGGTTAATTAGGAGGTATATAAATGCCACAGATATCTGAATAAATAAAGCAATGAAAATATGGAGTTGATAACTGCACTTGTGCCTTTGGCTATTATCTGGCAGCAAGCCATGGCCCTAGAGAATGCTAGCCTGTAAAAATATTCACAAATTGGAGCAAATAATATCCATGCATCTTTATTAATTTATGATAATAAAGAGTGGACACATAGTCCTACAGATACAATCGGCCCTTTGAGGGTGACCAAACTGCTGATGCGGCCCCCGATGAATTTGAGTTTGACACCCCTGTCTTACTACCTTGGGCACAAGAGAAAGAAGCGGCTTTTCAAATTGATTAGTGGCTTCTCTCTTTAGCAGGGAAAACTCTTACTCTCCCCGGCATGAACACTGTTTATTTGGATCCTGGCAGTAGTGAGTTGTTTTTATTGGAACTAATTTTAAGGATTGACTTAAGTTATATATTTATTATTTTTATGTTATCCTATTTATAGTCCACCTTTCTTCCAAGCCACTCAATGTGACATGCGTGATTTTCCCTCTCCCGCTCCCCATTTTCCCTCACAACAACCCTGTGAGGTAGGTTAGTCCTAGAGGCAGTACCTGGGCCCAAGTTCGCCAAGTGAGCTTCATGGCTGAGAGGGGGCTAGAAGCTGGGTCTCCCAGGTCTTAGTCCACTCTAACCACACCAAACTGGCATTGACGGCTGTGCAAATCGACTGCACGGGTGACTGTTTGCCAGTTAGGCACCTTCTCCTCCCAACTACTTTTTAGATCCCGTGTGGCATTTGAAGTGTGTGATTCAATTGGAATCTATTAGGACTATTAGAAATTTAAAGCATGGCAGCCCTCTGTTCCTATGTATACTTCTTTGTTTAAAAACAACAACCCAGACACACCAGAATTTAGTCTTGAGCAGGAATAGGCGGTGGCAACTTGAAAACAGCTTTGGGTGGGCTCAGGGAAAGATTGCCAAGAATACCAACACTGTTAACTAATCTGAGCAAATATTTGTCGCATCTTAAAACGTTCTGAAATGCAGCAGGTACTTAAGACTCAGAACTTCAGAGCAAGTCTAAAATGACTCAGCTGTTATAAGGAGGATGAAAGTTAACTCCCCACAAACCTTATATTGCATTTTCCCTTGAGTATCCTTTCTACCACAGTGTGCAAGGATGTTTATTCTCCCCATTAGTTACTTTCTAACTTCTAAAATGCTGCTGAGCTATCCCAGACCTTGTGGACACTAAATCTCAAAGGAGTCACAGAGGTCTCTCTCCATCAAGTACAAGTTCAGTCTGTTTCCTCCTGCAATAAATGTGTGTGACTGCAAGTCTGATCCCCGATTCCCCTCATGGCTGTGCATTTTAAAGACACGAGAGAAAGAGCATCCAGACCTTTGAAATGAAAAATGGTTTTGTGAGAAGGCACCCAAAGTCCTAGTACCATTAAGCAGGAAGAAGCTACCATAAGGTGAGAGCATGTAGAGTTTCACGGGGCTGATCGCCTACCAGCCCTGAGGCTCTGCAAGCCGTTGCTCATCATACCAGAAGCCCTCCCACCCATCACAGTCCTGCTCTCTGGTACATCTTCCCCCTTAATTTGCTTAGGAATGCAGCTTTCCTGCCTCAAACTATGTGCCAGTTTGGTGGTGAGACAGAACACTGCAGTTAGTACAGTGGGAAGATAGAGCACACTGGCTGGGCCAGAAGGTTTGCTGCTGCCTGGAAGAATTCCAGCCCCACCCAAGGGGGAATCTAAGGACCAACACTCTCAAGAGCCAAATAATCTTTGTCTTGCTACTTACCAGTGCTAGGCCCTTCACCAAGGAACAACGGCTCCTGCGCACACATGCCTTCCTGGGGTCCCGCCATGTGCTCTTCGTCCACTGTGACAGTTTGATATTCTGTTGAGGAAGAAGAAAATTTGCAACCAAGGCTGTCCCGTTCTACTCTTTCCACAACGTTCGGAGCAGAAATATCTTTTGGTAGGAGAATAACTAGCCAAACTGCAGGGGGAAATCTTCCACCCGCCACTGTCTGGCAGGCGCTTTTGGACATTGTTAACAAACAAAAAGAAAAAGAAAGGTGGTACATGGCCAGGGATAGAAAATTTGCATGTCTAAGAATCAGGACTGCAAGCCTTTAAAGGTTTGCTGCAACAATTATATTAGAGCCATCACTGCAAATTTAAATCTGCTTCTTTACGCCCACTCGCAATGTCTTCATGAGGATTTACGCATTCAATGCATTCCTAACAAGGCAAGCATAATTGGTTCCAAGGGAGATCGAAGACAGGACTCACCCAGGCTACCTTTGTGGCCGAGATCTCTTTCTTGGCCATCCTCAGGAGCAAAGCGAACCTCTTCCACTTCCTCTTTAATCCACGAGGATGACTCTACTATATCCATGGGAGAACCTGTGCATAGGAGAGAGGAGGTCACAGGGCACTGCTCTTCTACATCAAGGAGAAAACTCATCCAGAGCCACAGGCAGCAGGAGGAAGCACATGTATGGCAAGAGAGGGGGGACAGAAAGAGGAGAGCTTAGCAGCCAGGGAAGGTCAGTGGGAAGAGTGTGAAAGAGGTCAGAGGAAGGAGGTGATGGAGCAAAGAAAAGGATGGATGGTTTGGAAGAAAGAGTTTCAAGGGGCAGTGATAAAGGGCACAGTGAAGGGCAACACAACCCACAAAACCAGCCAGTTAAAACAGCAAAGGTGGCATGGGGGTGTGGTGGAGGTGAGAAACCTTTGAAGTATGGTACCACCCGAAAAGTATGCCTTGTGTCTCCAAAACTGCCTGCAAAGGACTAAAGGAATATGGCAGGCTGCCAATTGTGTAAGCAGCTCTCTCATAATCCTGGCTTTATAATAAAAGAGAGCCTGCTGGGAAGAGGGGAGCCCTCGAGTCAAGGGCCTGCTTTCTTGCATGGGAGCCTAAAAGCTGAGCAGAAACCACAATGCATTTAAATACTCACCCATGTGGCAGCCATTGCTCGTCTCCTCACGAAGCTTAGCCTCCCCATTCTGGGATTCCTCCACCTCTTGTTTAAGCCACAAAGAAACATCGACTGGAGCAGCGGAGCAGTCTGAATGGGAAAGATAAGAGGTTGCTGTGCATCAGCTGATGAACACTGAAAACCATGCACACACGACAACCTGCTGGTCACAAACTTGAGGTTTAAACTCTGTGTTTCATTATACAACCCAATACATTCCAATCACTTTCCTAACCAGGTTCCCATGTAAGAAGTCTTCATTTTCTAACCATCCCAGCACTGTAACAGGGCCCATGTCACATTCTGAAAATGCCCAGGCTTTCCAAGCAATCTTGCATGTACAAATGTACCTCCTGGTGGGAGGTTCCGGTTTCCGCCTGCAGGAATGGCGGACCTGTTTTCCATCTCTCTGACCTTCGTAAGGAATTTGGCGGTTGCTAGGGGAGTAAATGGCAACCCCCTACCCTCTCCGGGGGTTACGGAGAGGGGCCGCTGGCCCGCGATGCCCCCAGACCCACTCCGACTGTTTTTGGAGTGGGGGGAGCTTGGGCTGAGCACTTACGAGGGCCAGGACTCCCGGACGCTAATCTGCATGGCGGGGATTTCCATGGTTAAAGAAGATAATTAGGCTTAAATCTATGGACATACTTCAGAAGGAGGGGAAGAAGCGCTGTTTACTGCTGAGAAATTTATGCTGCTGAGGGAGAGGAGTCAAAGATTGTACAGCATCTGGAAGAAGGATTGATGGGGACGGAGCGATAAGGGAAGTGAGTTTTTATTTTTATTTTCTTCATATTGTTGCCTCGTACCTTCCCGGACGCGATGTCCTGGCTTGTTTGGAGTGAAAGAGAAGCAAAAGACTGTGTGAGTTGAACTTTATAACTGTTGTTACTGAGCATATTTTTTAAAGATGTGGAGTTGCCGAGGAGAAAAGCCCCCCCCCCTAGTCGGACGGAAGGAGTCTTGGACGCGTTCGGAGGATTTATGAGCTGTGACGCACTTTAAATTGGAGCAGCGACCTGAAGCTAAGTTCAGCTATAGGGCAAGGAGATCCATTAATTTACCAAGAGTTTATGGTTTGATGTTTGGGTCTCCTGCCTGGAAAAGCTGTAAATTCTATAATGATTGTAAATCTTCATGGCTATGAGAGGAAACGAAAGTGATTTGAGTTTTTTAAGATGGCGCTGCTTCGTGCTGCTTCGACGCAACAGGGAGCTCCATTAAGAAGATTTATGGGGAGGCTGGACTGATTAACTCACACAGGAGAAAGAACATCTGTGAAACTTTGTTTGATATTTATCTCAGCAGCTGGGAAACAATCGGATGAAAGTGGAAAACATCTATGTGACTGTAAGGGGAAGATCTGGATTATTATGAACTTGGAGGACGATTTGAACTTTAGAAAAAAGACGGCAGTGGACAGTTGCGAGGAATTCCCAATTTCTTGAAGCATGGGAACCCAAATAAAAAATTCTTTAGATGATTTGGCATAACATTCGGTTTGATTGATATATATATGTGTATAATTTGAAATATTGAATGTGATATAATTGGTTTTAATTGGAAAATTAATAAAAATATTTTTTTTTTAAAAAAAAAACAAATTGCCTGGTGGAATAAGATGGCTTTCCAATCTGGATGCAAGAACTTCCTGCAATTAAAGGGGTATCACCCAGGACCAAAAACGGGCAGGAGATTATACACACTGCTGCAAAAGGTGCAGGAGGACAAACTCAACGTCATGGGCATACAAGGCCACTTCTTCAGATACAAAAATTAATATTTGTAACAGGAAAGAAACATGTTTTTGCCAAGTATGAAGGTTGTTGCAAAAGCACTACAGGCATGAAGCATATGAGGCAGCAAGAAAACAATCAACGTGCTGGAAAAGGTGCATCTTTTGCAACACAAATATCACTTCTGCTCCTCAAGCCCTCTAAGTAAACAAACACCTTAAACTGTAACAGGTGGATTTAACATGTGGATTCGTTTCCATACTTTGAGTACAACTAAAGTGCAAGTGAGGAGCACCCAGCCCAATGTCCCCATGCATTTATTTATTTATTCATTCATTCCTTCATTCATTCATTTAGATTAGTTATATTCCACTTCATAGCCAAAAAGAGGCACTTTCTATTCTAATAATAATAATTCTAATAATAAAACCACACTCAAATCCAGTAAAAGAACAGGAATTACACAATGTCCATTACAACTAGGATTACTCAGGCAGCATTTCCTGCCCTCAACTTTCTTCTTTCCTGGTGTCATACCAGGGGAAAAGCTCCCACCAATACTGTATCCTTTGAGGCAAAGGAATGGGGCTGAGGAGCTGGATCTCACCCACATTGGTCTACAGGCTTCACTTGCAAGTCATAACCACATGCTGCCAACACAGCCAGTGGCAAAGGTCGAACGAAATGGCAAGATAACATCTCTGTTACGATGAGGCAGCAAAAGGACTCTCTGCTCTGTGTTTCGGAGGCCTCGGAGGCCTGCTAACGCACCTGTGTCAAGTTGTTCAGGGACACCACTGCCTTCTGAATCTCCAAGTTCTTTCTCACACAACTCTTCTCCCTGCTCAATCCGAGTCAGGATCTCTGGCTTGGCGACGGCATAGTCTGTTCAATTGATGAATGGAAAAAGAGGAGGTCATTATACGCCATTCACTAACAAAAGGCTCAGAGAATTGCGAAGGCTGTTATCCAGAGTCAGACCACCAGTCTATCTAGCCCAGTATCATCTATTCTGACAAGCAGCAATTGTCCAAGGTTTCAGCAAAAGAAACCTTTCATAGCTCTGCTACCAGAGATCCATTAAAAAATATCTGTAAGATGAACTAACTGGAGCCCCTCCCCCCCCAAAAAATGCAAAGTGTGCAGTCTACTGCTAAGCTGCAACCTCCCTCGAGCTGAACATCAAACAGCTCTCACGATCAAGAATGGGTGTGTTTCAAGGTGCAAAACTAGCCAAAATATGGCCGCTGCCCATGAGTTATCCATCCCCACTTGGTGACCACCAGATGTCTGGGACTACAATTCCTATTATCCTTGACTACTGGTCATACTGGCTGGAGCCAATAGGAATTCCAGTCCGAAACATCAGAAGGGTAGCAGGTTGGGGAAGGAAGCTACACACTTTCTAATAGGCTTCGCTGCGATCCAAATCCCTTATCTGTCATGCTGGGGGAAGGGAGGGGAGTGTTGGATGGGGCAGATGTCTCCGCCCCCACCCCCCACCAATGACTCCACTGGCTTCCTCCTTGCTTCATTTGCCAAGAGTGCATACGACCCACCAAAAACTGGGCATCCCAGGGGTGGGAGAAGCTGGATACCAGTGCCACACTGCTGTGACTTGATGCCATGGAGCCCAGCTGCTCTGCCACTTCTCCCCAGCTGTGGATTTCCTGAACCAAGCAAAGGGTTGGACAGCATGGCCTATAAAACTCTCTTTGGAGCTATGAACCCATGGTAATGGCTCAGAAACTAACAAAGGGGTCCAGTGGCAGGTTCTCTGCCTGAGCAGGGGCTTGAACACACTCTTCCATGACAACAAATGCCCTTATTTTCTTTTTTAAATATACACACGTTGCAGATCATCAGAGAGAGGCCTCTCTTATTCACTAAACCACATTAGCTCTCAAGATACTGATAATGATCACCCAAACAAGTAAGAACTTTGAGCCTACATCCCATTATATATCAACTCAGGGTTTCTTAAATCTCACCCAGAGAGACCAACATCTCATAGTTGCTTTTCATGACTGTCTTGTATAACTCTTTCTGCAACTCATCCAGGTCTCCCCATTCCTTCTCGTTGAAATGGACTGAGAGGTCATCGAAGGTCACTGGAACCTGGAACAACAGAAGTTAAAGCTCAGCACCCTCTTGACTCCCAACCCAGCCGGCCTAACTGGTAGGCAAGAAATGTTACTTGATGGTGTTGGAACAATCACTTTCTACATAAAAAGAGGCTGTCCTTTGGTGCACACATGACACTAAGCCAAACATGAATGAGCAGGTGTATCAGTGCACAGAGCAAAAATCACAGCCACTTCCTCTGCTACTGGGAACTAAGTCAGGGTTTGGCTTGATATTACATATGAACCTGAGCTTGTGATTAGTTGTAGCTTAGGTTTGTTCTTGGCCTACCACTTGTGATCTGTCTGTGGGTGCAAACCACAAGCCCATGTTTGCATGTAACATGAAGCCAAAACATGGAGGAATGAAGCAGCATTTCTGTGAACCAGCACACTTACTTGTTCACACTGAGCTTAGCTTTAAGTGCTAACAGGACTATTGTTTTGTCTGAAGCAGACAAAAGCATCTTGTTTTCAAGGCCGCACATTTTGGCCACTGAGATAAAATAAGTTTGTTTCCAAAAGTTCTCAGCATCCTGCAGCCCCACTGAAAACAGTGTGAACTGCCAAGGAGAGCTAAAACATCTGCAAAACATGTCTTATTCAGGAATACAGATGTGGGGAACACTGGGATAGCAACTTTCTGTTTGGTGCTGTGACCCAAGGAAAATGAAGAACCTCTAGCACTCTCACAGAAAGCTCAAGGAGGCAGCCAGGAAGAATTTGGGGGGAGGGGGGCATTAGTAGTGAATCAGAGCCATGCATTCAGTACAAAAAAAACCCCGGCATGCTTACTTTCATTGAGTTTCTGGTCCTCATTGCTGGGGGAAAAGGTGAGGAAGCCATCTGCAAAAAGTCTGAAATGAGCTATGGAGGAGAATTCTGGATAGACTTCAAATAACTACAAGGTTGTTTCATAGTTGGGTTTTAAAATATTTTTCATGGCTCCAAGTTCTTCCTGGCAGCCCAAATAAACTGTTTGCATCTATAGCACTTGAGTAATTTGCATAATTCCATGCAGTAAACATGAATGTTTGCTAGCTCTGGTAGCAGAATGTTTTGTACTTACTTGCATCAAAGCCTTCATTATAAACCTTCAGGTGCCAACCAAGCCTTTGGCTGATTGCCTTTTGTGTATTTTATATTGCCATATTATGTTGTGAACTGCCCTGAGATCAATGGATGAAGGGCGGCATACAAATTTAATAAATGATATTAATAATACTCCTAACCTTGGGCGTTTCTCCCTTCACACCAGGGGGGAATCTCAGGATCCAGAAGTTCCGATTCTTCAGCAGATTCTCCACATTCTCCAGTCTTTTCTGGAGCTGCCTGTACCCCTCAGTTAAGGTCCCCAGTGCAGCCCACTTGCTCTCCAGCTGGTTCTCCATTTCTGTTGAGGTCTTTTGACTGGCCCCCAGCTTCTTCTCTGTTGACCCCACCCTGCCCTCCAAGCGCAGCAAGCGCATGGTGTGGTTGTCCACTGTTTTGTCGATGGCCTGGATGGCAGCCACCGCCGCCCACATGGAAGCCTCTGACGTTTGCACCTGCATCTCCCGCGTGGTGGCCTGCTTGAGGTTCACAAGGGACTGGAAAGCCAGGAGAGACCTTGGCTCTGCATCACACTCCATAGCCTGCTTTGCGGAGACAGAAACCCAAAGTCAGCGGCCATCTTGCGTTTCAGATGACACCTGCTGCATTCAGAAAAACCCTTCCCACCATAGCTGCCAAGTTATCCCTTTTTTAAAGGGATTTTCCCTTATGCTGAATAGGCTTCCTCGCGAGAAAAGGGAAAACTTGGCAGCTATGCTTCCCACCTCCTAACCCCATTCTCTCCTTCTGAAATGTCAGTGGCAGCAACCTATTTCGGTCAGACAGTAGCTTGGGCAAAATGGGTGCAAAAATACTGCCATTTAAGTGGTAATTTTGCAAATACTAAACCAGGCACCCCCAAACTGTGGCCCTCCAGCTGTTTTGGCCTACAACTCCCATGATCCCTAGCTAACAGGACCAGTGGTCAGGGATGATGGGAATTGTAGTCCAAAACATCTGGAGGGCCGAAGTTTGGGGATGCCTGTACTAAACAAGCCCAGTGAAGGGTTGGGAATCGATACATACAACTGGCAGCCTGATGAAGAATCAAGCTGGGCGACTGCTCCGCCCCCACCTTTATTATGGACTTTAGCCAATATGAGACAAGAGACAAAATGCAATTTAATTATCGTGGCTACTGCGTGAGTCACAAGTGAAGCTTCTCCCTTTGTGACCTTTAACTGCATTTGTCTTTGTCCTCACTTCTTATGTGGTGATCAGCAGCAACTGAAGCAATGCAAGAAAGGAACTCTGCCAGAGTCTTTTTCCATGGTTGTTACTGGATGTGGGGAGGGAGAGTTAAAGGAGTGCTGGGAAAGGGCCATAGCTCAGTGGCAGAGAATCTGTTTTGGATGCAAAAGATCCCTGGCAACTCCAGTTAAGGCTAGAGGAGAAACCTGTCCAAAATCTTGGAGAGCCAATGCCAGTCATTGTAAACAATACTGAGCTAGATGGACATACGATCTGACTCCATATAAGGCACCTCCAGGTATTCTTTGTCTGTGCATCAGCTCACACAGGAGCAAGTGCTTCTGCCCTTGATCAGTTCAAATTGCATCACCCATTGAGAAATACTTGCTCATCTCAGTGTGCTTTCGATAGCACCAGAACAATACACTTTTTTCATTCAGGACATGCATATTTTAACAAGCTGGCTTGCATTTTGAGAGATTCACTGAAATATCAAAAGTAGTGTCTTTAGATTGAATTATGGTGCTGGAGGAGACTCTTGAGAGTCCCATGGACTGCAAGAAGATCAAACCTATCCATTCTGAAGGAAATCAGCCCTGAGTGCTCACTGGAAGGACAGATCGTGAAGCTGAGGCTCCAATACTTTGGCCACCTCATGAGAAGAAGAGAAGACTCCCTGGAAAAGACCCCGATGTTGGGAAAGATTGAGGGCACTAGGAGAAGGGGACGACAGAGGACGAGATGGTTGGACAGTGTTCTCGAAGCTACCAACATGAGTTTGACCCAACTGCGGGAGGCAGTGCAAGACAGGAGTGCCTGGCGTGCTCTGGTCCATGGGGTCACGAAGAGTCGGACACGACTAAACGACTAAACAACAACAACAACAACAAAGTGTCTTTAGACAGTGTTCCAAGTCCATTGCTTCCAGGACCCCTACAGGAAAGTTCCTCCCTGGCCAACATCTGTATCTGACCCATTTGCTGCCCATCAGCAAATTGCACTTGGTGAGTGAAACTGTAGCAGGGATGTGCTTTTTACCCTGTGGTACCAGATGGACTTTTGCAATCAGGTGGCATAAAAATATTGAGCGGCTGGAGGGAATAATTTATCCTGCCACATGACGCCTACCCTATACCCTTCAGCATTTGATAATAGGAATGCCAGGGACTGGCCCTGAAAAACAGGGACATGTGGAGGGTCTGGTGCTACCCACCCCACCTCATAAAAACAAACAAACAAATAGCATCCTAGACCTGCGATTTTCCTTTCCTTTTCCTTAATCTGGGACTATTAAGGAATTCCCAAGCTGTCCCCCCCTCCCCCACCTTTGCCTCCTGCTTGCGGGTGCTGAGAGCTCACTGACTAGGCATTGAAATGCCCTTTTATGTGTGGGGTTTTGGGGAGGGGTGCTATTGTTTATATTTTGATTATATATTTTGTGCTTTTCTATTTTCTATTTTTTGATATTCTGACGTTTACAAGACATCTGAAGGCAGCCCTGTTTAGAGAAGTTTTTAATGACTGATGTTTTAATGTATTTTTAATCTTTTGTTGGAAGCTGCCCAGAGTGGGTTTCCCCAGCCACATGGATGGGGTATTTATTATTATTAGTATTAGTATTATTATTGTATTCTGCGAACCGCCCTGAAACCTCCGGGTGTCTGAATAATTTTTTTTAAAAAAGATAGAAATGTAAAATTCAATAAAAATATTTATTTAAAAAAGCGACCTCCGGGTATAGGGTGCTACATAAATTCAATAAACAAATGCGGAGGGTCCTTCCTCGTTCTCACGGGGGCTTCCCTCGTTTCCCTGAGGCGAGAAGGGAGGCCTTGAGGGACTTGGAGGGGGGTGGAAATGAACAAAGCGGGAGGGGCGACCCTCCCCTCTGAGATTTCTGAGGTAAGACCAGGGGAATCTGTGAGGGGCGGGTCAGTCTTCCTCCTTCCCCCAAGGCCTCGCGTCAGGTGTGTCGCTCCTCCCGCCGCCGCCCCCCCCTCCCCACCGTCCGCTCCACCGAGCCTCACCTGGACAGGCGCCCCCCCAGCCATGGCTCCGAAGAGAAACAGACAAGGCGAGCGGCGCTCGGAGGCAGCGGCGGTGGGGAGGAAGCGGCGGGGGCCGAACTGCGCACGCGCACTGCAGCCGCAGCGCCTACCCATCGGGAAGCCGAGGAGACTGAGTGTGCGCCGGCTACGCATCGCGAGATCGGCAGGCGGCAGCTTCCGCTTCTCCTCAGCGCAGCGCCGCCAGCAGGCGGGAGGAACGAACGGCCTCTTCGCCTCCCTTCCCTTCTCAGTTGCCGGATGGCGGTTTTTTTGGGCGGGAAACCGCCGGATTCCGAGCTACTACAACTCCCGTCATGCCCTGCCGCCGGCCGCGCCGTAGAAGGGATGATGGGAGTTGAAGTGCCGAGCGGCCCCGGGGCAGGCGGCCCCCTAAGAGCGTGGCTGGCTATGGCGGGGCACTCTTTCTTTCTCCGCCCCACAGAGGTTTTCCCCTGAACTACGGGCTCGAACTCTTCCGTTCTTATTTATTTAATAAAAATTGCATACAGCTTCTTGTTGAGTCATTTCAGCAGTCATTTTTACTTTTAATTAATTAATTTTTAATTAATTATTTTTAATTTTAATTAAAATTGAGGTGCCCTTCCAGCTGTTGCCGTTGGCTACGGAGTCCCTGTGATGTCACTATCCAATATCTGGCTGCGGCTTGTCAACATCTGCCAAATGGGCTTCCAAAAGTGAATGGCAACCAGTTTGCATCCACAAATATCCATCGGCTTCAAGCTTGCGGCATCCACCGCTGTTCAAATGCCAGCGCCGTCGGCTGCGCTAGAGAGTGGATGATGGGAGTTGAAGTTCCGTGCGGACCCCCTGACGGCGTGGCTGGCTAATGGACGCGCTTTCTTTCTCCGCCCCACAGAAGTTTCCACTGAGGGGAAATTGCCAGCGAAAACTATACCTTGTCATGAATACGCTAGCTCCCAGCTTAGGAATGCAGCCGGCAGCAGACCGCAGTTTGCAACCGACGGGATCAGATTTCTCTCAGAAGGCAGATGCAGACTCCCCCTCCTCCCCTTGACCTGAAGGAGAAGATTGACAGTCTGTCTTCTCAGGAAGAAGTTGGAGAGGATCCAAGGAGCCACAAAGTCGTCTTCGGGGGAGGGTATTTGACAGGAAACAAAATAAGAAGTGCAAGGGTCATAGGTTCAGTTTATTCTGCCAGAAACGGAAGGATTCTTTGGAAGGGTCAACTGAGTGAGGATGCTAGAGCCATCCGGAGCCTATTGCTAATTTTTGCAATAATATATATAATTCCTCCTTTTAATTTCCTATGTGTGTTATCAAGACGGGAACCTGGACTCCTAACAATACCGTTGTTATTTCTTTCATTAAATTGCAGCGGTCATTTTTATTTTTAACTAGCTGGCCCTGCCACGCGTTGCTGTGGCATTGATTGTGAAGTTATGACGAAAAGAAGAAGTTAGGTTACCGGTAACATTTTGAAGTCTGGTATTTATTTTTGTCTTTTGTAGGAGGCAGTGAGAGATTTTACTTTCTTGGGCTCCTTGATCACTGCAGATGGTGACAGCAGTCACGAAATTAAAAGACGCCTGCTTCTTGGGAGAAAAGCAATGACAAACCTAGACAGCATCTTAAAAAGCAGAGACATCACCTTGCCGACAAAGGTCCGTATAGTTAAAGCTATGGTTTTCCCAGTAGTGATGTATGGAAGTGAGAGCTGGACCATAAAGAAGGCTGATCGCCCAAGAATTGATGCTTTTGAATTGTGGTGCTGGAGGAGACTCTTGAGAGTCCCATGGACTGCAAGAAGATCAAACCTATCCATTCTGAAGGAAATCAGCCCTGAGTGCTCTCTGGAAGGACAGATCCTGAAGCTGAGGCTCCAATACTTTGGCCACCTCATGAGAAGAGAAGAATCCTTGGAAAAGACCCTGATGTTGGGAAAGATTGAGGGCACTAGGAGAAGGGGACGACAGAGGACAAGATGGTTGGACAGTGTTCTCGAAGCTACGAACATGAGTTTGACCAAACTGCAGGAGGCAGTGCAAGACAGGAGTGCCTGGCGTGCTATGGTCCATGGGGTCACGAAGAGTCGGACACGACTAAACGACTAAACAACAACAACAAGGCGTGGTAGTAAAGACGGAGTTGTCGTTGTTGGGGTTTTGGTGTCCGATATGTCGTATCTTACCTGGACAGTGGATGCGGACTGTCTCCCGGGGCGGGATGGATCTCGGGGGGCCTGTTAGACCTGTGAAGAGGGATAAAGAACGTATAAATTAAGGGTAATGGAAAAGAAGTGGAAGCATAATTAAATTGGTAAAAATTGTATTTGTGTAATATAAGTAGGGGTGTGTTGGGTATAGAGGGTATTGTGGAAGTTGTGATGGAGATTGATTGTATTTATAAAGAAGGTATAAATAAAGTATGTGGGGGGGGGTAATGGATTATTGTGGGAAATGTGGACTGTGAAAAGTTATGGAGGTTGTGTCTGATATGTCGCATCTTACCTGGACAGTGTCAACCTGCTTGCACCCACAAATATCCACTAGCTTCATCCTTGCAGCTTCCACTGTCGTCCAAATGCAGGCTCCACCCGTTTCCACTTAGGCATCTCCACTGGCTGCGGCTGGGCAACTTTCCTCCTCACTTTGGCCTATCAACTTCTGTCAACGAGCTTCCGAAGGTGAATGTCTACCAGTTTGCATCCACAAATATCTATCTGCTTCAACCTTGTGGCTTCCACTGTTGTCCAAATGATCCTGTAGACGCAGATGATGATGATGATGATGATGACTTTAAAAAATGGCAAATGTATGATGGAAAAGCACAGGCAAGTATTACTCTGGCAGTGGGGGCCAGAGGCAAAAAGGGAACAGAGCAGCAAATGCAAATGATATCATTGTACAAGGGGCTCCTTTCCAGATAGGGCCACATCGCCAGCACCTTCTCTCAATCCAGTTAAGAAGCAGAATCACAGTTCAAGGAAGCGTCCCAATTGGACAAATGCACTCAAATGGCAAGAGGACCAGAGAGAGAGTGGCCTGGCCTTTGGCCCGCAGGCTACAGAATTCGCACTCCGGCCATAAAATAAATGATAAAAAAAGCAATGGTGTTTCCATCATCAGTTGTTGTTGCCATCTCAGGAGACAAGGAAGTGTGCCTTGGGGTGAAGTTAAACCACTGCGTTAACAGCACCGAAGGGACATCCTCGGGGCGCAAGCCTGGGCAGGGTATATGGAGGTCCTGGGCTGCCCAGATGACAAGACCCCGCTCTCGGTCTCGCCGGTGTGGTTCTAAGGAAAGCAGAGCAAGACGTTTGGCACCAGCTTGGCTGTTGGAATTATAATAATACCGTACAGTATTTGCAAGGCGGCTTATCAGGCACCATCCAACCATCGTAGGGACTCCACTCCAGATTTGTGTAGGGTCTACTCATTAGCCTTTTATTCTCATTTGTTTTCCTTCTAGATGGGCCACATTCCCAGGAGGACAAGTCCTACCTACCCCTCACTTCCCTCTACAACTGCCTTCTTGACTATTCATATACATTTTATTAATCAACATTAAATACAATTTACGGTATCAATACTACAACCAACTAATTTTCCCCATTTTCCCCCTTCCCTCACTCCCCCCCCCCGGACTACCCTCAGCTCTCTTATCTGATTTATTTTCCCATATTATTTCTGCTTGTTATACAATTATACATATCATTTCCCTAAGTGTTGACCTTCTTCTAATAAAAAATTGTGTATATTTATTCAAAACCTGCCAATGAATGTCTCTTTGTTGTTTTTTCAAATAGTTTGTAAAAAGTTCCCATTCTTCCTTGAATTCCCGATTATCCTTTTCACATAGTTTATGCTAATTTTGCCAATTCCACATAGTTCATCCATTTTTTTCTTGCCGTTGTTCTTTCTTTGGTATTTATTCCTTCTTCCACCCTTGTACTAGCAAAACTCTTGCCGCAGTGGTAGAATTACATAAGCAAGTTCTTCATTTTATTGACTATTCAACCTACTGCTGGTCTCATCTGCTCATCTTGTCTTTGCACGCAGGGGAAGTCCCTAACTCACTAAGGGTTTTGAGACCTATCAGCTCCCCTCACCTGGTTTAGTCGGCCAGTCGTTCCTGGGATTGTGGCCGCTGCTGCCTGTTGACAGCTTCGAGGAGCCACAAATGAGAGCCGAATGCAGGCTGGGGACCAAAGGGGGGCAAACTGCCCCAGCAGGAGCATGACGGGTCCCCCGCCAGAGGTGCTTCCCCCTTCCCTAACACCTGATGCACTCAAGAGTAGTCCCATAGCCTGGAACTGAAGAGGAGGTAAATGGCAGGCAGCCAGGCAGCTGAGAGACTAAATAAGGGCAGCCTGGGCTTGGGGAGACAGTGTTTAAATCTCTCAAATGGACCAGTTTCCTCTGGTTTCCAAATTGGTGCCCAAGTCAATTAACAGCAATATAAAGTAACACACTATATGGGTGAGAGAATGCCTGTGTAATTTATAATGTCCAATTTCGTTCATGCAACAATGATAGACTCACATCCTCTGTGATTCTATTGCATACTTTCTGTTTAAGAATTCTGTTTAAGAATTTCTAGGCTTGGAGCTTCTATTAGTCACAGTTACAGGATTGTGACTGTTGAAAGGATTGTTTGCCTCTGTGATATTATCTGACGACTTGTTCTAATTTGGTTCGTGCAATTTTGATTGCATTGTACTACCGTATTTGTGACTCCATCATATATCTTCTGTTTAAGAATTGTAAAAAATATACATGCTACTAATATTATTATTAGCCGCGTGTTGCCTGTCATTGTTTAGAGTTTGTGTAATTTATAAGCCTGTGGACTCCACTTTTTTGGGTTCCCCAGCAGTCACCACCATGACCAACTAAACGTATCTTAAATATCATAATGGTGTGGCTATTGGGGGGGGGGAATCCCCTACTACAGCTATACAGAACAATGGACCCCCCACATATCCCAGTGAGTTAAAGTTACTCGAGTTTGTCCCAGGATTTTGCAGTTACTCTTTTATGTATGTTCAACAACAGCAACAACAACAACAACAACAGCAACAACAACAACAACAACAGCAACAACAACAATAATATTATTTATACCCGCCCATCTGGCTGGGTTTCCCCAGCCATTCTGGGCAGCTTCCAACAGAATATTAAAAACACGATAAAACATCAAACATTAACAACGTCCCTAAACAGGGCTGCCTTCAAACAAGGCACTCCAAAATGAAAAGGTTACACACTAGGTTGTTTTTTAAATTTTTATTTTCATAATTCCAATGCTTTAAACTCGTGTGTCGGCTCCACAGCAAAGAGGTTACAGGAACTTCCTGGAGTGGAAATTAATCCCAAACCGGGGAAAGGGGAACAGCGCCTTTAAGTCCACCCAGAATGTGGCAGAGAAGCTACCTTCCAGTGCCAAAGCAGATGTCGAGACGGCCCCCAAAGGACTCTCAACCAACATCAACCAGCCCCCAGCCCCACTGAGGGTATGGCTTGCTATATGAACTTTACGCTTCTCAGATGGGGAAGGAGCCACCAACGCAGCTTTAAGGGCGGCAAAAGCAATGGTCCCAGAGTCAATCCTGACCACGGGCCATGGGGACTGGGCTGATGGGAGTTGAAGGTCAACCTGCGGAGGAAGGAACCCGCAGGAAAGCCTTTCAGCTGGTGGGCAAATTCCCTCCTCTTCCAAGACCCACTGATTATGGTGTAAGGAGCAGGATTCACACCTTCAAGGGGACAGGGGAAGACGCCACAGCCACAAACGGAGCTTAAGGAAGCGAGCCATGTTCCTATTTATAAAAGGCATAAGGAAATCTTCCAGAGGTTGAACGTCCCGTAATATGATCACGGACCGGGGGGCGGGGGGGGGGGGGGCAAGGACAACAAGACTACACAAAGAGCTCAGCAGCCAACCTGTTTCACCCAAACTGCGGCAAAACATCTCCTTGAACCCCTGCTTTGGAAAGGCAAGAGCGACTGTGGCAAGGGCAGGACCAGAACCTCTGAAGTCCGGGATGGAGAGCGGGATGAAGACCTAAGGAGGGACCCAGAAAACTGTAAAGCGGGCAGGTTAAAGCTGGCACACATCACAGATCCACAGGGGATCACCTTTGCCAGAGTGGCTGCCCCTTTAAGAAGGCCCCGATCCACCTCTGTGGGGCAGGGGGCAGTGGCAACCACCTAGTGAGGAGCTCTAGGGCCTCCAGTAGCCCAGAAGCAGCAGGCATGGAGGAAACGGGCTTGCTGGGGGGGGAGAAGAACAGAGGAGGCAAAGCGAGCCCAAGAGGATTCCTTGGGGGTGATTTGAGGGGGTCACACACACACCCCAAGTGTACTGGGTTCATGCCTGGACCCCATAGGCCACTGGGCATTCAACGTGCCACTCTAGGGGGCTTCAGCAGCTGTCTTTGAGGAGAGGCCCCAGAGCTGGCCGCTGCAGAAGTCACTGAAAAGGCCTTCCCCTCGTTTGGGTATTTTGCGGGGATTTGTGCCTGCGGCCCTGGGGGGGAAGAGAGCGGAGGCTGCGCCAAGGGCCAAACCTTCCACAGAGCTGGATCTGCTGTTATCAACAGGGGTTCACGTCTCAGCGCTGTTGCCTTCCCAGCCCTACTCATCCCTGGGCGTTCAGCACGTGCCGCCCCCCTGCAAGACGGGCAGAAATCTAGGCAGGCACTGCTCTGCCGGGGTAGTGTCCCTCAGGCGGACAGAGCCCGGGAGAAAAGAGAAA
This sequence comes from Zootoca vivipara, assembly GCF_965207765.1. Lineage (NCBI taxonomy): Eukaryota > Metazoa > Chordata > Lepidosauria > Squamata > Lacertidae > Zootoca > Zootoca vivipara. The sequence goes on along the minus strand of NC_142594.1, from coordinate 56,943,389 downwards.
AGTTTGCCAAAGGAAAAGGAACCGGGGCTTATTGAGGCCGCAGAAATGGAGGAGGACTGCAGGGGGAAAGTTAACAAGGCCCTCTCCCCACCCCCTGCCCAACTGCTTCCACTGATGGTGCGTGACGGGCGAGGGCCTCAGCTTTGCCACACCGCAAAATCCTAGCTGGCCAGGGAGAGAGACACATCCTTCCTTCACAACGAGAGGCTTGGCCATCCCAGGAATGCTGCTCCACTTTCTGAGCCACTCGAAGGACTGAGCGGTGCAGCAGACCTGCAGTTTAGGTCCTGGGGAATACGTCCTGGAGGTTTGCACACAAAGGCAGGAAAACGCACAGACGGGAGCCCGAGTGACTACCCCCACCTTACCGGGCTCCGCAAGGCCTCGCGAAGGCTGTTGGAGGCTCCCAGGGGGGGTGGAAGACTTAAACCCCAGCACAGGAAAGCGGGGCAAGGAAACCCAGCAGGGGAAAAGCTTTTTCGGCCCGCTGCCACCTTGCTTGCCAGGCTCGGGGAAAGCCATGCCAAATCTTGGGCGTCCCTTTCTGCTTGCTTCTCTCCCCCCCCCCCCAAGCTTGGCTCTCCGTTTAATGGTCTGTCTTCCTGCCACCTGCACAAAGCCGCAAGCAAAGTTGCACGGGTCTCGGGGGAGAATGCCCCGTTTTCTCCCAAGAGAGGGATCCCCGACTGCCTTGCTGAGCTCAAAGGACCTGCCAGGAGAATGCTCTCTGTGCCTGTTTGAGGGCTGCCCCCTCAATGATGGCGGGTCGAATTCTCCCGCCTCAGGCCCTCAAGTCCCCCGGGACTCGCCCGGCGGTGTTGCACCTCTTGCAGTGGAACAGGCGGGCCCCGCTGGGCATCAGGGTCCCTTTGTAGGACAGCCACGACCCGCAGGTGTGGCAGCGCCGGCTCTGCATGCGGCTGTGGTTCTCCAGGTGCTCCAGCAGCAGCCCCTGGTGCACGAAGGTCCGGTCGCACTGCGGGCAGCGGAAAGGCCAGTCGTCCGAGTGCATGCGCCGGTGGGCGGCCAGGGCGGCCGGGTCAGTGAAGTAGACGCTGCACTCCAGGCAGGGGGCGGGCCGGCCGGGCGCGGGGGACTGCTGGTTCTGGTCAAAGGCAGCCGGGCCGGACTTGCTGCAGACGGAGCAGGGCAGGGCCCAGTCGGCCGAGTGGACGCGCTCGTGGACGGCCAGCGACTTCTGGCTGGAGAAGCACAGGTTGCACTGGGCGCACGGGAACTGGGCGCCGGGGGCATGCGTCAGAAGGTGCTGTGAGAGCTGGCCCTGGAATGCAAAGCTCCGGTTGCATCCCGTGCACTGGAACTTTCGCTTGCGGCTGTAGGGGTGGTCGGCGGAGGCTGTCCGCGGCGAGCCGTCCGCAGCACACATGTCGCACTGGAAGAGGTTGCCTTCTGCCACTTTTCGCTTGGGGTCCTCTGTTGCGTTGGGTGGGGCGGCTGACTTCTGGTCGGTTTCCTCCTCCTCCTCTGCGGCCCTGCACGGCGTACGGCGTCCAGCTGGGGCGAAAAGCAAACCATCTTTATGAAAAGGGGGCTGGGCAGGGGCAAGGAAGTGTCTCCTGAGGCTCACAGGAAGCTGTTAGATCATTGGGTCCATCCTGTCTACACTGGCAGGCAGCAGTTGTCTGGGGTTTCAGACAAGGAGACATTCCCAGCCCTACCTAGAGAGGTCACTGGGGGCTGACCCTGGGACCTCCTGCATGCCAAGCAGAGGCTCTACTGCTGAGCTCCCCTAAAAATAAAGCAAGATTCTAGTCCTCATTGTTCTAAATCAAGGGCTGATTTAACAAGGAGTCAGAGTGTTGCTCCATGTAGCTCTGTATTGTCTACAGTACACTGACTGGCAGCAGCTCTCCAGGGTTCCCCCCCCCCCACCTTGCCGAGAGATGCCATTGGGCATTGAGCCAGGAACTTCCTTGAATGTTTTCGTTTCTTAATAATAATCTTACTCTTTTTGCAAACTGCTTTGAGGTTTTAACACTTGAAAAGTTGAAATCACAACAGGACTAAAAACAGATTAAAACAAGCACTTGGGAAGGCTTTCCTAAGCAAGAATGTTTTTAGCAGGTGCCGAAAAGGGTACGCAGCAAAGGCTGACATCAACAGGCAGGGAGTTCCAGAGTTTAGGTGCCGCCACACTGAAAGATTGAGGGTCTAGCAGGATGTGGGTCTGCCTGAAGAATGCTACGGACTGTTAGGTAGCCGCAACATCTGCCCAACAGCACTATTCTATGCCGAAAACTAAAAGGCCATCCTCCTCTCTGCGAGGGGTTGGACTAGATGACCCTCAGAACCCTCCTGACTCTATGGATTCTATGATTCTTCCCAAGCCAGCCCTCACCTGCCGGAACCAAGACCTGCTGAACCTCAATGGGCTGTTCCTCCTCCTCCTCTTCTTCTTCTTCCTCTTCTTCTTCTTCCTCCTCCTGTTTAATCCAGGCAGGAACAAGTGGCCCTGTGGATGAGAGAGGAGACAAAAGTTGGTCATCATTCCCCAGCAATCTTTTCCGCCCCCTGCTGCCCCCCCCCCCAAGAATCCAACCGTCATTTTACCGACGGGAAAAGGCCAACATGCAGAAAAAGTCCAACAACAGCAGAGGTTGCGGACGAATGTCATCCCACACTGAGCTGCTTTTCTGTTTATCAAATTACTTTAAAACAGGGGTAGGCAACCTAAGGCCCGTGGGCCGGATGCGGCCCGATTGCCTTCTTAATCCGGCCCTCGGACGGTCCGGGAATCAGCGTGTTTTTACATGAGTAGAATGTGTCCTTTACTGTATTTAAAATGCACCTCTGCGTTATTTGTGGGGCACAGGAATTCATTCATTCCCCCCCCCCCAATATAGTCTGGCCCCCACACAAGGTCTGAGGGACGGTGGACCGGCCCCCTGCTGAAAAAGTTTGCCGACCGTTGCAGAAGACCATTTAAAAGCAGAGCCCAATTAACCGTGGTGGAAAGGAGGTGTTCATAACTGCCTGCCTAGGGCTGGCGAAGTACAGTAGGCGTTTAAAAGTCGGGCGCAGAAGGCGCCTGCTGAATCTCTAGTGGCGGGGAGTTCCGCAGGACCAGGCCGACAATGCTCAAGGCTCCATTTCTCAGGGTTGTCAAACGAGCCTCGCCAACCCGAAGAACAGCCAAGGGCGTTGCTGCGGGTGGTCTGTTCTTGGTGCTCATCCCAGGGCCCAGACCCAGGAAGGGCTCCTGCTTCTCTGCCCAAGGGGCCCCAACATTCACCGTTGCCGGGGCTCGCGGGAGACGGAGGCTCTTCCTTGATGTGGATTTCCTCCTGCTCTTCCTTAATCTGCGGCCCCGTCTCGTCTTGAACAATCTGGAGTTCTTTGGGAAACAAAAGGAAATTATACCCCAAATGCTTTTCTCTGTGAATCAAAACTAAACTAAGCCCCCCCCCCTTTTTTGGTATGGAATTTGGGGGAGCCTCTGACCCAAAGTGCTGCTCAGAACCAGGGTGGATAAAAAATCAAAGATTTTAAAAAAATCGGATTTTTTAAATTCAAATTGGATTTTTAAAATAAAATGCTTTTGGAGGAAAGATCTTTCTAAAGGTAGTTTTCTACTTAAGTTACATTATAGTACAAAGGCTATTCATCAGGAAATAAGGATTTGTCCTAAGTTTTTCATGTATGCTAAAACTCAATCTAAGGTGGGTTTTTGAAAAGAAATTGTTTAACTACATCGGTTAAGAAACATGGATACATATGCTATAATGTTGTTGTTTTAGTTGAATAAATTGTTTAAATTGTTATTAAGGAAATGATTGTTTTTCTCCTTCCAATAAAGTACAGCAGAAAAATAACTTCAAATGTAAACAGTTAACAGTTAAACCTCACAATAATTTCATAATTATTGGTCTATGTATTTCTAATAGTATAACCAAATCAGTAATTTTTGATATAACTGTAAAAACTACTCTGAAAAGTTGTTATTCCAAAAATGAAACCTTCATCTGGTTGTAAATATTAAGAATACACCAGCAAGAATGAATCTTTCTGTAAAAAAAAAAAAGAGATTTAAATCAAGTCTCACTGACTAGCCAGACTTTTAGGAGACATCTGAAGGCAGCCCTGTTTAGGGAAGCTTTTAATGTTTAATAGATCATTGTATTTTGGTATCTTGTTGGAAGCCGCCCAGAGTGGCTGGGGAAACCCAGCCAAATGGGCGGGGTATAAATATATTATTATTATTATTATTATTATTATTAAGATTTAAATTGTGATTTAAATCAATTTGATTTAAATCAAATCCACCCTGCTAAGAACCTTTGAAGAGCCTGCTGGATGAGGCCAGCGGCTCATCTTGTCTGGCACCCTGTTCTCACTGTGGCCAGCCAATTGCCTTTGAGAATCCCACAAGCAGGATTCGAACACAAGAGCAACTCTCCCCTCCTGGTGGGAGTTGTAGTTCAACCACATCTGAGGGCACCAGGTTGGTGAAGGCAGAATTGATCACTCGCTTGGTAGATATGGTCACAGGTAAAGGTAAAGGGACCCATGACCATCAGGTCCAGTCGTGACCGACTCTGGGGTTGCGCGCTCATCTCGCATTATTGGCAGAGGGAGCCGGCATATGGCTTCCAGGTCATGTGGCCAGCATGACAAAGCCGCTTCTGGCGAACCAGAGCAGCACATGGAAACGCCGTTTACCTTCCCGCTGTAGCGGTTCCTATTTATCTACTTGCACTTGGACGTGCTTTCGAACTGCTATGTTGGCAGGGGCAGGGACCGAGCAATGGGAGCTCATCCCATCGCGGGGTTTCGAACCGCCAACCTTCTGATCGGCAAGCCCTAGGCTCTGTGGCTTAACCCACAGCACCACCCGCATCCCTTATGGTCACCTGTATCCCTGCACAATTCCTCACTAAACACCTGGTTAGGCTCATCTAAACACAAATGTTTTTAGTTGGCGCTGGAAGGAGCACAGTGAAGGCGCTTGCCTGATATCAATAGGCAGGGAGTTCCAAAGTGTTGGTGCCTCGCAGGTAAATAACACCAGCATTAAAACGTCGACACCCTCAGTTGAAATATGCAGCGGAACTAACCCATGAGAAAAGAACAACAGAGCCATTCAAATAAGGGGCTCGGGGTGTGAGATCAAGGGATCAAGAGGACTCACCCAAGTCGGGGTCGATGGCGAGGTTCATTTCTTGACTCTCTTCTGGGTCGTCAAAGGGCCTCGCCTCTTCCTTGACCTCTTCTCCATCCCAGGAAGAAGCATCTGTTGCAGCGATCGGGGATCCTGAGCCCAGGGAAAAGGAGGCCAGCCATGACCTGTTGCCCCTCACTTAGCACATCTCCCATGCCAAAGAGCATCCCTACACAGGCACTCGCTGTAGCGTCAGGAGGGCAAGACGACCAGAACCGCCACTCAGAGCGGCTGGAACTTGTGTATGTGCTTGCTTTTTTCCTCCTCCAGACCGTTCCCTTTTCCTCGTGTGCTACGTCCCAATTCTGAGATTCCTTAATGGCAGGACAGTGGTACCTCGGTTTAAGAACAGCCCTGTTTACGAACTATTCGGTTTACCAACGTTGCAAAACCGGGAGTAGTGTCCTGGTTTGCGAACTTTACCTCGGTCCAAGAACGTAATCCGAACGGTGGAAGGGCACTGGCGGCGGGAGGCCCCCTTAAGGGAAAGCGCGCCTCGGTTTAAGAACCGTTTCGATTTAAGAACGGACTTCCAGAACAGATTAAGTTTGTAAACCGAGGTACCACTGTACATAAAAAAATACGATGAGTCTTCCGTACTGGATCAGACCCATCTAGGCAAACAACACCCAGGTTGGTGGCCATGACTGCCCCCTGCGGCAGGGAGTTCCACAGTTGCGTGAAGAAGGACTTCCAGTCTTTAGCTTTGGGGAATGCCCCTAGCTGGATATCTCTTTTGTCTTGCCCATGTGTTTTCATCCCCAAACAGTAACATTGCCGTCAGGAAAGTGGAGAGGGCCACTTAAAGGAGAAGGGGCTTGATCCCTCATCCCCACCCCACCCCACCCCACCCCACCCCACAAACCTACCTGGATCCACTGGCAGCTCCTCCGCCTCCGAGTCTCCCAGGTCCTCCACACGGGGCTCCTCCCCTCGCTCAATCTGGGACAGGATCCTGGGCTTGGAAATGGCATAGTCTGGCCATGGGAAAAGGAGAGGCAGTCAATCTCATTCAGAACAGGGTGGTGGGGCTTGCACAAGGAGCAGAAATACCAGGGGGGAGGATCGGGGGGCGGGAAGAGGATCGGGGGGGTGGGGCGGAATGCACATTAATTGGAATATAGAAGCAGCATGCCCCAAAGCAGGTGTGGCACAGATTTGATTAGTTTTATTATATTCCTATGCCACTTTTATAGGACGTGGGTGGCGCTGTGGTCTAAACCACAGAGCCTAGGGCTTGCCGATCAGAAGGTCAGCGGTTCGAATCCCTGCGACGGGGTGAGCTCCCGTTGCTTGGTCCCAGCTCCTGCCAACCTAGCAGTTCGAAAGCACGTCAAAATGCAAGTAGATAAATAGGAACCGCTACAGCGGGAAGGTAAACGGCGTTTCCATGTGCTGCTCTGGTTCTCCAGAAGTGGCTTTGTCATGCTGGCCACATGACCTGGAAGTTGTACGCCGGCTCCCTCGGCCAATGACGCGAGATGAGCGCCGCAACCCCAGAGTCGTCTGCGACTGGACCTAATGGTCAGGGGTCCCTTTACCTTTACGCCACTTTTAATCCAAACATGTACTTCCTTTTAAATGTTGCTTTCCTTTGTTCTTGTTCTTACTGCGCACTTTGCAGTTCCGTTCTGCATTTTCATGCCGTGAACCGAGACCTTGCGATGAAGGACGGTACGCAAATTTGATAATCATTGGAAAAATAGAATGGCCTTCAAAGCGGCTTACAAGCAACAGGAAGCGATAACACAAACGCACATAACACAACAGCACAAAGACGCCGTAAATCGTTTGGGAAATTTAAGAGGGGAAGAGAGGCGCCGTCCGTTCAGAAATCCCGCCTGGGTGCCAAAGCTCTTACCCAGCGACACCAGCATCTCGTAGTTGCTCCGCATGACCCCTTTGTACAGCTCCTTCTGCCCCTCGTCCAGGTTGGCCCACTCCTGAGCGTCAAAATGGACAGAGATGTCGCCGAAGGTCACCGGCACCTGGGGTGGAAAGCATCCCAAAGGTCAGAGCGCCCGTCTCCATCCGTCGCGTCCAGAGATCTTTCCCCCTCCACCCACTTTGGATGCTCAGTGAACTGTTATCTTCCACCCTTGAACAGGGGCATAGGAAGGGGGGTGCAGCCCGCCCCAGGTGTCATCCCTGAGGGGGTGACAAAATAGCACCCCGCCGGGGGGGGGGGATTACCGCAGGGCTGGCCTGCAGCGTGCCTAAGCCAAGCGACTCTCCTGAAACGGCAGCGTGGGGCTTGCATCCGCCAGACAGACTCCGTGGGTCACTTGCCCCGGAGCGGCTTGCTATGCCCCTGCCCTCGAAGAGCTCTTCATTCAAGGAAACAAACCGCAGCTCAGGACCAGGGGGTCTCAGCAACTCTTCCAAAGAGGTCTTGCCCCAAGGAAGCAGCTGCGAAAACTGAAGCCTTTCCATCGCTCTCTAAGGCTCCTTGCCCAGTTCTTTCCCCCCCGCAACCTAAAGGTCGGTTGTCTTGGCGCTCTTTGCTCCACCCTCTTCATACCTCTTCTGGTTCTGGAAGACAGGAGAGAGGCAAGCTGGTCGCAGCAGCAGCAGGGGGAGACTCCCTGCCTTCTCCCACAGGCTGCCAACACACAGCTTCCGAGTTCGGACTGCCACAGCCTCTTCCTGCTCACCAAGCTCCCAACACTTCCTCCTCCTCCTCCCAGTCTGCTCCCTCCTTTCCCTCTGGCCACCGGCTCTGAGCTTTCATCCCCTGGGGGCTCCCTTGGGGGTTCCCTGCATCCAGCCAGTGCATGACAGGTCAGGACTCTGCCCCATTTCAAACAGCAGCGCTAGAATACCAAAAGCTAAAAACAAAGAAGGGATCATTGTTAAAAAGTAAATTAAAGTCCGATGGAACGTTTGAAAATCCATCGCAACACAGATGGTAAATAAGGCGTGGCATTATGAAAGCCCTTTTCTTCCAAAGCAGAACGTTCCCAAAGGCCTGTCGGAATAAAGCTGCCTTCACTTGCAGGCGGGAAGGAGAACAAGGGGGGACTCCAGAGGTCCTCTAGTCCAACCACCTGCAAGGCACGAATCACAGCTAAAGAAATCCTGGCAGATGGGCAGCCAACCTCTGTTTAAAAAATCTTATGTTGTGTTGGAGGGGATGCCAGGAAACTGGGAATTATGTTCACGTGTGGTGGGGGTGTACAATTTTTCTGGCAAAGGGTGTTAAAGGAGAAAACAGAAATCACTAGGTTAAAGCTGACTGAAAGTCCAGAGGCGGCATTATTATCAATTTACGATGGGGTGGAAGGTTCACAGGCTGTGAAGGACTTGCTCACAAATTTATTGACAGCTGTATGAGTTATTAAAGCTAGAAAGTGGAAGGGGCAAGCAGAATATAAAATGGAAGATTGGTATAAAGAGGTGTGGGATACAGCTATTAACGATAAATTAAGATGCGCCATTAAGGCAAGACGGGGAATGTGTACGGTAGGAGAAATTATTTTGAAGAGATACGGAGGGTGTTTGTAGAATTTATACTGTTAAAACAGAAAGGGGTCAAACCATCGCAAGAGATGTTGAAATTTTGGGACGTTGGATAGTTACAACGGAATGGTCTCGGCGGTGGGTGCACATTTTTATTCTTATTGATTTATGATTATTAATTTGTCCAAAAATAAATAAAAATAAACCTCCCGTGAAGGGCAGTCCATCACCTCCTGATGGAGTCCATTCCTCTTCCCGTCAGAAAGTTCTTCTTGACGTTTATTTTGGAATCTCTAGGCCCAACCTACCTCACAGGGCTGTTGTGAGGATAAGAGGGGGTTTTGTCACGTAAGCCTCCTTGAACTCCGTGGAGGAAAGTTGGGATGCGAAAGTAATGAAGAAGAAGAAGAATCGCAGCGAAAGAGTCTCTGTATAAAAGCCTCCAAGGAAGGAGCGTTCAACACATATATTCTTGTAGTGCAAATTAACCTGGCTGGGACAATGTTACCTGAGGGATTTCTCCTTTAGCGCCCGGAGGAAGCCTCAGGATCCAGAAGTTCCGGTTCTTCAGCAGGTTCTCCAAGTTGTCCAGTCTCCTCTGGAGTAGGCTGTTCTCCTGGATCAGGGTCCCGAGCGCAGACAGCTTGCTCTCCAGCTCCTGCCCCATCTCCGCCACCACCCTCTCGCAGCCAACCCACTTCTGCTCCGCAGCCACCATCCTCCTCTCCAGGCCCTGAAGTCGGGCGCCATGAGAAGGAAGCGCCGTGTCCTCCACGGCAGACCACGAAGACGCCTCCGGGACGAGCTCCTTCCTATCCCCGTTAAACGTGGCCTTACAGGGCGCCGCAGGGCGCGACGGCAGCCGGCGGCAGGATTCTGAAACCTCAAACTCCATGGCTTGCTCTGCAAGGGTGGAGGAAATGGAATCAGAAAACTGTAGAGTTGGAAGGGACCGCAAAGGTCATCCAGCCCAACCCCGTGTGATTTCAGCGCTGGACAAGAATTGAGCCTCCAACATTATCGGAGAGGCATTATAAGGAATGCCTTTCGGAGGTCGCTTACCGGAAGCTGTGAAATTTCACCGCTGGGGACAGGGTCCTGCGTAAGAGTCGCTTGCCAGGTTTCGATCCCCCTTATCAGAACCAAAACGCCAAAGCTGGAGAGACGTGTGCCGCGTTGGAGATGCCCTTCGCCCTAGGAAAGGGGGCTTTGGGGGAAAGCTTGCAAGCTGCCAAGAGGGAAGAAAGCCAAAAGCTTAGGTGGCACCCTCCCTTAACAAAGGTGTACCCCAAACAAAGGTGTCTTGTCTCTCCCTCCCCCTTTCAAGCCAGGGCAGGGCAAGGCTCTTGCTGCACCCCCAGAAGCATCTTTCGAAAGCAGCAGAGCCCTCAGCGCCTTCGCTGCACCCCCCAAAATAAACAGCAGGAATCTTCCCTGCCTCTCTTCTGCTTTATCCTAAGGCAGGGGGTCAGCAAACTTTTCCAGCAGGGGGCCGGTCCACTGTCCCTCAGACCTTGTGGGGGGCCGGACTATATTGGGGGGGGGGAATGAACGGATTCCTATGCCCCACAAATAACCCAGAGACGCATTTTAAATAAAAGCACGCATTCTACGCATGTAAAAACACGCTGATTCCCAGACTGTCCACGGGCTGGATTTAGAAGGCGATTGGGCAGGATCCGGCCCCCCAGGTCTCAGGTTGCCTATCCATGTCCTAGGCATCCGCAAGGGACCCCCAAAGTGCTTTGCTGCACCCCAAGGCACACTGAAATGCAACTGCCTAGCCCTTCTGCACCCCAAGGCACCCTGAAAAGCAGATGATCAGCCCTTCTGCACCCCAAGGCACCCAGAAAAGCAGATGATCAGCCCTTCTGCACCCCAAGGCACCCTGAAAAGCAGATGATCAGCCCTTCTGCACCCCAAGGCACCCTGAAAAGCAGATGATCAGCCCTTCTGCACCCCAAGGCACCCTGAAAAGCAGATGATCAGCCCTTCTGCACCCCAAGGCACCCTGAAAAGCAGATGATCAGCCCTTCTGCACCCCAAGGCACCCTGAAAAGCAGATGATCAGCCCTTCTGCACCCCAAGGCACCCTGAAAAGCAGATGATCAGCCCTTCTGCACCCCAAGGCACCCTGAAAAGCAAATGATCAGCCCTTCTGCACCCCAAAAAGCAGATGATCAGCCCTTCTGCACCCCAAGGCACCCTGAAAAGCAGATGAACAGCCCTTCTGCACCCCAAAAAGCAAATGATCAGCCCTTCTGCACCCCAAGGCACCCTAAAATGCAACTGGCCGGCCTCTCTGCGCTCACCCCGCATCCCTTTGCAATACCCTCAGCCCGCCCCCAGTCGCTTCTCTCCCGCTTTTGTCACCCGCGTAGAGCCCCACACTTGCCTTGAGTCCGTGGGGCCGGAACTGCGCATGCTCGCGAGGACCAGGCCTGGGCGAGGAAGCCCAGTGAGCGACTCCGCACCGCCACCTGCGGGCCAGGAGGAGAAGCGCAGGGAGCCGGCCGCCGGAGGTCTACGCAAGCTTCCCGCTTCAGCGGATTGGCGAACAGGGTGGAAGTATTTGCATAGACACGCCCCCTTCCATGTACCCCCCCCCGCGGAGATCCCTGCTCTATCGGGAGCTGTCGAACTACAACTCCCATCATTCCTTTCCATGGGCCGCGTTTGCTGGGGCTGAACGTTGCTTATCTACGGTTGCATTTATTTGTTGCATTTAGTAGCCTGCGTGGTTTGTGGCATTTAATGACATACGTGGTTCTTTCCCCCCCCTCGCTCCTCATTTGATCGCACAACAACCCCGCGAGGTAGGTTAGGCTGACGAGGCGGGGATTGGCCCGGGATCATCCAGCGAGCTTCAATGGTCAGAAAGTCCTCGATCCCTTATGCATTAGACAGGGAAACACTTTTGCCCAAAACACACCTCTCCCACTAATTATTGCGTAACTGCGGCTTAAGACTCAGGCTTAACCCTCTCATGGTACGGTAGAGATGGAAGGGGTCCCAAGGGTCATCTAGTCCAACCCCCTGCACTCACAGATAAAGATCCCCTGACATATGGCCATTCAACCTCTCCTTAACAGCCTCCACCGCTGTTTTCGAGGGCCCACCACTTTCTGAGTTGGTCTGTTAAAGGGCTCTTGCCGTCAGAACGATCTTCCTCAAGCTGGGTCAGAATCTCCTTTCCTGGTACTGTATTTGATTCGGCTGGTTTGCGTCCTGCCCTGTGGAGCAGCAGAAAGCAAGCTTGCCTCCATCTTCCATAAAACATCCCTAAAGACTCCTGCAGATGTCTATCACGTCACCTGTCAGCCCTCATCTCCACTGGAGTCAAGAGATGTGTAACTCCATTCACACATATTTCATTCAGTTGGTTAGTGTGGTGCTGATAGCGCCAAGGTTGCTGGTCGGATCCGTGTATGGGGCAGCTGCATATTCCTGCATTGCAGGGAATTGGATTAGATGATCCTCAGGGTCCCTTCCAACTCTACGATTCTGTGATTTTTTCCTCCCTTGATCTGTAAGTTCCTTGGGGCAGAGACTGGACTTTTTTTTTTTTTTTGCTTCCGTAAAAGCACTATTGTAACAGACCGATGATGCAAAGCACAAGTCAATGTGTGCATGAGGCCGTAGTTGCAGGTCCCAGTCGACCGGAACCAATTGTTGCAAACACATTTCTGCTCCTGCATGCAGAGAGACGGCCAAGTTCAGTAAGGGGACTGCAGCCAACGAACGCTTCTGCCGTAATAAGTGTGCTTGTCCTCAAGGTACCAGAAGACCCAGTTGCATTTGAGCATGAAGATGAGCCCTGTGGCTGGATGGCACCCCAAAGGCCTGTCGAGATCTGGCAGCAGCCCACCAGGAAGGCCTGTCAGAGCAGGGCTACTACCGTAGTAGAGCTGCCCCGCTAAAAGCCCTTGTCAGAATCAAACAGCATAGAAGAGAGATCCACTAGGTAAGTTGAGCAGGCTGCTCTCTGCTAGCAAATCCGGCTCCTCATAAATGCTGCTGCCTGAAGAGGGATGTGGGCTGTCACTCATCCAGATGGACAGGACCACTTCCTGCCCTCTCCACCTGCCTCCACATCTGCACCTGTGTTCCTGAGAAGCGTCCGGGTTATAGTTTCGTTGAATGAAACAAGTCAAGGTGGTGTGACTTTCTATGGCTTTGCCTTAAAGCAGTAGGGGGAGACCAGGCAGGCAGGCACTGGCCTTTCTTGTGCTTACTCTGGCAGCCGACTGCCCGGCACCAAAGGGGAGCCCTTTCACCATGCAGGTACGGCGGCGCCCGCTGCTGCCTCCCAAGGTGACTAAGGTGCTGGCCTCACATTCACCTTTGGCCATAAGGCTGGGGGCACCCTCTTCCCAGGCTCCTGTGGGTCAGGGCGAGGAGGCACCTCTGTTTAGGGCAGGGGAGGCAGCTCAGAGACCAGGGGCGGCAGCAGAGGCTGCCCGGAGGACTCCAAAGGAGAGGGGAGAGGAGGCAGGAGGCTGAGGGAACACTGCACAAGGGAGGGTGTCTGAAAAAGGGTGAGATGCTGCCAGCTCCACAGGCAAGGGGTGACCTAACTGCTCCTGAGCCCCACAGGAGTGCCGCAGAAAGGTAGTTGGTCAAGGGAGCCGTAAGGTACTACACTTGGGCAAAAAAATTGAAAGGCACAAATACAGGATGGGAGACACCTGGCTTGAAAGCAGTAAATGTGAAAAGGATCTAGGAGTCTTGGTAGACCACAAACTTGACATGAGTCAACAGTGTGATGCAGCAGCTCAAAAAGCCAAAGCAATTCTGGGCTGCATCAATAGGAGTATAGCATCTAGATCAAGGGAAGTAATAGTACCACTGTATTCTGCTCTGGTCAGACCTCACCTGGAGTACTGTGTCCAGTTCTGGGCACCACAGTTCAAGAAGGATACTGACAAGCTGGAACGTGTCCAGAGGAGGGCAACCAAAATGGTCAAAGGCCTGGATACGATGCCTTATGAGGAACGGCTTAGGGAGCTGGGTATGTTTAGCCTGGAGAAGAGAAGGTTAAGGGGTGATATGATAGCCATGTTCAAATATATAAAAGGATGTCATATGGAGGAGGGAGAAAGGTTGTTTTCTGCTGCTCCAGAGAAGCGGACGCAGAGCAATGGATTCAAACTACAAGAAAGAAGATTCCACCTAAACATTAGGAAGAACTTCCTGACAGTAAGAGCTGTTCGACAGTGGAATTTGCTGCCAAGGAGTGTGGTGGAGTCTCCTTCTTTGGAGGTCTTTAAGCAGAGGCTTGACAGGCATATGTCAAGAATGCTTTGATGGTGTTTCCTGCTTGGCAGGGGGTTGGACTGGATGGCCCTTGTGGTCTCTTCCAACTCTATGATTCTATGGTTCTAGATATGTGGAATACGCAGCTTTGTTTCCACTCCCTATGACCCAAAAAGGTTGAAAACTTCTGCCTTAAAGTACTGTCTGCACACTTTCTAGGACTTGGTAAAATAGGATCATAGAATTGTAACGTTGGAAGGGACCCCGAGGACCATCTAGTTCAACCCCCTGCAATGCAGAAATGTTTGCCCAACATGGGGCTCGAACCCACAACCCTGACATTGAGAGTCTCCTGCTCTACAGACAGGCATTCAGTTAAGGTTTATTCAGAGTTAGACCCATTGAAATCAATGAGCATGACTAAGTTAGGTCCACTAATTTCAGTGGTTCCACTCGGAGCAGAACTCAGTTGAATGCCACCCTCATTAATTGGGGTGTCCTTGGCGGTGGTGCAAACTTCCCCACTGCCAGAGCCCATAACAGTGTGAGCGGAAGACAGTATGGCTGGTGATACTGCAAGACAGCCCCTCCACCCCTTTGGGAAAACTCGACGAGTTTTCAGTCTCATGCTGAGGATGATACAAACACTGCAGGGTGTACAGATCGCAGAAGTGCAAAACATAGAATTGGGCTCAGAATTCTCCTCCTTCTTTAAAAGAGTCTTGTCCCTGTGGCTGCAAATATATCCTTGGAACTTTGTGATCTAGCAAAATCTAAAAAAAACGGAGCGCTAGTGAAATAAGATTGCCAGTGGTTATTGCCAGGTTATCACAGGGATGATGATAATGATGATATTTATACCCCACCCATCCTGCTGGGTTTCTCCAGCCACTCTGGGCGGCTCCCAACAGATTAAAAACAGAATAAAACATCAAATATTAAAAACTTCCCTAAACAGGGCTGCCGTCAGATGTCTTCTAGAAGTCAGATAGTTGTTTATTTCCTTAACATATGGAGGGAGGGCGTTCCACAGGGCAGGCACCACTACCAAGAAGGCCCTCTGCCTGGTTACCTGTAACCTCGCTTCTCGCAGGGAGGGAACCGCCAGAAGGCCCTCAACGCTGGACCTCAGTATCCAGGCTGGATGATGGGGGTGGAGACGCTCCTTCAGGTATACTGGACCGAGGCCGTTTAGGGCTTTCAAGGTCAGCACCAACACTTTGAATTGTGCTCGGAAACGTACTGGGAGCCAACGAAGGTCTTTCAAGACCGGTGTTATATGGTCTCGGCGGCCACTCCTAATCCCCAGTCTAGCGGCCGCATTCTGGATAGAGGTTCAAGGTTCCAAGCTGGAGAGATCTGCCTGCCCTAAGCGGCTGCGCTCGGCACATGAAGGGCGCATGGACGCAAAACTTGTAACTCCAGTGTCCTTGGCGACACCAATGGGCCCCTTTGTTTGGATCCCAAGGGCAAAAGTGAAAGGCCAAAATAATAAAAGGGGCTATTTGGGGGCCACTCAGTCCCTGATTTTTACCACCCACAACTCCACACCCCCATCAAACCCAATCAACGCATATTCAGTGCCTTGCACGGTGCAAAGCCTGGTGATGGAAAGTTTTGAGAGGAGGGAGGTGCATGCTCAGGTACTGGGTTTGAAACAGCACGGACTGTGCACACAAATCTTTTCGCCAACCTGGTACCCTCTAGCTGCTATGGACTACAACTACCAA
The DNA here is from genome assembly GCF_965207765.1 of Zootoca vivipara. NCBI lineage: Eukaryota > Metazoa > Chordata > Lepidosauria > Squamata > Lacertidae > Zootoca > Zootoca vivipara. Next base: position 56,927,765 of record NC_142594.1, on the reverse strand, counting down.
GCTGGGGCCGATGTGAATTGTAGTTCCATGCGCCTGGAAAGTGCCATAGGTTGGCCAAGGCTGTCTCTACCTATACAGAATGGAATTATTTCAGGGCTTCCTTGCAAGAGCGGGGGAGCGGGGGGCTGTTAAAAGACCAGAAGAGCAGGAGAAGTTCTTTCTCACATGGGCTCCTAATACATTTAAAACAAGAAAATGTGGAACAGAGGAGGAGAGAGAAAAATCACATGGCGCTCCCGTTTGCATTTCCAGTATCTTTCACCCCAGGTAAGCCTTTACAGCAGGATTACAAAAATCAGGAAATATATATATATATATATATATATATATATCCAAAAGCACAACACAGAATGTCCAGCCCCTAAAGGACAAAAGTTTGGGTTTTTAAAGAAACAAAAATCTATCAATGCAGGAAAAGTATTTCAGAAAAGAACGGAAGTTCCACAGTCCCAACTGCCACGCGTTGTAGGAGGTGTCATTAAAGTCCCATTGGGTGAGGTTTTAGGCAAGGTGGGGTCCTATCCTTTCCAGACTACCAAAATGCTTGGTTCCAACTCTGCAGCAAGGCATCAAGGGAGAACAGCTGAACAAGAGCCCCGTGGCCCAGCCTGCATGGCGAACCTCTTGCACATCTGGAAAAGAGACGAAGGAGCTTCGCTTCGCTGGGCTTGTGTGTGGCTTCAGAGGTCACCTGGCCATTCCAGCTGCGGTTAAGAGTTTGAAACCCCCCCAACAATCTTTTAAACGCAGTGAGACACAAACCGAGTCCTGTTCTCCACTGTTCCAGGCTTACGTAACCAGGCTGACTTATTCACCATTTTAATATTTTACAGCAAATTTCCCCCAGATCTTAATCCCCCCTCCCTCTTTTGGACACGACCACCTGCCAGGGCCTAGTTTGGGTTTGCCAAACTTGGATCTCCAGCTGCTTTTTTGGACTGGTTCCCACCATCCCTGACCACTGGGGCCCTGCTAGCTAGGGATGATGGGAGTTGTAGTCCAAAAGCAGCTATTGCCTCGGAAACAAAAAGAAAAGATGGCATTAGCAGCCACCTTTAAGACTTCTTAATACTTACATTCATTCGTAACTTCCTTCTCCCCTTCTAAGCACATGTTAGCACCACAATGACCAAAGTCCTCATCAGGGAAACTCCACCCTGATGTGATTTACCATTTACATTGAAGACGCAGAGGAGCTGCTGTCCTGCAAAGCCCCCCTTGCTATGCCAGCTCAGGCCCTGCAACGCACCCTCCGCTGCCAAGGCTTGCAGGGGAGCCGAGGTCCAGCGAGGGATCTCTTGAGCAAGCTGGCGGCATCGAGGGCGCTTCTCCCCACGCCCCTTCTGAAGGCGGGAGAGCGGAAGATCGGCCTTGTGAACGGCGCAGGAGGTAGGTACATCAGTGTTTCGAGAGGAGGGCGGGGGAGGCAGCCGAGCCTCCTGCCGCAGCCTCCGCCGCTGCCGCCACCTGCGCCGGGGCGCAGCAGTGGAGCAGCAGCCGCTGCTGGGAGGAGAAGGCCTTGGGGCACTGGCTGCAGCGGTAGGGCTTCTCCCCGGTGTGGGTGCGGATGTGCTTCTGCAGGTGGTGCTTCTGCATGAAGCCCTTCAGGCAGACGTGGCACTGGTGCGGCCTCTCGCGGGTGTGGGTGCGCTGGTGCTTGGCCAGGTGGTGGCGCCGGATGAAGCTCTTGCCGCAGGCCGCGCAGCGGAAGGGGCGCTCGCCGGTGTGCGTGCGGTAGTGGTTGGTCAGCTTGCTCTTGTCCGTGAAGCTCTTCTCGCACGAGGGGCACTGGTAGGGCCGAGCGCCCGTGTGGCTCATCTGGTGGCGCAGGAGGTGGTCGGAGCGCCCGAAGCGGCGCGGGCAGAAGCGGCACGCCAGCCGGTCCTGCCCGCCCAGCTCGCCTCCTGCCTCCAGGTGGCTGCTCTGGTGGATCAGAAGGTTCACCTGTAACCGGAAGCGCTGCTGGCACCAGGGGCACACCCAGGCCTTCTCCCCGGGTGGGGCAGGGAGAGGAGGAAGGGACTTGGTGCTCCCTGCCTCTCCTTGGCAGCCCAGCCCAGGCCTCGGGAGGCTCCCATTGCCCGAGGGCGACAGCGGGAGGCATCCCGGAGAGGGGGCGAGGCTGCAGCGGCTGCGCCGGTGGTCCTCCAAGACTCCTGGGAACCCGTAGCTCTTCCCGCAGTCTGGACACGGGTGAGACTTGGCTTCGCCGCTGTGTTTCGGCCACTCGGCCAGGGCAAGTCCAACGGGGCTGAACCCCTTGGGCTCCCCCGGGAGGCTCCCCAGCCACACAGCTGGGCGAGGGGGGCTCTTCTCCCCGAAGGCGCTCTCCCCAGACGTCTCGGGCACCCACGGCTCAAGGACTCGGGGATCTCGCTTGGCTTCAATCGACGCCTTGTCCGTCGGAAGGTCTGCAAGGGAAGGGGAGTGTGGAAGACAAAAATGGAAGACGTTGAAAATCTGGAATGCCTACCAAACAAAGATGTGCTTTCCTCCCAAGCCCACGTTCCCGGGGTGTTCGCATTCCTGTCTCAGCGATGTCTGCACTGGATTGGCCCGTACACAGAATGGAAGATGGCAGGATTCCCAAGGATGTTCTCTACGGGGGGCTGCCTTTTGGCACCAGGCCCACTAGCAGACTAAAGATGTCCGTATACATGGCATGAAGGCTGGAAACATCAACCCTGCTACGTGGGAATCCCTTGCAAACGACCCCAGTGTTTGGAGACAAGATGGTCAGTTTGTGCATCCAGAGCAGTGACCAGAGGAGGAATGACCACTGGGAGGAGCACAGAGACAAAAAAACGCCCTGACGCATCCGCAGCAGCACAACTGGACGCCTTCACCTGCCCCAGCTGCAACAAAACATGTCTCTCCCGCATCGGTCTCTGCAGCCACGGCAGGTGATGCTACCTTCCAACAGCTTTCACCCCCAAAAAGAGCAGTCCTCCATTGTCTCCCGAGACAGATGGATGCCAGCCACCCCCACCGGCTCCGATCCACATGCAGCAGCCTTTCCCACAGCCTGGTAACCCCAACCCCCCCCCAATGTTTTGGACTCAAACGCCCCTCTGATGCAGTATCCTATACCCTTGAGGGCTGGGCCTGGTGGGAGTTGGGAGTCCAAAACATCAGGACAGCTGCATACAGAGGGCCTGCAAGGCACGCAGTGTCCAGAAGGGAGCACCACTTGGAGACTAGTCTTCAGAAGCATGCCTCTCTCTGGCTATTAAGAACATAGGGAGAGTCCTGCAGGATCCGGCCAGTGGTCCATCTAGTCCAGCATCCTCTTCTCACAGGGGCCAACCAGATGCCCATTATGGGAAACCCGCAAGCAGGATCTGAGCACACGAGCAGCCCTCTCTCCCCTCCTGTGGTTTCCAACTACTAGCATTCACAAGCATTGCTGCCTCTGAATGTGGAGGCAGAGCAGAGCCATCCGATAGCCCTCTCCTCCTCCATGAATTTGTCCAATCCTCTTTTAAAGCCATCTAGGTCGGTGGCCCTCACTGCCTCCTGTGGCAGGGAGTTCCATAGATTTAACTGTACTGCCTGAAGAAGTACTTCCTTTTATCTGTCCAGATCATTGCAAGGTATGTCCTGATACTAAGAGATATTTTTTTATACAGTGACCGCAAAAACTGCTGTTAAAATGCATCATCATTTTATTATTTATACCCCGCCCATCTGGCTGGGTTTCCCCAGCCACTCTAAGCGGCTTCCAGAAAAAAAAAGCCAAACATAAAAAAACTTCCCGATACAGGGCTGCCTGTATGCATGACTAATGCCCGAGTTCTTAGCAATTTATTCTGCTATATACATACAACAAGCAGGGATTTGAGAACCTATAGCCTTGCCCCACCCCAGCCCTACCTAAAACCTGACATTTTGCCCCGGTGAAATCTGTGCCTGGCTAGCAGAGAGACTAGGGTTGGATGGGGTGAAATCTGTGCCTGGCTAGCAGAGAGAGACTAGGGTTGGAATGGGGGAAGCGTGCAAATGTTTCGGAATCAAGAGCCTCGCTAACCACTCAAATTACATCGCGGCAACAATTTGCAGGCTTCATTCAGACTGCAAAATGTGAGGCTCCAGAAAGCCTGTTGACACTGGTGAAGTTTTTCAATGCCATTCCCTCTGGGATACGGGGAAGAAACATGCTTCCCCCCACTCTTCCTTCTCTTTCTTAAAAGTTTGAAGCAGGATATTGAAACCTCTGGTGGCCGTGCAGACACTTTCCTTTCACTCCCCAAGCCTGACACACACGCATGTGAAAAGGATCGAGGGGGTCTTAGGAGACCGCAAGATTCTCATGTGTCAGCAGCGTGATGCAGGAGCAAAAACAGCTAATGTTATTAGTCTAAGATGCATCAACAGAAGAAGTCAAGTGTCTCAGCCAAGGGAAGTGAGAATAGTTGCTCTGCTGTGCCTGAATCGGACCAAACCTAAAGTCCTGTGTCCTGTTCTGGGTACGACAATTTATGGATATTGATAAGCTGCATGTGCAGAGGAGGGTGACCTAGAGGAAACCAAGCCTCATGAATTAGGGGTGTTCAGCCTGGATAAGAGAAGACTTGCAAGGTGACACCTTCAAGTATCTGAAGGGCTGCTCAAATGGAAGGTGTAGCAAGCTCGTTTTCTATCGCTCCAGAGGGCAGGACCTGAATCAACAGATTCAAATGACAAGGAAGGATATTCCGACTCAACATTAGGAATAACTTTTCTGGTGGTAAGAGCCGTTTGACAATAGAATGGACTCCTTCAGAAGGTGGTAGGCTCTTGAAACAAGAGGGTGGATGGCCATCCGTCAGATTCTTTAGCTGCGAATCCTGCACTGCAGGGGGTTGGCCAAGATGACCCTCCTTTGTGCGAGGCTGAACCCACTGAAATCCCCCATTAACAAAAACCCAGTGTCAAAATCTAGCCAGGACGGTTCCTTGCCCGGAGGAGTTCATGGTCTGGTTTTCAAAGAGGAGCATTTCCCAATGCAAGTTATCAGAAATAGCTGGAGAAATCCATGGAAATGCTGAGCTGAGGAAAGGGCTGTCTGGGAGACAAGAGTGTCGTTAAGCCTTTCCCTTTGCCTTACCTTTAGACTGGAGAGGGCCTCGCCACATTTAATTACAAAGAAAGATGTGTTTGACTCTGCACAGTCTGGATCGATATTGGTTATTAGCAATAGTAATTTCCCTTCTGTCTCAAATTACAGCAGCCACTCTGGAGACAAGCCCCTTAATGTTTCAGACTGAAGTAGACCCTCTGGATGTGAGCATAATCTGCACCGCAAAATATTTTCCAAGTCTGTTTTGATGCCATGTGAGTGACTTGCATACAAGACTTGCATACATAGGTACGTGTCTTGGAAGACAACTTTCTGCTTGGAAACTGCTTTAAAGGTTTTCAAGAAAGTTTGCAAAATAAAAAAATTAAAAGCTGAAATCATTAGGTGCAATTCCCAGCGCCTTAGGGGGCAGCTGGGTATATCCTCCCTGGCTCTGGTCCCACAGGCCTGAACATGTGTAGGGGGAGCCTGCTCCAGGGTGGGGCTTCCTTCTCCCAGGGTCTAGAAGATGGTGCGAGAACCCCAATGTGGGTGGATGGTGGCAGGAGAAGCGAGGGTCTCACAGCACAGATAACAGGGCCAGGGAATACACACTCGCTCATTGCTGCTATCGCCCCACAATGTCATGAAACACACGTAGTGCCCAGAAGTTTCCGTTTCCCCCAGGGGGAAAAAAAACATTCACTAACCAGAACGCTAAGCTAATTTCTTTTTCCACATTTCTAGTTTATTTGTAAGTTTCCACAGACCAAAAGAAAGAAAGAAAGAAAGAAAGAAAGAAAGAAAGAAAGAAAGAAAGAAAGAAAGAAAGAAAGAAAGAAAGAAAGAAAGAAAAAGAAAAATCCAGGGGGAAAAAAGGTATACAAAAGTGTTCAGTTTTGAGAAATCGGTGTTTACAGAAAAGGTGAAAGGGTGCGCCGTCTCTGGGCCAACAGTCGTCTGTCTTGAGTTATTTTGAAGTGAAAATGTCCCTCTGGCAACTGGGGAGTGGGGGCACGGTGGGGAGGAGATAGTGGGAAAGGGGCAGCTACAGTATGGTACACTCTGAACGAGACAGAAAAGACAATCCCAGAAGCATTTTTTGTTACTACCAACGCCACTGTTTTTTTCTTCAGCAACTCTGAACAATCTCTAGTCACCCTTAAAAATTAAAATAAAATAAAAAGGTCCTATCGAGTACCCGAGAGTCTACAGGATCCTAAACTCCAGGCAAGGAGAGAGGTCGCAGAGAAGCTCCCTCGCAGCCCTGGGGGCCCAATTTCTGAGGTAACAGTCTATTTCTCCACCCCCCCTCCCTGCCCTTCTTCCCACCCCTCCCTGGGGGAGGGAGGGAAGCCCTGCAGAGCCGTAGCCCCGGTGACGGTGGGAGGGGGCTGCTAGATGAAGATGGCGTCCAGCAGGGCCTCCCGGACGGCCGTCCCCATCAGCCGGTTCTGTTCCCGCAGGTGGATCTTCTGGTGCTGCAGCAAATGCTGCTTCTGGGTGAAGCTCTTCTCGCACTCCCCGCACCGGTAGGGCCTCTCCCCGGTGTGGATGCGCTGGTGCCGCACCAGATCCGAGGGGTGGCTGAAGTTCTTGCCGCAGTACAGGCAGGCCAGGGAGCTGCCGCTGCCGCCGCCCCGCCCCGAGTGCAGCCGCTGGTGGGTGACCAGGCTCTTCTTCTGCGAGAAACTCTCTGGGCAGCGGTTGCACTTGTAGGGCCTCTCCCGCCCGTGGCCCTTCGGGTGCTGCCGGTAGGACGACTTGAGGTTGAAGGTCTTCACGCACTTGGCGCTGCCGTAGGGCTTCTCCCCGGACGGACCCCTGGGGAGGGCTTTCAGGTTGTGGCTCTGCTTGAAGGTCTCCTCGCAGGCCACCGACGTGTAGGCGCCGCCCCCGGTGTGGATGCGCTGGTGGAGGGTGAACTGCTGCTTGTAGGTGAAGCTCTTCTCGCACTGCGGCCGGTAGCCTCCGCCCGCCGCATGGCTCTGCTGGTGGATCAGCAAGCTCTTGTGCAGCCGGAAGCTTTTCCCGCACTCGGGGCACACAAACAGTTTCTCCCCTGGCCTCTCGCGCTGGAACCCCGCCATGGGGCTGTGGCCGCTGCCACCGCTAAAGCTGCCCTCTCCGGGAAGGGCCTCGTCTGCCTGGCTCTCCGGGTGCCTCCGCTGGTGCATCAGGGCGCTGTAGCGGCTCCCGAGGGGGGCAGCCCCTGGGTGGGGGCCGTGGAGGACGGCGTCTTCGGTGCACTGCAGCCCCAAGCTCTCGCACAGCGCTTTCTGGGCCTGCAGGACCTCTGCTTTGAAGGCCAGCCCGTCATCTGGTGGGTTGAAAGAAAACAGCGTTGGTGCAATGCTTCTTCTCCAAAGCAGCAAACACGCGCAACATCCGTTTCTAGAAACTGAGCCAGAAACCTAAAACACTCTGCCCAGCTACCTTCTGCCTGTTGAGAGGGAGGATGCTTAAAGGACCGTGTAACCCTTCTGGTTCCGCTGAAGGTCAGGGGCAGGACCCAGAGTGGCTCTGCAGGAACCTGCTTTGCTCAGCCGTCAGCGCACTCCTGCCTGACCACTGCACAAGGCGGCCGTGGCCAGCGTGGCCTCTCTGCCCTGCACTACTCCACGGAGACAGAGAGTCCCTTTTCCATCAGGCAACATGTACAAAGAGCAACATGATTGGTGCAGCCTGATTGGGCATTTGCGCAGGATATTAAAAGTCTTATTGGCACTTATTTTAAACTAAGAACCCGGGTCTGTAAGCTGACAAGCCCCATTATGCCTTGCTCTACATTCTACCCAAAAACCTTAGAATCACAGAACTGTAGAGTTGGAAGGGACCCCAAAGAGTCATCTAGTCCAACCCCCTGCGGTGTCCATTAGCTGTTCTCCATTGCTCACGTCAACCCTGCCTGGGAAGTCCTCTCTGCTCTGGAGAGCCACAGGAGGCCTGCTCTCACCCGTCCACACTTTCAGCTCCAAGTCCCTGGACTCCTTTGTCTAGCAGGCTACAGACTATAGGGCTTGAGCTTATAAAATGTGCTTCTATAGTGTGTGCTGAAAAGGATCTTTTTGACCCTTGCTCAGTTTACACACTGCAGATTCCCACCCACCCCTGAAATTACTATATTCTTAAGTCAAAGGACAAGCAAGCACTTGCCTTCTCCTGCCCCCCCCCCAAATACCCTACAAGAAAGCCACGTTCTGGGTACATTTATACAAGCGACTGACAGTTTGAAAGAGCAAAGGAAAGCATGGAAACGTGATCAGCGCTCGCCCCCACCTAGGAGCAAATGGCCACCAGGTGAGAGCAGGAGACAAGTCAGAAAGGGGGACAGGCAGTAGCTGTGTTCTTACATGAAGGGCTCGTGCTCATTCTCTCTCTTTCTCTCCCTCTTTCAGCGTCTCCTCTCAGCCTCGCCAGCCAGCCAGCTCTGCTCATCCTTCCAGCAGCCCATTTCTTTGTCCAGGTGGGCTCTAAACCAGCCTCTCCCCCTCTCCACGTTCAGAGCCTCAGTGCCCCTCCAAGTCTCCTTGCCATTCTCGGGTGAGGGGGGCAGAGGGGCACTCAATGCCAGCCCCAGAATGACCCAGGGCTGGCAACGCGCGTGCTTGGATTGCCTCCACTACACAAAAATGGCTCCTGAAAGCAGGTCTTGGCTCTCCTTCGTCCTTTGCTAGTCAAAGAGGACAAGCACATTTGCCCTCCTCAAGGCTGCTGGATCAGTAGACTGAAGGCAGCACACAGGTGGCCAAGATGAGACCATCCGAACCCTTCTGAGATGTTGTTGCATTGTGTTTTTCTTTTAATGGTACCGGCGCATTCTGGTTCTTTGTACTTTTATTGCTCTGTCATGAATGAAAGCTACCATGAGGGCCCAGAATACCACGATTACGCAGGGATTACGCTTTAACAGGAGCAGACCATTTGCTTGCACACCATACAAGAAGTGGTGGAGGGTAGGAGACCACACTGGTGATGTGGAGAGGGGCAACATCACAGCTAGCAGGGGCGTTGGCTAAATATCACTGTGGATATTGCAAGTGTGATTCGTTGCATAAAAGAGAAGGGGTGGGGAGGAAGCACTCAGAATATTTTAGCCAGCAATACAGAAGACACAAGTTCATCCTGAACATTACAACAGAATTCACAGAAAGGGGACTTGCTGGGTGGGTGGGTGGGTGGGGAAACAGAAGGAGGAAGGCTTTGTACTGGTGGGGCTGAAGAAGCAGAGAAACGTATAGAGTTTTCCTGTACTACCCTCTTCCCTGGCCCTTAGCGTGGTGTGTCTTACATTGTGGAATCATAGCAGTTGGAAGGGACGCCAAGGGTCAGCTAGCCCAACCCCTTGCAACACAGGAATCACAGCTAAGGAATCCCTGGCAGGTGGCCACACAAACTCTGTCTAAAAACCTCCAAAGAAGGAAAGTCCACCACCTTCCAAGGGTGTCTGTCTCACTGCCGAGCAGCTCTTAGCATCAGAAGGTTTGGTTGGAATCTCCTTTGAACCCCCTGGTTTGCGTCCTCCCCTCCAGAGCAGCAAAAAAACCTAGGCTACTACACCTTCAGCCTTATGTTAAGGTCAAGGGTAATTTGACTCAGGGGCTAGGAAGCTCCCCTTGCCTGGGAGGTGGCCCTGAAGCAGCAGCAAGAACAAACACTTTCTGTGAGGCCACAGATTCAGCCCCTGGCATCTCTCGCCCAAGGGCCACGGGAAGCTGCCCAACAGGACAGAGTTCTACCAAGAAGGCAGCTCCTCACATAGAGGTGGGGAGAATAACACGAAGCAGTAGGTGTAGCTCAGTTACATTTTTATCCTGCTGTACACAAAGAGATCCCCTTTTACGCCATAAAACATCATCACAAACAGAGCCCTGAAGCAGAAGGCCCTTTCCCCCACTGTGGGCCAAAGGTACCCGAACACCCCATAAAACACAGCCCCTTCCAGATACAAGAACGGAGCATTAGAGGCGCTTGGCTTGCTCCAAGGTTCTGACTACAACACCATGCATTGCATATGCGGATTCGCTCGACTGTGGCCATTTCGACACAGGGCCCACAGCCGCGGCACTCAATGGGCAGGGGAGAACAATGTTCTGCTTGGACATGTTCCTCAGGCCCAAGCGTAGCAGCTGGAAGGGTTGGCAGCCTGATCTCCTCCCAACCCAAAGCACCTCTGCAACATCTCCGCCCCCAAGTGCGCCAGGTGCAACACTCACCAGCGCGAGGCTTGAGGCGCAGCTCTCCTTCCTCCGTCCCCTCTGGGCCCTCGAGGTTCACCTCCTGCTCCCGCTTCCCTGGAGAGCCAAAGGAGGATCCGGCAGCCCCATAGTCTGTGCCAACGAAAAGAGCAGTTAGGAGGGAGCTCAGCTTTGGGCAGCTTAATTCTCTCTCCCCTCCCCCGACTCGCTTTAGGGCAGCAACATGGGCATCACCTGGCTCTCAGCTGCAGGACTTCAGAAAGCACCTTGGCAGGGTGCACAGATCGTGCCAGGGGGTTGGCACTGCAATCCTGTGTGGTGGCATCAACAGGGTTCCTTGGCAGACCACAGGAAGGCCTTTTTACCCCTCTGTTTTTTATTGTTACTCATTTACGAATCACCTTCTATATGCCTGTCAAGGCAATTTACAGGCGTGTAATAAAATAAGCTAAATATAGTTTTAAAAGCAATACAATGCCCCCTTAAAAAAAGAAGATCTGTTGAAAAACTATCCAAAATGAGCATCTAGGGCTTTTCATCCAGCTGGAAAACTCTGTCGCCTCTTTATTCTGCAGAACCGCATTGAAAGTCAATGTAGTAATGAACCTAAGAGGAGGCCTGCTGGGTTAAAAGGGCCAACTTCCCATCCAGTCCAGCATCCTGTTCTCACAGCAGCCAACCAGACTCCCACCATGGGAAGCTAGCAAGCAGGCGCCAAGCACAAGAGCCCCACTCTGCCCTCCTGTCGTCCACAGCAGCTGGTATCCAGAAGCATTGCTGCCTCCGACTGTGGGGGCAGAGCACAACCATTGGGGTTAGTAGTTCCTCCCCACGATGTTTCAGACCAGCTATTCAAACCGTATTTTAAATTCCAGCTAAATATAGCATTCATGTTTGAGGGGTGGGTGGGTGGGTGGGGAGGGGAAGTTTTCTTAGATCCTGCTGCAAGAGCTGCATCCCTCTAGGCAACTGGTTTTACTTTTCAACATTTTTTTCCATTGTAAAAACTGTGAGGAGAATTCAGTCAATATTCTTTTCCAGGCTGATTTTCTGGAACCCTGAAATACTCTGGACAAAAACTGCCTAGCCTACAGGTTCCACTCACCAACGCTGTGGTCGCTCGGGGCTGCCCTTCCTTCTGCTTTCTCCTGGTCTCCAATGACATGTGGATTTTCTCTCCCTTCCATCTGGCAGGCCAGGCCAGGCCTAAAAACCAAGGCTTCTGTTTGGGGAGACATGAACGAGAGGGCATTTGTTCCGTGAGCCGCTTTGCACCCTGCAACTACTTGCTAAGCCTGTTTCAATTTAACTCGATCACAAACCCTAAGGAGCACAAAGGCAGCCTTTCCTTCCGCTCTGCTGTAACAGGAAGAATGCCAGATGCACAAGGCTTCCCTGTACTGGGCCACCAAGGTGAACCTCAGACATGGGAGTCCTGGAAGACCCTCTTGAAGAGATGGGAAAATCTCCTGCACATTTTGAAGTTAGTGAGCGCGAGGGGAGAATCCCAATTGGAGACGGAAGGGTCGGTTATGACAGCCTCGTACATCCTATAATAATAATAATAATAATAATAATAATAATAATAATAATAATAATAATTTATTATTTATACCCTGCCCATCTGGCTGGGTTTCCCCGGCCACTCTGGGCGGCTTCCAACAGAAATATTAAAATACACTAATTTCTTAAAGACTAAAAGCTTCCCTAAACAGGGCTGCCTTCAGATGTCCTCTAAAAGCCTGGTAGTTGTTTTTCTCTTTGACATCTGTTGGGAGGGCGTTCCACAGGGTGGGTGCCACTACCGAGAAGGCCCTCTGCCTGGTTCCCTGTAACTTGGCTTCTCGCAGCGAGGGAACCGCCAGAAGGCCCTTGGCACTGGACCTCAGTGTCCGGGCAGACCGATGGAGGTGGAGACGCTCCTATTCATCCACCCAACCCCTTCTGGGATTCCAGCTGCTTACCTGGGCTGGGCTCCGAAGAAATCTCTTTCTCCTTAGCGACCTCCTCTTCCTCTGCACAGGGACGTTCACCTTGCTCAATCCGGGACAGAAGGTCAGGCTTAGCAATTGCATAGTCTGTTGGAGAAAAGAGAAAACACAGCACTCCCTTCAGCCCACTTTCTGTACTGAACAGGATTAAGGGAGATGCTGGCAGCACTACCGTACCCACTGAAAATTCACCGCAGGGAACACTCTAGATTACAGGTGCATCGTAGAAGTTACATGAGCAGGTCCAGAGGTGCAGCAGTGCACAAAGGGAGGGCAAAGTGGGGAGGTGAGGAGAGACGGGGAATGTATCCCTGAACAGGCAGAAATCATGGAAGGAGTGGGGTTCAGCTACTTCCCCACAGTCACCCTCGCTTTGTATTGGCTGTTTCCCAGGTCCTGGACACTGCAGAGCATTCCAGCACACTCTCCACACCATCACACAGCTTATCACTTCCAGAAAATCAAGCAGTAATCCCCAGACATGGTTAACAGCAACTGTGTGTTTACACCAGCCCACCGTTTGGCAGAAAGCTTAAGCAACGTGGATCAGAGCCCCAGAAGAATGCCCAAGCTTAAGCTAGGCTACCTTGAAAAAAGATGCTCTGTGGCACCCTAGAGACACTGGGAAGATAAGAAGAACCTACTGCGTCAGGCCAACGGCCCATCTAGGCCAACATCCTGTTCTTACACTGGCCAATCAGATGCCTGTTGGAAACCCGCAAGCAGGACCTGAATACAAAAGCACTTTCCCCTTCTGCAGTTTTCAGCAACAGGGATTAATACTAATTTTATTATTTACACCCCATGAGGGAGTAGATGGCAAACATTTAGATAATATGTGTGCTAGATATTTTAAAAAACCACTTGAGCCAGCCTCATGACTTGCATCAGCAGCTAAAGGTAAAGGACCCCTGACAGTTAAGTCCAGTCGCGAACGACTCTCGGGTTGCGGCGCTCATCTTGCTTTACAGGCCCAGGCAGTCGGCGTTTGTCCACAGACAGTTTTTCCAGGTCATGTGGCCAGCATGACTAAGCCGCTTCTGGCAAAACCAGAGCAGCGCAAGGAAACGCTGTTTACCTTCCCATCGGAGCAGTACCCATTTATCTACTTGCACTTTTGGGCGTGCTTTTGAACTGCTAGGTTGGCAGGAGGCATCAGCAGCTAGTGAGCTGCTAATAAAAAGACCAAAAACCAGTTCTTTACCCAGTGAGACCAATGACTCGTAGTTGCTCTTCATCATGTTCTTGTAGAGGTCCTTCTGCCATTCATCCAGGTTCCCCCATTCCTGCTCTGAGAAGTAGACGGAGTTGTCCTCAAAGGTCACCGGCACCTGGAATCACAGCAGTCACATACTTAGACCTTCTAGGATGAGTGCCTGGCACTTACCTGGATCCCTCTAAACCCATCACCTTCCGCAGGGCCAGAATATTACTGCTCTGGTCAAGAAAAGCTGAAAGGGTGCACACAGCCTATCAGCAAGCAGACTCACCAGATATTCCTATGCTCCCCAACCAACACTTTGAGATTTGAAGAAAAAAACAGTATAAAGCGAACTCTTATTCTTTATTTAACATACGTATAGAGTTCCCATGAAATGTCTCAGAGTGATTTCACAATACAATAACACCATATAAAAGCAATTTCAAATCCAATCCAGATACGGACAGATAAAGTTTAGCTTTAAAGACGCAATCTAGCAACTTCCAGATTCAATGCAATAGCTCCATTTCCACCGCCTGCCTGTTACTCTGTAAAGCTCTGAGCACAAAGGTGGCACTTCAATATATAATAATTTAGGTACTGCAGGGCCTTTTACCATCTGGCCCAAAGGTGGTGACAGAACTGATGGTAGCTCGCTTTGACTTGTTTGCAAAGCATTTTGAGAATACAGTGGTACCTCGGGTTACGAACACGATCCGTTCCAGGTCGCAGTTCGTAACCCGAAAAGGGCCCGAACCGACGTTTTGCGCATGCACAAAGGCGCACGGCGCTTCTGCGCACGCAGGCGCAGCGAAAATACTTCCGGGTTTGCGAAGTTCGTAACCCGGGTTGTTCGTAACCCGGGTTGTTCGTAACCCGAGGTGTTCGCAACCCGAGGTACGACTGTAAAATCACTTGCATCTGCTGGGACCTGGACTCCACTGTTAAAGCAGATGAATCTCAAGAGTTATCTAGAGCACTGTCTAGTCCTGTTATGTTGGATGAGTTTCAGTTAATAAGGCTCAGGGATGTGGGCAAGGTGCTCGGATCAGTCAGGGCAACCACTTGCACTCTGGATCCTCGCCCCTCTTGGCTGATGAAGACTAGTAGGGAGGGGACAGTTGGCTGGGCCAGGGAGGTGATTAATGCCAGAGGGGGTGGACCCTGCCTGCTCGAAGGAGGCACTGGCAAAACCACTCCTCATTTATGCTGCTGACACAAAGCTCTCTACTCCTTTCCATCTTCAAGTGTGGCAGTCTTGCCTCGGTAATTAAATAGATGAGAGCCTATAAACTGAAGCTCAATCCAGATTAAGACTGAAGCACTGTTGATAGGCAGTTCCCTGGACTGGATGGATGGGAGGGTACCTGCTCTTAATGGGTTACACACCCTCTGGAGGAGCAGGTATGCAGCTTGGGGTTACTTCTGGATTCGCTGCTGTTGCTTGAGGCTCAGGTTGCCTCCGTGGCAGGGAGCACCTTCCATCAGCTGCACCCCAATCTGAACAGGTATAGCCTAACTTGCCTATGCTCTGGTAGCCTCTAGGATAGACTACTGCAACACGTTCTATGCGGAACTGCCTCTGAAGACGGTTCAGAAACTTCAGCTGGTATGAAATTCAGCGGCCAGGTTGTTCGCCGGGGACAAGACTGTGTGAACATATATAACACCAATCCTGATCCAACTGCACTGGCTACCAATTAGTTTCTGGGCCCAATTCAAAAGTGCTGGTTGACCTATAAAGTCTTAAGAAGCTGAGGACCACATTACCGCAAGTTCTGCCTCTCCCCATATGAACCGACCCAGACCTGCAAGAGGTCTGGACGGTGGCAATTCGAGGAAGGGCCTTATCTGCAGTGGCTCCATTCCTCTTCTCCAAGGCCTTTTAAACTGCATGTCGAGGGGGGGGGTGTACTGTTTTTGTTTGTTACTATGGTATGCATTTTTGTGTTTTTACATTGTAAACTGCCCTGTGATCCTAAGATGAAGGGAAGAAACAACAACAGGAGCCCCCCTCCCCAAATACAAGCCAAGGGGGAGCAGAGTCTGAAAGTGGGTTTCACAGCTGGGTCTATCTCTCGTCATCACCCTCTGCCCTATGTAGTACACATGGAACCTAGCTATCCTGAGTAGAACCTAAATTACCAGACTGTACTTTTCAGACGAAGTTTCTAGTCCTCATGGTTGTGGACATACACTTGGTGATAATCAAGTAGCATTGGCAAAAGGCTCAGGTCTCCACAGGGCAGGTATGTCATGACCTACCGGCTGGCCCCGCATTGCTCCTTGACAAACATTTCAAAGTTCTACAAAAAACCAAATTCAAAGCACAACCTAGAAGCAAATTTTGCACCATTGATACCGAGAGCAACTGGGAAGAAACCTACCAAAAGCAGATCCCCCCAAATTCAAAGCCTGATCCACCAGGCCTTCAAGAAGGAAACGGAACATTTCCAGTAACAGCATCTATCTCAGGTCGGGCAATGATCCTATCTAATGAAGTATCATTGTTTCAGGTAGCAAACCATGGCCTGTACTGTAGTGGATTATAAGAGGAACGGCTGACCAGTAACATGAGGTATCCAATGAGGGCAACTTCATTCCTGCATTCTGCCCAGAGCCACTGAAAGTTGTGCCCCCAGTGCAATTGAAGCAATAGAGCTTAAAGCCTTTGCTACTTGCTTTGAGAGATCTGGCTGGTTAGTCTTAATCAGTCTGTTAAGTCTTAATCAATGTGAAAGTCACTTTGGGGGCAGCTCAACTTCATCAGTGCCTCCAAACCCATCATTTCCCTCGAAAGGAAACTGCACTGTACTGACACCTTTCCCATGCATAGGTATTTTTTTCTTTTTTTAAACCATTGGTTTATATTTTAAAAAAAATCAATATGTTGTTTTCCCAGTATAAATGTAGGTGGAAAGCAATCTTGAGTTTCCTGAGTATAAAAGGAGTATCTTTTATCTATCTCACTAGACCAGTCCATAGAGTCCCAAGTGTGGATGGTGGACTCTGAAGACCACCTTGCCTATTAGCTCATGGAATAAAACTACCTATACCACTGAACTGCAAAGTCGCCCTCAGATTCAGGCAACCTTGAAGCTCAGATTTGTTTAGTGGGTTTCTCTGACAAAGCATTTTGCCAAATGTAACAATACTATTCTTCTGCTGAACCTCCATTTTTTACTTTTCCAATATTTTGCAATATATTAGCTGTCTTGCAGCCACAAATAAAAAGGCAGCATATCTTTAAATGGTACCATCTCATTCTTTCCATCAAAGGTTGTTAAGAATGCCCATGAAAGTCGTTTGTCAACTACTTCACCACGTTCCAAGAATACTTCAAACTCTTTAATTTTCTTTCAACCCCCATCACATATGGATACACATACCTAATCCTGAACAATCTTTCCTCCAACATTTGCATTGACGCTTCTGGGGTGCAAGGTACCAAAAATATTATGCATTTTTAGACATTCTCATATATCTTTGCAGTCTTAAATGGCTTTTTATTCCAAAAGGGCTTTCCATTTTTTGCTGAGATATCCCTGCACCCAGATCTGTCTCCCAGATCCCCAAAACTGGTTTCCACTTATATTCACCTTTTCAAGTATTGTATATACAGTGGTACCTCGGTTTATGAACACAATTGGTTCCGGAAGTCTGTTCATAAACTGAAGCGTTCATAAACTGAAGCGAACTTTCCCATTGAAAGTAATGGAAAGTGGATTAATCCGTTCCAAACAGTCCGCGGAGTACTTAAACTGAAGCGTTCATAAACTGAAGCAAACTTTCCCATTGAAAGTAATGGAAAATGAATTAATCCGTTCCAGATGGGTCCGCGGCGTTCATAAACCGAAAATTCATAAACCGAGGTGTTCATAAACCGAGGTTCCACTGTATTGCTGTATATATTGCAGCAATATTGCTTCATGAAGATTGAGGATAAGATATTCATAAAGGTCATCTGGCATTATAGCACCTTACCCTAGAAGTTTAGGTGGGAAGGGGGCATGTCCAGAGGCAGGCATCGGCCTTTTATCCTCTTTGGTGAGCTACTGCAATTACTTAAGCACTCTCCACGCTATTGAACAGATCTCACAACGGTTCTCTGGGGTACCTGAGAATCCCAATAGGCACAGCTGGACCACACTACTCTATTTGTCCATGGAAGTTAGGGGGAAAGGACAATAAGAAAATATGTGTCCATAATTTCCAGAGCTTGGGGGACCCACTAGCTGAACAGAAAACAAGTTTCTCCATTAGTTTAGAAGAGTAAATAAAGCATTTCTCAACTATTCCAATAATGTCAGTCCAACAGCATCTAAGCACGCAAGATGTGCTAAGGAAACACTCAAACTGTGTTGTGTCTTCCCCCCCCCCAAAAAAAGCCCTCCACAAATCTGCCCACCTAACACTCAACAGTAATGGAGTTTTGCCAGAAGTTATCTAGAATAAGGTAAATTAAAAACAAGAACTCAAAACGGCAATCTAAAAAATAATGCAAGGATCGAAGCCGCAATGCAGTGAGAATCAAGGCCTAGCAAACGTCAATGCTCTGTTGTCACACAATGGCAAGCTTTAAAAATAAATAGAGACGCCTTACTAACCTCCCTGTGGCGGGCATAACTATAATCTTGTGCAAATTTTGACACTGTTCACTTCTCTCTGGTGAGAATTCCTCCATCTTTTCACAGCCTTCAAGCACAGTTCACCATCTCCACCAAAGTCAAGTATAGTTCTTATCGTAACCGAGTTTTCAAGACTTTGGGCTCATGAACTGGTTGTTTGTGGCACACCGACAGCCCGAAAGAGTTAACCTTTCTACTTAACAAAAGTTTTGCTGGATGATGATCTGGAAGGCAGCCCTTAATAACAACACATCTCCATGTCTGAGGAGCTTTTCACAATGCTGCATAATGCTGTAAAAAGGGGGGGAACAGAGAGAGTGTCCCCAAAGTATCCTTACCTTGGGGGTTTCCCCTTTGGAGCCTGGAGGGAGCCTCAGGATCCAGAAGTTCTGATTCTTCAGCAGGTTCTCCATGTTCTCTAGCCTCCTCTGCAGCAGCCCGTACTCCTGGATCAGCGTCCCCAGAGCAGTCAACTTGCACTCCATCTGGTTGCCAAAGTCCACCACGGCATTCTCACAGTCCACGTATTTCTTTTCGTTGGTCACCATCCGCCGCTCCAGGTTCAGCAGCCGTGTGGCGTGAGAATCCACCTTCCTCTCCACGGCTTGGATTGCAGCCACCACCGTCCACAGAGAGAGCTCAGCCATGTTCTGCTTGGCATCTCGGACAAAATTCTGTTCGGGCTGCGAAGGCACAGGCTGCCGGGGCTCCATGTTGAAACACTGAAGCTGGTTACAAAAGGAGAGAACAACGATCAATATACTCCATCTATTTTGGCTTGCTGTCTGCTCCGCCCCAAAAGCACAAGCAAGTTAGGAATGCAGGAAGCTGCATTATACAGAGAGAGCCCATACAGGTCCATCTAGCTCAGGATCACCTTCAACGACCAGCAGAGTTTCAGGCAGCAGTCTCTCCTTGCCCTACCTGCAGATGCTGAGGGTTGAACTGCAACCTTCTGCATGAAAATCAGATGCTTGGTCACTGAGCTACAAGTTCCTGTGGGATACTAAAATCTTATATCAGTATTACAGGTTTTACATTTGAGTTTGTGCTTATAAGTCACCTCAAGCCTCAAAAGTGCATCTTAGTGCTGAATTAATGCAGGCTTCGCCAAACTGGATGCTGACTGGGGCAGATAGGAGTTGTAGTCCAACACATATGGAGAGCACCAGGTTGGCAAATGCTTCATTTGTGGAATCCTTAGCACTGGTTCTCACGTACACACTCACCGGCCTGTACATAACTAACTACATTTTACACCAGGATGCTTTTAGTGCCCACTAGGAATTTAGTTTTCTTTACATTCTAATTTTTTTATTTATGTGCCGCTTTATCACAGCGGTTTACAACAGTAAAAAAAAAGGAATAAAACTATACAGTGGTGCCTCGCTAGACGAATTTAATTCGTTCCACGGGTCTTTTCTTATAACGAAAAAATTCGTCTAGCGAATCCCATAGGAATGCATTGGATTTTTTTGGATTTTTTTTTGCCCATAGGAACGCATTAATTGAATTTCAATACATTCCTATGGGAAACCGCGATTCGCTAGACGAATTTTTCGTAAAACGCATTCGTCTAGCGAGGCAACCTCCGCTCGAAAAATCCTTTCTTTAAGCGGAAATTTCGTTAAGCAGGACATTCGTTAAGCGAGGCACCACTGTATAAGCATAAAATATTGGAAAGTTAAAAACGGAAAAGTTAAAAACAAAGATCAATAGCCCATTGTGGGGGATGTACTCCTATTTGTCTGCATAGGCCTGGTGAAACAGAAAAGTTTCCAGCAGGCTTTAAAAACTTGGCCCAGAAGGCGCCTGCTTTTTTTAAAGCCATCTGATCTAATTCTCACCTCCTAGACTAGCACACTGATGTAAATGCTGCTATCTTCTGGATTTGCACTTCTGCCGATTTTGCAGAGAAGCAACCCTGTGCAAAGACAGCAAAACTAATTTACCTGGGATACTTGGTAAAAGAGATAATTTCAGTAGGTGCAGATTTCTTCCTTATTCCATGACAGCTGCACCTGCCGCAACTCACTCTTCTATGCAACTTGGCTGCATCTGTGGAAGAAAAGAGACACCAAGGTCCGCTCCATCATTTCAACTCAAGTCATTGGCCATCTCTCGCCCCCATGCACATCCCTGCAGTGGCTATTCCATATGTGACTGTAGAAAATTGTAACATTAACTGTAACATTACCTAAGGATTTGTAACTGCATTACCGTAATTTTTCCCTCCTCCCCCAAATCCCATTTTAAATAGTATTTTGTTTATTAGGATGAATGTATTTGCTGTGAACTTTTTTTGGGGGGGGGGACCATTAAGCATATTGGCAGAAAAGTGTTATATAAATTACCGTAATTATTTTAAAGAATTCTAAGCCACTCTTCATCCAAATGGATGGATCGCAAACTAATTCACTTAAGTCAACAAGCAAGCAAATAAATAACTACAAAATCCATGTCTTGCTTTCCATCTGGTCAACCTGGTGCCCTTGATACATTATGAACTAAAACTCTAATCAGCCCCAACCAGAATGATCATATGTACTCTAAAATACTTCAGAGGGCACCAAGATGAGGAAGGCTGTCCTGGGAGAAGACAAATTGTTCAAAGGGGATTCCATCTTGCTAGTTAGACTTAAGGGTGGCTCCTGGTCCAGAAAAAACTCTATATTAGTGACAGTATTCAAATTAAGAGGCTATTTATTCCCAGCCTTGAGATCCTGCCTCTGCATAAGAACTCTGCACTAAGTTGCAGCCTGCCTCAAAAAGGGATGCAAGCTGCAACTCCTCAGGCCTGCACATCTGGGCAGAGTGCACTTCCGCAAGAACAGCCCCAAGAGATGAGTCTCCCATCAAAGCAGAACACTGAGGACATAACCACCCTTTTCTTGTGTCCTTCAGAACCTCCATTATACAAAAAATAAGCACACCCTTCTGGACCTGGAAGCTGCATGGAGAGAGAATCCCTCCTCCACTGCACCTCCCCCCCCCACAAAAAAAGCACACGGACCAAGAGCCTCCCTCCCCCCCTACCATGCAGAAACAAGCAGTCTTTCTAAGTGCAGGCCAGCAGCATTTCTCTCTCTCTCTCTCTCTCACACACACACACACACACAGTTTCCCCTCCCAGGGATGATCCTAACCAACCTCCCCCCCCTCCCTTGCCACACAGAAGCAAGCAGTCATCCTACACACACACACAAAGAGAGAGGGGGGGAGGCAGGGGGGAGGAGAGAGAGGGAGGGGGAGAGAGAGAGAGGGAGAGAGGGAGAGAGGGAGAGAGAGGGAGGGGGAGAGAGGGAGAGGGGAGAGAGAGGGAGGGGGGAGAGAGGGAGAGGGGAGAGAGAGGGAGGGGGGAGAGAGGGAGAGAGAAAACCCTCCAAGGCCAACAACACTAAGCTCTCTCTCTCTCTCTCTCTCTCTTTCTCATGCACACACACCCCCACCCCCTTCCTTGGCTCCCAACCTTCCTCTCCCTGCAGAAACAGTCATTTTGTTGTAAGCTATATTCTGGCTTACAACCATCTTGCTCACTTACATTGACTTACACACTCAGAAGCCAGTCCCTCTTAGGCCAACAGCACTGAGCTCCCTTTCTCTCTCTCCCTCCCTCCCTCTCTCATGCACCCCCACCCCCTCCCTGGCTCCCAACCTCCCTCCTCCAGTCATCTTGCACACACACTCACACTCTCTCTCCAAGGCCTCCAACGTCGCTCCCTCTCCCCTTGGATGCTCCCCTCCCCCCTCCGAGGAGCCCCGCCCCAGCTGACAAAAAAAAACCAAGGCGGCGCTTCCATATCTTCCCTCAGGGAAAAAGAAAAACACCAGCAGCCTCCCCCCACCCCATATTCACACCCAGCAGCACCCCCCATCTTTCGAGGGGGCCCCTCCCCAGAAGGCCCATTCGGGGGGTGCCTTTCCCTTTCTTCCCTGAGGGGGCGACGAGACCAGCCTCACCTCAGGCGATGGCGGCGGTGCCCCCTCCCTCAACGACCCCCCCTCCGCCGGGGCCTTTTGTCTCCCCTCTCCCTCCCCAGGAGGAAAGGGGGCGGGGCAGCCGAGAGCGGCCCAATCAGGCTCCGTCTGATTGCAAGGGGGGAGGGGAGGGCAAGACGAGGCGGCCTTCTGAGGGGACGCGCGGCGGGGCTGGGGGGGGGATCTGTCGGGGCGGGGGGGCGCCGTTGGAATGAGGGGGTGAGGAAGAGACGGGGAGAGAGGAGGAGGAGGTACCCACCAGAGCCGTCTCACTAACACGGCTGCCGCGCATGCGCGGTTCTGTGTTTTAAAAAAAGTGGGGAAACAGCAGCACGCATGCGCGCGGCGGCCCGGAGGAAGCGGAGTCGGCGCGAGGAGGGCGGGGAAGAGGAGATACGCGGTTTCCTGTGCGCTGGAGGCGCCGCAGCGCCACCTGCGGAGGGAGGAGTTCGTGGCAAGGGGGGCCAATTCGTTTCCTGCTCTCCCGCTGGTTGCTGCTCCCTGGGGCGGGTGGGGTGGGAGGAAGGCCCTCCCCGCTGCTCTATAAAAAGAGGCCAGCTGGATCAGGCCAGCGGCCCATCTAATGCAGCACCCCCGTTCTCACGCTGGCCAAATATCCCCAGGAACCAAAAGCTCTAAATCAGTGTTTCCCAACCTTGGGTCTCCAGCTGTTCTTGGACTACAATTCCCACCATCCCAGACTACTGGTCTTGCTAGCTAGGGATGATGGGAGTTGCAGTCCAAAAAGCAGCTGGAGCCCCAAGGTTGGGGGAAACTGCTCTAACTACACTGCCTCTGGAACTGGAGGTCCCATAAAAGCCTACGAAGAGATAGAGACAGCATCATGACAACAGCCTGTCCAGGCCAGCCCCCTGTTCTCACAGTGGCCAACCAGGTGCCCCGAAGGGAAACCAGCAAGCAGGATCCAAGCACAAGAGCCCACCCTCCCTCCTGTGGCTTCCAGCAACTGAGATTCAGGAGCATTGTTGCCTCCGACTGTGGAGGGAGAGCAGAGCCATCGTAGGTAGTAGTTATCAAGAGCCCTCTCCTCCTCCATGAGTTTTCCCTGTCTGCTTTTAAAGCCATCCAAGTTGGGGGCCTCACTGCCTCCTGTGGGAAGGAGTTCCGCAGCGTAACTATGCACTGTGATGTAAGACCTCCTTCCCAAAATGAGACTCCTGTAGCAGCAGAGGTTCTGGGCAGCTTTTTTGAGTCCACGCTAGTCCCAGTGACCCTGCCCCACGGGCAGCCTCTGGCCTTGCACTGGGTGGCTTTGAAATGGGTCTTCCCTGCCACATCTAGGTCGGTGGCCATTGCTGCCTCCTGTGTCACCCCCACTTGTGATTCCTGGCAGTGACATGCTGCCTCCGACCGCAGAGGCGCAACATAAATCATTGCTAAACCCTGGCAAAGAGAATCTATACATCCTCCTTGTCTCCCATCAACACTCCAGAGGACTAAGGAACTAGAGTTAAGGAAGTATGAAGCCGCCACGAAGCTCCTCACTCCTTTATTTCACCCTCAGGCTCCAGGGAGGAATTGGTTGGCATCCTTTTCAGTATCTGGAACCTCATAGCATCATCCTAGCAGTATATGGTATCTTATAACACCCCAGTTTCTAGCCCTCTTGATCACAAGTTTTAAAATGCCCCTCAATAAAGGCATATGGCCTACAGCAATGGGGCAGAATACGCAGTTTGCATTGCAAAAGCCCCAGGTTCAGTAAGAAGGGGACTTGGGGAGAAAGGTCTGGAAGGAGCCCTGAGAGTTCCTGCAGTCAAAGCAGGAAATACCAGGCTAGAAGGACCCACCATTTGACTCCAGGTAAGGATGCTTCATATGTACCAGGGGGAAGAAAACCAATGGAGGCTTCCTGAAATAACCACAAGCGGTTTCTTCACCCAGCATGTTTCCCCCCTCTCCTGAGTAATTACAAATCCAAACTTTTCTCCCATGGGGGAAACAAATAATATGTCAAATTCTGCCCAGTGTCCAAGAAGACCCAAACTTTGCAACAACAGTGCAAAGTACACACAAGGATGCCGCCCCTCTCCTCCAAATTGCACAACGCATCTTAAGGCAAATGTGGCAAAGCTGGGGGTCCTCCTGTCCCTGCTGAACGGGCACCTTTGGAGCTTTCTCTCCCCAGGTCTAAACATGCTCATACACACACTCAGGACTAGCTCCTCGAGTACCTTCTGTTCATCCGGGCTTTCCCCAGGATACAGAGTTCCCAGACACTCGTGAAACAAACCCAAAACCTGAAGGCATTTGCTTACCAAAGAAAAATCAGACTCCACATTTATTATTAAAAAAAGAGCAGAACAGGGCAGGGAAGGCAGAAGCAAGGCGGAGAGAGTCCAGGGGTGGCAAGTGGCACGGTGCCAACACAGGTATGGTTAGTTTGGTTCTGAGACCCGTTATTTACTTGAAGGACGAGACCATGAGTCTGTGCTCCCAGGGCACGGGGCAGGAGAGGGTGGAGGGGTGCGCTGGGAGGATTCCCCACCCCACCCCCAGCTCCCCACCCCGTCAGTTCCCCGATCCCCGGGTGCCAGGGCTTTAGTGCGATGGGAGAGAGCAAGGGGGCGAAGCAGCCCTCATTCCCCCATGTGTGTCCGCAAGTGGTACTTGAGGGACTGCTTGTAGCGGAAGCACTTGGCGCACTCCGTGCAGGGGTAGGGCCTCTCGCCGGTGTGCGCCCGCTGGTGCTCCAGGAGGTGGTGCTTCTGGGTGAAGTTCTTCCCGCACTCGGTGCAGTGGTAGGGCCGCTCGCCAGTGTGGATGCGCTGGTGCTCCAGCAGGTGGTGCTTGCGGATGAAGCCCTTGCCGCACTCGCCGCAGGCGTGGGGCCGCTCCCGCGTGTGCACCCGGTAGTGGTTGGTCAGCTTGGACTTCTCGCTGAAGGTCTTGTCGCACTGGCTGCACTTGTAGGGCCGCTCGCCCGTGTGAGTCCGCTGGTGCCGCAGGAGGTGCGAGGGGCGGCTGAAGGCCTTGCCGCACTGCGGGCAGATGAAGGACAGCTCGTTCTTGCCGGCGTGGACCCGCTGGTGCATGGCCAGCGAGATCTGCAGCCGGAAGCTCTTGCGGCACTCGCCGCACGAGTACGGCCGCTCGCCCACGTGCGTGATCTGGTGCTTGCTCAGGCTCGACTTGTGGCTGAAGCTGCTCTCGCACTCGCCGCACTTGTAGGGCTTCCCCGGGGGCGGCGGGGGCCTGGGCTGTGGCTTGAGGCTGCGCTTGTCGGGGTAGGCCTGGCCCCGTCGGGGCGGGGGGGCCACCCCTCGCCGCGCGGTGTGCAGCCGCTGGTGCAGCAGGAACTGCTGCTTGATGCGGAAGCTGAGGTCGCAGGCGTGGCACTCGTAGGGGCCTTCCTTGAGGTGGTTGCGCTGGTGGATTATGTAGTTGATGCGCAGCATGAAGCTCTTGCCGCACTCTGGGCAGATGTACGGCCTCTCTCGCGTCCGGTTCCTCTGCTGGAGGGTGACCGGCCGCGACTCGACGCCACTGTCCCTTTCGCACAGAGGGGCGCAGATGCCCACCGTGGCCCTTGAGGGCTTCACGACCCGCTTCTCTTCCCGCCTCACTTCCACGTTGCAATTCAGCGAGCACGGGGGCTCCGCTCTCGAGGAGAACAGTCCACGCGGCTCCAAGTTAACAGGGTCTTCTTCTTCCTCCTCCTCCTCCTCTTCCTCCTCCTCTTCTTCTTCTTCCTCCTCTTCCTCCTCCATTTTGATCACAATTCCGCCATCTTGGAAGGAAACAAAAGGAAAGGTTAGGGCGTCACTCGATCGGCGGGAGAAACATTTCTTCTTCTTTTTTTGAGAATATTTTTATTAATTGTTTTATAACATAAAAAACACAAAATATCAAAAACACAAAAATACAAAAATACATCAATACAGACAAAACAAAACAAAAACATTTCATCTTCAATCCATTTTTTTAAAAACATTGTCTTTTTGGCTTCCCCAATTCCCCACTAACTGATTTTCTTTTTAGTCACATCTGTAGCAGTTTCTATTTCATCTTTTTTACTTTCATCATATACTCCCTTTAATTCTTCTTAT
This sequence comes from Zootoca vivipara, assembly GCF_965207765.1. NCBI lineage: Eukaryota > Metazoa > Chordata > Lepidosauria > Squamata > Lacertidae > Zootoca > Zootoca vivipara. Next base: position 56,901,661 of record NC_142594.1, on the reverse strand, counting down.
ACTCATCTTTCTACTATATACCAATTTTTCCACATTTTAAACTCCTCTTTTCTCCCTATTGCCTTAACTTCTGTATTTCCCTAGATATTCAAACTTTCTAGTTTCAGAAATAATTAAATATATCTTAAATTTCCTCCAATCTTTTTCAACTCTATCACTTGTTTGATCTCGGAGTCTTCCTGTCAATTCTGCCAATTCCATAAAGTCCAGCATTTTCATTTGCCATTCCTGTAAAGAGGGCAGTTCCTCTTTTTTCCAATATTTTGCAATTAAAATCCTCGCAGCTGTGGTGGCATACATAAACAAATTAACATCGTTTTGGGGGATTTCTTCCCCCACTATTCCAAGTAAAAAGGCCTCCGGTTTTTTTCAAAAATGTATTTTTGTATATCTTTTTCATTTCATTATAAATCATTTCCCAGAAGCCTTTTACCTTAGGGCATGTCCACCACATATGATAGAATGAGCCAACTTCCTCTTTACATTTCCAGCATTTGTTATCACTTTTGTGGTACATTTTCGCTAACTTAACCGGCGTCAAGTACCATCTGTACATCATTTTCATTAGATTCTCTTTCAACACAGTACATGCCGTAAACTTCATGCCCTTCTTCCACAATTTTTCCCAATCCGACATCATTACATTATGACCCAAATCCTTGGCCCAATCGATCATAACCGATTTTGTTTGCTCATCTTTCAAATGCCATTCTAACAATAAATTATACATTCTGGACAAGTTCTTGCTATCTGTCTCTATTAACTCTGTTTCTAATTTCGATTTTTCTGATTGGAATCCTATTTTTTTATCTATCTTGGATGCTTCATTTATCTGCACATACTGAAACCAGTCACTTAACCTATCCTTCAATTGTTCATATGGCCTTAACTTAAATTGGTTTTTCACCTCCATCAAGATGTCTTTGTATTTCAGCCTATTCTCATCCATATTTGTCCTTTTAGGTTTCTTCGCCTCAAGCGGCGAAATCCACCTAGGAGTTTTCCTTTCCAACAAATCTTTGTATCTAATCCATACATTGAACAATGATTTCCTGATTATATGGTTTTTGAAACCTTTATGTAACTTTACCTTATCATACCATAAATATGCATGCCACCCAAATGCATTATCATGACCTTCCAGATCTAGCACATCGTCATTGTCTAACAGAAACCATTCCTTCAGCCAGCAAAAAGCTGCAGCTTCAAAGTAAATCTTTAAGTCTGGCAGTGAGAATCCTCCCCTTTCTTTTATATCTGTCAAAAGTTTATATTTGATTCTGGGTTTCTTCCCCTGCCAGACAAATTTAGACAATGTCTTTTGCCACTCTTGAAAACATTTCAACTTATCGACTATCGGAAGGGCCTGAAATAAAAACAACATTCTTGGCAATACATTCATTTTAACCGTTGCTATTCTGCCCATTAAGGACAGTTTCAACCTTGACCATATCTCCAAATCTCTTTTAATTTCATTCCATAACTTCTCATAATTATCTTTGTAGAGATTCAGATTTTTTGCAGTCATATTTACTCCCAGGTATTTCACCTTTTTCACACATTTCAGTCCTGTGCAGTCCTCTACTCTTTGTCTCTCTTGCATCGTCAAATTCTTTTCTAATACTTTAGTTTTCCCTTTATTTAACTTAAAACCTGCCACTTTACCAAACTCTTGAATTATCTGCAATACTCTTACAGCACTGTGTTCAGGGTTCTGCAGAGTTAGTACTAAGTCATCTGCAAAGGCTTTTAGCTTATATTGTTTTGTGCCTACTGTGATTCCTTTAACGCCTTCATCACTCCTTATCATATTCAGTAAGACCTCCAAGACAGAAATAAATAGTAGGGGGGAAAGTGGGCACCCTTGTCTTGTTCCTTTCTCAATTCTTATCTCTTCTGAAACCACATTATTTACAATAATTTTCGCTCTTTGCTCAGAATAAATACCATTAATCCCATTAACAAAGTTTTGACCAACCTCCATTTTTGCAAGGTTTCGTTTCATAAAAGTCCAAGAAATATTATCAAAAGCTTTTTCGGCATCCACAAAAATTAACATTGCTTTGGTGTTTATTTTCATTTCCAGTCTCTCCAAAATGTCTATTATGTTTCTTATATTGTCCTTCATATGCCTCCCAGGCAGAAATCCTGCCTGGTCCTTATGTATCAAATCCTTCAACACCCTTTTCAGTCTCGATGCCAAAATGCTAGCATATATCTTATAGTCCACATTCAATAGTGAGATTGGTCTGTAATTCTTAACCTGAGTCCTATCCACATCTGGTTTTGGTATCAGAGAGATAAAAGCGTCTTTCCATGTCTCTGGTGCCTTGCCCCCCCCTAAAATCTCATTTGCTACCTCCATTAATGGTTGTATCAACCAATTTTTTAGTGTTTTATAGTAATTGGAGGTCAGTCCATCAGGTCCTGGGGCCTTGTCATTTTTCAACTCTTGAATTGCTATTTCAACCTCTTGTCTTGTAATCAACTCATTCAGTAGGTTCTTTTGTTGAACTGGAGTTTTCTGTAATCCATTTTCCTTTATAAATTTCTCTATACCGTCTTTATCTTCTTTTTTCCTTTTATAAAGCTGTTTATAATATTTTGTGAAGCATTTCCTTATCTCTGCAGGGTTCTCAATAGATTTTCCTTCGTCCATAATCTTTATAATTGTATTCTCTTTTTGCCTTTTCTTCAATTGCCAGGCCAACAATTTCCCACATTTATTAGCCGATGGCGGGAGAAACATTTCAGGGTTAAAGTTTCCCCAGGATTTCCTAGAAATGGCCTGCCAGTTTGTTGACAGTCATGAGTCGCTGCAACCCTCACAATGCTAAGAGTTGGAATTTCTTTTCTTTCTTTCTTTTTAAAAAATGGCACCTTTTGCAATCCACATAGACTACCTTGATCAGAGTGGTTATATGGCTTTGGGGAATGGCTGAATTTGCTCTATCAGCAGGGCTGGTGGTGAGGAGAAGAGAAAAGAAAAGAGGTGACCACTCCCCCCCCCACTCTGGGTACACCACTGATCAAGGGGGAGGGGGGGAAAAGAATTTTGCACTGCAAGATTGTGAGGTGCTGCTCTCTCCCGTCTCAGAGCTATCCTCGTAGTTTGTAAGCTGGTCTGTGACCATAAGAATCAATTCAATTCAATACCCTCGTAGTCATGCACCAACAGGTGGATGGCAAGAGCCAGAATATAAACCAGGAAACCTTTACGCAAACCCTAGCTCAGCCCAAGACTCCCTTGATGGCTCCATGGCCCACTTCACTCAGGGAATTAAAGGGTGCCAGGGCTGCTCTACTGCCAACAGCACAAATGGAAATATCTAAATGCTTGAAATCAGGTAAGGGTCTGACACCTGACTCATGGTATGCGCAGGTATGCGTTAGAAAAACTGACCTATCAATTGCATGCTTCCAGAGGGAAACTGGACCCACTGCTGCTCCGTGCAACCTGGCCGCCAACTCGAAGACCCCCACAATCACATTACTAGAGCGAAATAGTTCATTGGTGATGCTATTTCTCTTAAGGCTCCTTTGGAACACTGGAGCTGTTTGCAGTATTGATCAAGTTGTATTGGGCTAAGCTCATTGATTTCTCGAAAATTGAATAAACCTGTTCTGCAAGCTCTTACCTGTGCATGTGCCGTGCTGGACAGTGACTCTCTTGATTTCCCCAAAGCCCATGTCGTAGTCGCCCACTTCCCCATGGTTGTTCCCTGCAAAGTTCCCCAGAGGTGTGACTGCGCTGTAAGGACTTCTACAGGGGGCTTCTTGATCCAGGCCCTGGAAATCCCCCTCTGAGCTCCCGGACATCTGGTGCTGCTCCAGGTCTTCCGGACAGTCGTCGGAATGGGGCTCCTCTGTTTTGATCACCACCCTGATGCCAGCTGCGGGGGGAAGGATTCAGAAAGGAAGAGGGTTTTTTATTTTATTTTTACAAAAATTGTAAAATCGCAGGAGGATCAGCGAAAGCCTGCAGCAGCAACATTGCAGCGAAGGGGACTGACTCCAGACTAGGTAGCTTATTTATCTCCTGCTTGGACTACTGCAATGCGCTCTATGTGGGGCTACCCTTGAAGGTGACCCAGAAACTACAACTAATCCAGAATCTGGCAGCTAGACTGGTGACTGGGAGCGGCCGCCGAGACCACATAACACTGGTTTTGGTCTTGATTGACCTACGTTGGCTCCCAGTACGTTTCCGAGCACAATTCAAAATGTTGGTGCTGACCTTGAAAGCCCTAAACGTCCTTGGTCCAGTATACCTGAAGGAGTGTCTCCACCCCCATCGTTGTGCCCGGACACTGAGGTCCAGCGCTGAGGGCCTTCTGGCAGTTCCCTCACTACGAGAAGCCAAGTTACAGGGAACCAGACAGAGGGCCTTCTCGGTAGTGGCACCCGCCCTGTGGAACACCCTCCCACCAGATGTCAAAGAGAACAACACCTACCAGACTTTTAGAGGACATCTGAAGGCAGCCCCGTTTAGGGAAGCTTTTAATGTTTAACATATTATTGTATTTTAATGTTCTGGTGGAAGCAGCCCAGAGTGGCTGGGGAAACCCAGCCAGATGGGCGGGGTATAAATAACATCATCTTATTATTATTATTATTATTATTATTATTATTATTATTATTATATTTATCACTTTTATATCCCACCCTTTTGTCCTAGAAGCTCAAGGTGGCATACACGGTTCTCCCCGCTCCTCAAATAATCCCCACAAGACATGAGAAAACTTGCTATAAAATGGAAAACGAAGGAGGTCCCAACTAAAGAAGAATGGCAACTTAAGTTGATGGAATACAGACAGCTTGCACATTTAACTTATAGAATAAGAGAACAACAAGAATGCACGCTTAAAGAAGACTGGAAAATGTTTAATGAATATATGGGTGAAAATTGTGTTTATTTAAAAACGCTGGTAGCATTAAGATAAATTTACAGAGTAAATGAATTTTGATGTATGTAACAATGGATTACCGAATGGTAACTTTAGTTCATGTAAAATATGCAGGGATGTATGGTATGCAAAATACCACGGAAAGAAGAGAAGGAAAGTCATTGATTTAAGGTTGTTTAAATGAATATTTTGAAATGTAAATTACATATATATGTGAAATAACCTGGCTACAGCGGTACATGCATTGGCAACCTCAAGCCTGGACTGCTGCAATGCCCTTTACATGGGGCTGCCCTTAAAGCTGCAACTGGTGCAAAGTGCAGGAGCTAGGTTGCTCTTAGCATACGAAACCTGCAAGCAGGATTTGAGCACAACAGCACCTCTCCCCTCCTGTGGTTTTCCAGCAACTGGGATTCAGAAGTATCTCTGCCTCCAATTCTGGAGGCACAGCACAGCCATCATGGCTACGATTTACATAAAACTGGTTTTGTGACAGTGGGGTTTGTATGTAAAAAAAGAGAGAAATAAATACTGAAGCAGGACTCAACAGTTCTGTCTGAACTTAAAGCAATGCCTTTTGTTGCAGGAACTCCCCCCCCCCCCATCCCATGAGACAGGCCTGCAGCACAAATCGTACAGCCCCGTTGCTCACCTGCAGTAGGATCAGGAAGACTGCCTTGCTCTTCAGAGTCCTGCTCATCTCCAAGACACGAGTCGGTACCAGGCTCTGCCTGGGCCAAAACGCCCGGCTTAGAAATTGCATAGTCTGTTGCAGACAAAGAACAAGAGGGTCACAGGTTTAGGAGACGGTTGGGAGGCAGTTAGTCAGCATTTTAAATGACTGTTTTACATGGTTTTACATAAACCGCTTGCAGATTTCTGTTGATTAAGCGGCATATAAATGCTGACAAATAAATAAACATATACTGATTGCGTTGTGATTTTCAGTTGCTGTGAGCTGCCCCGAGTGATGCATGGGCACTAGAAGGGCAGGATAGAAATTCTGCACATGAACAAGCAAACAAATATAAATATAAGACCAAAGGAGAAGAAAGAGGTGAACGCCTTTCATGAACAGGTCCAAAACACACAGCATCAAAGTGTTGCATGAATAGGCAGCCAATAGAAAGGCATAGATTCAGGTAGGTAGCCGTGTTGGTCTGCTGTAGTCGAAATAAATAAATAAATAAAAACCTAGAAAAAGATTATTTAAAAAACTCTTCCCAAAAGAATTCCTTTAAAATAATCAAGTCCTTTAAAAAAATTATTTTCCTAAAAAAAAGTCTTTAAAAGAATCCTTCCCAAAAAAATGAAAAAATTGTCCAGTAGCACCTTAGAGACCAACTAAGTTTGTTCTGGGTATAAGCTTTCGTGTGCATGCAGACATCTTCAGATACTCTGAAACAGAAGTCACCAGACCCTTATATATAGTGAGAGGGTGGGGAGGGGTATTTCTCAGAAGGGTAGTGGGAATGAGTGATTGGCTAATAGGTATGGTAAACCTGTTGACGACAGTTAATGAAAGGCATGAATCTTATATTTCATTCCCCAACATTTAATTTGATGCAAAGCCACAGTTTCTGCCTGTAAATCATACTCTTTACGCGAAGGGAGGGGGGTGGAGGAAGGGACACATTTTATTTTATAATAGCTTTAAGAAACCAAGTCAGGAAACATTCTTCTGAGGAACAATTGAGGGAGTTGGGCATGCTTAGTCTGGAGGAGAGGAAACTGAGAGGTGACATGATAGCCATCTCCTCCAGTCACCTGAAGGGCTGCCCCATGGAAGATGGAACAAGCTTGTTTTCTGTCTCTACAAAGGGAAGGACCTGAACCAATGGATTCAAGTTACAAGAAAGCAGATTCCAACTAAACACGAGGAATAACTTCTGATAGTAAGAGCTGCTTGACAGTGGAACGGACTTGCTCGGGAGGTTGTGGACACTCTTTCATTGACGGTTTTTAAGCAGAGGTCAGATGGTAATCTGTCTGGGATATTTTAGCTGTGATTCCTGCACTGCAGGGGGCTGAACTAGAGGACTCCCAGGTCCCTTCCAACTCTACAATTCGCTGGTTTTCTAAGGGAGAAGGTTTTGATCTTACTGATTTCATATTTTTTGGGGGGGAGAGAAACACGATGTTGAATGGAAAGTATTCTGCCCCCTCCTGATTATATGGGTGTATGTTTTTAAAGATTGGGTATTTCAAACGCTGAGTATTCTGGGAGATTCTACCTCATTTCAGGGTCTAGGGGAACATCCACACTCGTGATATCTGAGCTACCAGGAGTGTTGTCTTCATACCTCCAAGCCAGAGGCAACCTCTGTTGGTCCCTAATGCAATAGGCATCACCATCACAGGCCCATTCTGCCTGGCCAACCTCCTGCAACCAGCAGCAAAGTGTGGCCTTTCGCCTAAAACAAGCTTTGTGCACCGCAGGAGCAACAGAAGCTGCCATAACAGTCAGGCACTGAAGGCAGAGAGGAAGACCAACAGGATTAAGCTGTGAACATTGTCAGCACAGTCCCCTGAACTATCCCCTGAACTGGCAGCTTTTATATAGGGGGGGAGCACAGGGAGCCAGTGTGGTGTAGTGGTTAAGAGCGGTAGACTCGTAATCTGGGGAACCGGGTTCGCGACTCTGCTCCTCCACATGCAGCTGCTGGGTGACCTTGGGCTAGTCACACTTCTCTGAAGTCTCTCAGCCTCACTCACCTCACAGAGTGTTTGTTGTGGGGGAGGAAGGGAAAGGAGAATGTTAGCTGCTTTGAGACTCCTTCGGGGAGTGATAAAGTGGGATATCAAATCCAAACTCTTCTCTACGTTTCATAGAATCACAAAATCATAGAATTTTAGAGTTGGAAGGCACCCCAAGGGTCATCTAGCCCAACCCACTGCAACACAGGAATCACAGCTAAAGCATCCATGACAGATGACCATTCACCTCTGCTGAACAACCTCTAAGGAAGGAGAGTCCACCACCTACCAAGGAAGACCATTCCACTGTCAAACAGCTCTTCCTCTTGGGGGAATTCACGGCATGTTCCAAAACGCAGGATGCTTTTGATAAGGATCCTTCTTTACTCTTTAGATCAAGGTGTGTATCTCACACGAGTTGCTTCCTGCTTATAACCTCGCTGTCTGAGGCACAACTGCTATACCCTCTCACTTTCAGTCCATGTAATAAACCCGATTTATTCCTCTTGTGAGGGAATGGGCATAAGGTTAAGAGTAAACACATACAGTATTTGTAATGAACACGCATTATAACTCTGGCCAAAGATCTGAAACCTCTTGGCAATGTGTGTAGAAAGACACATGAATGCTGGGTTCAGACAGGAACTTGTAACAACATCGATCGTGATTCCAGGCTGCTTATCTACATGACAAGATCCACCATGCAAATTCCAATTTGGAAGGTGGGGGTGCCCATTCCCCAATCAATCAATCAATCAAAGAATCAGCTGAACAGACAATGGTCCAGAATGCCGGACGTAATGAGAGTGGAAACGGCTTCCAGCAGATTAAGCAAATGATCTGGCTCAAGTAGGGGCAAATGATCTGGCTCAAGAGTGCCCCGTGATTATCTGGCCCCAGGGACAAATGCTGCACAGTCTATGGATATGGCCTGGTACTCAAATTCAGCCCACCCTCGGAAGGATGCATGGAGTTCCCTTTCCAGGCCAGCTGGAGTCCACAACTGCCTTGTGCAACATTACCCAGAGAGATCAGGGATTCGTGGTTCCCCTTCATTAAGTTCTTGTACAGCTCCTTCTGCCACTCCTCCAGCTTCTCCCACTCCTTTTCGTTGAAATAGACGGACACGTCGTCAAACGTCACGGGCACCTGCAACCACAAGAGCTGTCAGTATTCTCCAAGCTTCTCATCTGACCAACATTTCACACCTGCTTTTGTAAGAGCTAGGATCCCAGCTGGAAATCTCTGGCCCAAAATCAATCATTGTGAGTTCTCATATTAAAAATATTATGGAAAATTGCACCAATCTTTTCCCCTTAACATCTGGTTCACAAAGGCCTTGCGTATCATAAGGTAAAGGTAAAGGGACCCCTGACCATTAGGTCCAGTCGTGACCGACTCTGGGGTTGCGCGCTCATCTCGCATTATTGGCCGAGGGAGCCGGCGTATAGCTTCCAGGTCATGTGGCCAGCATGACAAAGCCGCTTCTGGCAAACCAGAGCAGCACATGGAAACACCGTTTACCTTCCCGCTGTAGCGGTTCCTATTTATCTACTTGCATTTTGATGTGCTTTCGAACTGCTAGGTTGGCAGGAGCTGGGACCGAGCAACGGGAGCTCACCCCATCACAGGGATTCGAACCGCCGACCTTCTGATCAGCAAGCTCTAGGCTCAGTGGTTTAACCACATAGTTTCAGATAAATCGACCCATTTGATATGTGTTTTGCAAGGCGCTGCTAAGCCAATGGACTATGTCAGGCATAGGCAACCTTCAGCCCTCCAGATGTTTTCGCCTACAACTCCCATGATCCCTAGCTAACAGGACCAGTGGTCAGGGATGATGGGAACTGTAGTCCAAAACATCTGGAGGGCTGAAGGTTGCCTATGCCTGGACTATATGGTGTAGGTGTGTTAAAAAACAAATGCATGGATTGTAGGTTCCCTCCTAATTTGCTTCTATTTGGCACTGATCACATGCGAATAGTAGCTCTCTTTGCTTCTACGAAAATAATGCTCCCGTTCTTTTGACTGATCTTGGATTGGACATTTTTATTTTCTGGACTAACATCTAAACATGCATGCATATCTTCACCATGACTGTGTGGTGAACTAACTACTAGATCACCATGGTTGTCCTCCTAAGCATCAAATGAGTGAGCACCCCCCCAACTCTCCCGGTCCCTCACCTCCTAGTCCTTATTCAAAACACCCCCAACAGCTCAATCCTATGCAATAAGTTCCCATGAACTCAGTATCACTTATTCCCAAGGAATGCACAAGATGTTGTGAACTGCAATTCCCATCAGCCCCAGCCACATAGGCAATAGCCAGGAATGATGGGAGTTGTAGTCCATCAACACCCCTGCCTTAGAAGAACTCTCCTCCCTCTGTCAGCTTTGCCACCAAACAAAAGACATAGATTGAGCGGAACCGATTTCACCATGGCTAATTATTTCAAACTGCAGAAAATGGATGTCTGAATTGTGCAGAAATCTAGACTCCATCTCTATGTAAATTATAGCTTCTTCTGGACAGCTGTCTTGCTTCATCTTCTTTAAATAAAAAAGAAGAAATTTAGATTCCCTCTTGTGAGCCCTCTATTTCTGCAAACCTTTCCTCTCAACGTGAGCTAAATGAATGCAACCAAGATGAAACAAAATAAAGGCTCAGGAGTTTTTTTTTAATCTTTCGAACTCAACACTGACTTGCCCTGCCCAGGGCCATCAGACAGGACCTTGTTTTCCCAAGTCCCAGTTTTCCCTAGATCAGATCAAAGGTCCATCTACTCAAAGATCCTGTTTTCCAACCATGGTCAACCAAAGAAAGCCTGAAGGCAATAACTTGATTCTGCTGTTGCTCCCCACTAACTGGCACTCAGTGATAGACTGCTTCTGCACATGGAGGTTCCATAAAGCTTGCTTGACCATACAGTCCTGCACATGCCTACTCAGAAGTTGGCTTCAATGAGTCCATATGATTTGCAGCCTCACAGAATTGTCATCCACCATGCATTTGTTTAATTTCCTTTTAAAGCTTCGCAATGATAACAATAATAATTTATTATTTATACCCCACCCATCTGGCTGGGTTTCCTCAGCCACTCTGGACAGCTTCCAACAGAATGTTAAATACACGATAAAACATCAAACATCAAAAACTTCCGCAAAGAGGGCTGCCTTCAGATGTCTTCTAAAAGTCAGATAGTTGTTTATTTGCTTGACATCTGATGGGAGGGCGGGCACCACTACCGAGAAGGCCCTCTGCCTAGTTCCCTGTAACTTTGCTTCTCGCAGTGAGGGAACCGCCAGAAGGCCCTAGGAGCTGGACCTCAGTTTCTGGGCAGAACGATGGGGGTGGAGACGCTCCTTTAGGCATACAGGGCCAAGGCTGTTTAGGGCTCTAGAGGTCAGCACCAACCCTTTGAATTGTGCTGGGAAATGTAAAGGTAAAGGTAAAGGGACCCCTGACCATTAGGTCCAGTCGTGACCGGCTCTGGGGTTGCGCGCTCATCTCGCATTATTGGCCAAGGGAGCCAGCGTATAGCTTCCAGGTCATGTGGCCAGCATGACAAAGCCGCTTCTGGCAAACCAGAGCAGCACGTGGAAACGCCGTTTACTTTCCCGCTGTAGCGGTTCCTATTTATCTACTTGCATTTTGACGTGCTTTCGAACTGCTAGGTTGGCAGGAGCTGGGACCAAGCAACGGGAGCTCACCCCGTCACAGGGATTCGAACCGCCGACCTTCTGATCAGCAAGCCCTAGGGCTCAGTGGTTTAACCACAGCGCCACCTGGGAAATGTACTGGGAGCCAATGTAGGTCTTTCAAGACCAGTGTGACATGGTCTCGGCAGCCACTCCCAGTCCCCAGTCTAGCTGCTGCATCCTGAGTAGTTATTTTCATGCTCAGGTTTGCATGCTCAGATCACGGATCTAGGTGGAAGATACACCATTATTGTGCAGCCCCAAAGAGGCCCTTACCTTGGGGGTTTCTCCCTTGGAGCCCGGGGGGAACCTGAGGATCCAGAAATTACGGTTCTTCAGGAGGTTCTCCATGTTCTCCAGCCTCCTTTGCAGCAGCCCGTACTCCTGGATCAGAGTCCCCAAAGCAGCCCACTTGCTCTCCAGTTGGTTCCCGATTTCCACAGCTGTTTTCTCACAGTCTATTATCTTTTTCTCCGCCATCCCCGTCCTGCCCTCCAAATCCAGCAGCCGCGTGGCGTGAGACTCCACCTTCTTCTCCATCGCTTGGAACGACGCCACCAAGGTGAGAGAGATCTCGGCGGTCTGCGTTTCTCTTTCAGACATTTGGTCGGGGTCGGTGGGGAGCCGCAGAGGAAACAGTCGCCGAGGCTCCCGGTCCAGTTCTGCTGCCTGGTTGAAGGAAAAGGCAGGCATTAGGGGAAACGGCCACAGCAAACTGGCTGAGCAACGGGTTTGCATGTAGGAGGTCCCAGGCTCAATTGCAGGCATCTCTCCAGCAAGGGCTAGCAAAAAATCTCTTTCTGAAAACCTGGAGAAGCACTGACAGTCCGTGTGTAGAGCAACGGTGGTAGTCCTAAAATAAAAAAATTCCTTCAGTAGCACCTTAAAGACCAACTAAGTTTATATTTTGGTATGAGCTTTCGTGTGCATGCACACTTCTTCAGATACCTATGCTATAGCGGGAAGGTAAACGGCGTTTCCATGTGCTGCATGCACACGAAAGCTCATACCAAAATATAAACTTAGTTGGTCTTTAAGGTGCTACTGAAGGAATTTTTTTATTTTGCTTCGACTCAGACCAACACGGCTACCTACCTGTAACTGGTGGTAGACCTGTTGGTCTCGAGACATTGTTGGACTCCCAGCTCCCATCTGCTCCAGCAGCCAATATGACCAAGTCAGGGATGATGGGAGTTGTAGTCCAGTAACATCTAGAGGCACACAGGTTCTCCAAGACTGGTGAAGGTGATAATGAGCCGGATGGACCATTGGCCTGATCAAGGATAAGCATCTTCCAATGCTCACTGTCCTGCAATGAAAATATGAATGCACTGCTCCGCACTTGAGAACATAAGAAGAGCCTGCAGGATGAGGCCAATGGCCCATCTAGTCCAGCATCCTGTTCTTGCAGTGGCCAGCCAGATGGCAGCAGGAAGGGAGGAGAACTCTCCCCACCTGTGGTCTCCAGCCACAAGAATTCGGAAGCATGGCTGCCTCTGCCTGTGGATGCAGAACACAGCCATCATGGCTAGTAGCCGTTGACAGCTCTCTCCCCATCCATGGATTTGTCTAATCCTCTTTTAAAGGCATCCATGTTGGTGGCTATTACCGTCTTCTGCGGGAGCAAGTTCCATCGTTTAACTATGCATTGCATGAAGGAGGACTTTCGTTCATCTATCCTAGATCTTTCAACATTCAGCTTCACTGGGATGCCCACAAGTTCTACAGGCATGAAGGATAAAAACTTTTCTCCATCCACTTTCTAGATGTCATGCATCATTTTATAAATTTCTATCATGTTGCTTCTCACTTTTTCTCTAAAGAGTCCCAAACGCTGCAACCTTCCTCCACAGGGGAGTCATTCCATCCCCTTGATCATTTTGGTTACCCAGCATTAACTCGGTGTGGGTCATGGTTGTTGTTGTTTTTACTAGCATGTTTCTTACAACTATTTTTATATCACCAAAGGAGCCTGCCAAGGGCATAACATATTACATATGATGTGATTGTTGCTGAGCAGTTGTTGTTTCACTACTTTCTTTGCACCTCACTTTCTAAAGCAGTTTACTCCCATGTCCCTTTTTCTGTTATTCGTCTGGCTTCTTCAGTGGCGAATGGGGCTGCACTGCTAACCCCATTCACCTGGGAGGAAACCCTATTCAATTCAATGGGTCTGAGTACAAATGAGAAGACATTGTTAGGATGGATGCTTCCACTGTCTCTGAATACCCGTGTTAGAAACTCAGATATATAAGCTAGTTGCTAAATGGCTCCTTAAACCAAGGTTACAGTCGCCAAAACGGAATACCTAGTTGCCATTCGGGGCTCAAAAGCCGTATTTTTCAATGTGACTTTTGGGTTCCCGAAATCCATTCCAATTGCGCCGATAAAATACAATGGATAGAATTCTACAGGATGTGTTGCTAGTGTGTGAAAACAGTCAAGATCCAAGGATCCCCAGGCACGCACCGCCAGTTGGTGGAGATGTCAAGCACCATACTGGCTCCCAGGCATCTCCACTTGGTCGCAAAGCGGCTGATAGCCAGGTGCAAAATGCGCCTGGTGAATTTCGAACGCTGCTGGATACCACTTGCTGGGAATTGAAAGTGCCATAGCATTGGGTTCCTGCCCCTGGGTTTCCCTTTGGAGCACCAGGCTGGCCACTGTGAGAACAAAATGCTGAGCTAGATGAGCCGGGCTTTTCTCAGCTTGCGCTGTAGGCTGATAGTGCTGTTCTTGGCTTTGTGGCCTACCAAGCCCCAAAGGAGAGCAGTGGCTATCCATATTCCCTTGCACTGACTCATGGGAAGATAGGCAGCCTTGAAAAAGGGAAGTCTTAGCCAATGGTCTCTGCCCAGGAGGACAGAAATAATTGCTCGTTGTCCTCATTTCCAGAGGAGCAGCCTTCAAATCCTCCTGACCTCACTTTTTTATAATCCCACCACTACCACCAAGTATATATGTACTTGCAGGTCAGGATAAGACTCCTGACGAAGCAGACTCTGGTCCGCAAAAGATTATGCCTTAATAAGTTTGAGGTGCCACTCTCAAAGACTTTTTTGCTGTTGTTGCAGCCCACATTTTCCCTTTACAGTGGACTCTCTAGGGTGCTTGAAACTACAACTGGCTGGGGAGAGGGAGTGTTCCAGTCCTGTGAACCAGCAAGAAGAAACCTGTGATTCTCCAATGCTGTTGAACTTAACCTTGTTTTGTTTCATTGTGCCCAGCCTTGGGGTTGCTTGTCGCTTGTCAATGAAGGCGAGCCTAACACTGTTTTAAACAAAGGAAGCCCCGTCATCCCTAACCATTGGCCATTTGGATGGCTGATGGCATCTGGAAGATCCAACCACACCTTGGGGGGGGCAAAAGGTTCCCCACCCCCCACATCTTGCTAAGGTCGCTAATCCAAAAGAGCAAGTCCCACTGGCAGCAATGAGGCTTACTTCAGAGGAGACACCTGTAAGATAGCGCAGCAAGAAGGTGAACTGGGTGCTCCCCGTTCAAGCCCCCGCTCTCAATTTGCTAGGCAAGTAGCCACAACAGAACCAGATCCCTGAGATAGCAAACGGGGCACACCCAGAGAAATATCCACCACTACAAGGCCAGGGCAAACAGGTTTCATTCTCATTAGCAGCTCCCCTTGTTGGGTAAACATGCAAGCAATTGTGTGCAAATGGGCATTGCACAGGAGCTGTTATTTTAATGGGCTGGGATCTTGTTGGGGGGGGCAGTTGTTGCTGTTAATTTTTTATATATCTTTATTTTGGCTCTTACGATTCATGTGGAAATTGTTCAGTTTGGTTGTGTGCTTTCTGATCTTCTGTTTATTGTTCATGGCTACTTTTGCAGTTACCTAAGGTTTTTTTTTTATGTTGCAAGCCGCCTCGAGCATGGTTTTATCTTAGGAAAGGTGGCTTACAAATAGCATGATGGAATGATTATTTGGAATTTCTTGGATCTGTGGGCTAACCAACAGGCAGGGCAAGCACATTGCCCATTGACCTGCACACACACATTTGCAGCAACACCTGCCTATACAAGAGGAAGGGCATAACTACATGAGGCAAGTGTTTTCAAAGCAGGTGCCCTCCAGATGTTTTGGACGAAAACTCCCATCATCAGCTCCCCCGTATGATGCTGGGCCTGATGGACATTGTATTCCAGAAATATTTGGAGAGCATCTGGTTGGGGAAGGCTAGCATAAAGATCACCTTGCACCATTAGCTCCAAGCTCCAGTTTGTCTAGCATCCTGGCTGACAGCCAAATGCCCTTCAGTCCTCACACACAGCGCATGGCAACAGGGCATGGCCCTTCCCTGTTGTTTATCCCCAGAATCTAGCAATCAGAGGTATACTGCCTTTGAACTGTGAGGCTCCATCAGAGTAGCATGGTCAGTAGAGCATGAGACTCTTAATCTCATGGGTCATGGGTTCAGTTCAAGCCCCCCATTGGGCAAAATATTCCTGCACTGCAGGGGGCTGGACTAGATGACACTCACAGGCCCTTCCAACTCTACAATTCTATGATTCCACTTGGCTCCTGTGCTTAGGCCAGAGGAAGGAGAGCTACAGCAGGAGTGTAGGCTACCTGGCTTGGTTCTGTTAAAAGAAAGATCTGGAACAGAACTGAGCTAGCAAAATTCCCATGCTGCTCGTATTGATTTGTGTTTTAGAACTGATTTTGTGCGTGCAAGTTATTCAAATTGATGGTTTTAGAATTTTTCATAGAGCTGCTTTTTGCAGAAAGGCAGCAGAGAAACACAGCATACAAATAAATAAAAATGGCTCAACTTTGTGCATGTGTGTGTGGAGAGAGAGAGAGAGAGAGAGAGAGAGAGAGAGAAAGTACCTTCCTGTAATTCAACATCTCACTGAACTTCTAACAGACACAAAAGCTTTAATGACACTCATCTAGACCTGATGTCTTCGGATTTGGAGGGCACCAGGTTGGTGGGGGGGAAGCCAATTTATGTTGGCATGGATGCTTCCGAAACCAGGACAGTTGAAATTTAAGTTTGGCTCCCTAAATTTGAAAGTAAGGATTGTGGGTCCTAGGAAAAAAAAACCACAGAAGCATATGCTCTCAGTTACCACAAGTGACACATATGTATCTTAATATGCGCGCAACATGTATTTTAGAAGATACTCTGTATATATCAAAGACAGGGTGGTTGTTTAAAATAAAATTAAAAACCCAGTAAGAAGTAACAAAAAAAGTGCCCAGTTGTTTCCTGAGACATTCAATATCTGCAAAGCTAAGCGCAACCTTCTGCCTGGTGGGGCAGCCCCATTTGCACTACAGACATGAGCCGACTTAACCACCAAGAATATCCAGCTGGTGAAAGGCCCTAATAACCGCCTGACAAAGAACAAAACCATGGCAGAAGCCAGCTTGAGTCAGTCTCTCTTCCTTCTACCTCCAGTCGGGCTTGTGGCTCTTCAGAGAGGCTTTAGGTTGCTGCAGTTTCCCCCCATCAACTCTCAAAACCCCACTTCCTGGCTAACACCTTAGCGCTTCCTGTGTGTGCTCTACCCAGGGGAGCTCTAAATTAAGAAGCAAAATGTCTATGCACTGCTTTGCGTAAGGCCTCAATCATAATCCCACTTCACGGGGAGTGAGCTTTGCTGAACTCAGCGGGGCTTGCTTCTGAGTAGACGCAGTTATGACTGCAGCCTTAGCCAAGAACTTTATACTGAACAGGGGGAAATGAGAGAGGCAGGCATCCTATCCCAGCAGCATCCTTGCCTCAGGTGCATCAGAAGAGACAGCCCTTTGGCCACGCCTCCTTCCTCATTACCATTTTTTTAGGAGGGGAGGCTATGCTGAGAGCTTGCTATGCATTTACAAGGCCCTGACCATGGTACTGTTTTTAGGGTCAATTCTACCACAGGGCAAGCTGAATTCAACACATACACACACACACACACACACACACACTTCCCAGTTGCTCCAGAGTAGTCCCTTTACCAGGCCTTCACCTGGGATTTCAGACACAGTTTAAGAGCAAGACCCAGAAAACTGGAGATTGTTCGGAGGAGATCTAATTTTGAAATAACAAGGGCGGCTGCTGAGAAACCCCACCAACATTTTCTAATTGAATATCTATCCCAACACAAAGAGGAAGAAGAAATAACATCCTGTTCTCCAAACTGATCTATAGAATGAAGAGCAGGAGCCCCCTTGTTCCTGTCCAAAGACAGATCCGTTTTGGCTTCACCCAAATATTAACAACAACATCCCATCTCTCTCTCTCTCTCTCTCCGCCTGCACTCAAGGCGACTGACAGCTGGTTTAGAAACAAGCAGGATAGGAGACAAAATTCATGTCTGTGACAGGCTCCGGAAGAAAGAAATGAAGGGGGAAAGAGATCAGGGGGTTTCTCACAAACGCTGGTGTGGCCCAAGGCTTTAAATCGACGCCTTGGGTGAAATCTGTATAAGCAAGGAGGGCTGGAGAATTAAATGCTTATGCGTTCTTCTTCGCCCCTCTTCCTAAAAGATCAGCACCACCTCGCTGGAGAGGGGTATTCCCAACAGGAATGGGGGTTAGGGATAAGGGAGAGCAGGCAGGAAGTGGGCCGGTTGCGGGGTGGGGGGGCTAGCCCTCCTCGGAAAGGCAAATGCCCCAAGCCCCAATGATGGCCGAAAACAAAGCCTGATGTAAACAAACCTCTCTTTCTTCCCTCCCTCCCCCCCCCTCATTCTACTGCACAGGCCACAAACGACCAGCTGGTTGTGCCATTTGCATGGGAGCAATAAGGTTAAGGGAAGGAAGGCGGGGTGTAATCTGCCAAACTGTGGCAGGAGAAGCCTAGGGGAAATCGGAAAGTGGGGGGACACACACACACACACACACACACACACACACACACACAGAGGGGGACCACCCCATCCCTTTTTGCTTAGATTTCAAGAGCAAAGACAGAGGCGAGCCTGCCCCCCCCCCCAGTACAGACAGGCTGGAAGGACTGCAGCAAACAGCTGTCTGGGCCGGCTTTTGACAGGCCCACCGGGTGGGAAAGTGGTGGTGGTGGTGGGGGAACCCCAAACTCAGCACCACCACCCGTCCCCCCCAAAAAAGCTGCTAACTGGGGGAGGGGGAGGCACAAGCTATTTCCCCCACCCCCCAGAAAAGACACATTTCCCTTCCCCCACCACCCCCACTGTACAGAGTTCACCCCTCTCCCTACCAAACGCAGCTTTCATAGACTCGCAAAGACCCCCCCCGAAAAAGACACACATTTTTCATCCCCCCCACAGTACAAATTATCCCTCTCCCTACAAACGCAGCTGCCCCCCCCAAAGAACCCCCAACCCCCGAAGCCAAGTGTGTGAATGTCCCCCCTCCTCCTGGGAAGGAGCTAGGAGGATCGGGTCCCCCCCTGACACCCCCCTCCGGGCAGGACAGGGTTAACCTCCCCCTCCCTCTCACCTGTGCGGGCGGCGCCCCCCCCTCCATGGCCCTTTGTTGCCCCCCCTCAGACGGGGCTCGGCGCCGCAACGAGGTTCCAGCCGGGCGGGGAGGGCGCGGGGCGGGCTGGCTGCTGGGTCCGCCCGCCGCCCGGCGGAGGAGGAGGAGGCGGAGGCCGGACGGAGCGAGGGAAGGAAGGAAGGAGGGAGGGAGGGAAGGAGGCGGCCGCCGCCGAGCGCAGCTCCTCACGCAGCCACAGTCCCAGCGCCGCTCTGCGCTAGGGGGCGCGCATGCGCACACAAGCCGGGGCGCGCAGGCGCACAAGGGCGGCGCGCTCCTCGGCTCGCGGCGGCGGCGGCGACGACGACGCCCGACGCGCGGCTCCTGCTGCTGCTGCGTCTCTTGTCGCCGCCGGCGCCACAGGGGTATAGAGGCGCTCCCCGTGCCGCGCGCCAGCTACGCCCAAGAACTTCCGGCTCCCGTTCGGCGCCCTCTGCAGGGAGGGGAAATAACTACACACAAACACACATAGGGGGCGACGACGGCATCTAGTTATTTATTCGTCCATCCGTTCGTTTGTTCGCTTTTCTTAAACAGCTTGGAGGGTTATTTCCCCCTAGGGCATGCGGATTTCATGAAATTAAATTAATGGAATGAATAGCCCCCCCCCGGCAGCTGCATCCAGCAAATCTAAGGCGGCCGTGCTGATTTTTTTAAATTTTTTGCACGTGGATTATTATTATTATTATTTCATTTACATCCGTCGGCTGCGTCCAGCGGATCGAAGGCGGTTTTTCTGCCTTTTTTATTTTTATTTATTTATTGCATTTATATGCCGCCGGCCATGCCAATTTTTATTTTATTTTATTTTATTTTTTGCTTGCTTGCTGCATTCATATCCCATTCCCACCCTTATTACTCCGAGGAGCTTAAAAGGTGGCGTGGGGGGTGGTCCTCTTCTCCTCCTCGGCTTTTTCATTTTACCCTCACTAACAACAACCCTGTGGTGTAGGTTAAGGCTGAGAGAAGCCAGTGAGACAGCTCCCCACCCCACCCCACCCCGCAAGGCCACGCACCCAGTGAGCCTAGTGCGGGGGGGATTCGAACCCGGATCTCTCCCAGGCGCTAGTCGGACGCTGACCATTGCACTACCGTACCTCTGGAGACTACTACAAGTTTGGGGGAGGAGGGGGCGTCCCCCGCCTTGCTTGGAGGGGTTGCATGCATGCATGCCAGTGTGGCACAGTGGTGAGACGTGGGTTCGAATTTCCCACTCAGCTCCCTGCCTTTCAGCCGGGCCCACCTCACAGGGTTGGTGCGATGATAAAAAGGGGAGGAGCAGGAGAACCACGTGAACCATCTTCAGCACCTTGGAAGAAAAAGTGGCATACAAATGTAATAAATAAAGGAAGCGACAGAGCTGCAGCCTTGGGGGAATTGTTGCTCCGTTTATTTATTTTTATCATTAAGCGCGCTGCAACGCGTTTGTTCCAGGCTCCCTGAAGGCGCCTCCCTTATGTTGTGAAACGCTCTGAAAGCTACGGATGAAGGGTGGTATTCAAATTTAATAACAACAACAACAACAACAACAACAATAAATTAATTCTAATTAATTATACCTCTTTATTTTATTTACCGCATGCTATCCCGGCTCCAGTTTCTGTTCTCCGAAGAAAAGGGACAAAGATATGGGACTCAATATGCTCGCCTCCGCCCCACTCCATTTATGGCTGCCCCCTCTTAAGTCTTGATTTACTTCGTTAAGCCCCCACATACACTCACGGTCAATTGAAAGCCGGAAGTGCAACTTCTACTCCCGCGGAGTCCTTCATCCATCCTCTTGGTGCTGAGCGAAATTCCGCGTGACCAGAGTCGGCGGATTGCGCAAGGGATGGCGGGGGGGGGGGAGTCTTTTACGCGCAGCGACCCCTACAGGGTGGAGGGGCAACACGTCGCTGTTATTGTTCCTAGAAGCATAGAATGTGTAGGGATCCCGAGGGTCATCTAGTCCAACCCCCTGCATTGCGGGAATCCCAATTATAAAGCCCTATACAGCTTATCTGAAAGAACTCTCCTACAAATCTACCCAAGATCTGAGATCTCTGGGGAAGGCCCTTCAGTGGCTTCTCCAAGACAACTTTGGAACTCCCTGCCACAAGAAACCAGGCTGCCTCCCTACATGTCCTTCTGACAGCAGGTGAAGACCTTATTCCAACAGGCTTTTAGGGACAGACTGTTTTTAAGGAAAATGCAGGCACTGCAATGTTTTTATTGGGGTGTGTTTGTGTGTGTGTGTAGTGTGTATAAACAATAGATAGTGTTTTAATTCTATGACTGTTTAATAACTTTTCTGTTTTTCCTAGATATAATATATAATATAATGTGTGTGTAATTTAACTGCTTTTAATGTAAGGGCTGGTGCCATGCTGTTTTTATTGTAACTATATGTATGTTCTTGATATATCGTTTATATTCATAAATATATATAGTTTAAATTCTATTAATGTCTAGTTGTTTTTCAACGATTTCCCCCCTATGCTTTTAGCAGTTCCTATTCTATCTGTAAGCCTCCTTGTGTTCCTTTCACAGAAAAAGGTAATCATATAATGCTTATACAGGCAAGCATATAATGATAATATCATTTATAAATACGTAGTTTATATATTAACAGTAAATCGTAATATCATTTCTTATATTATTGCAATAATATTAACAATATAACTATAAGATAACATAAAATATAGACAGGAGGCCTCTAACTTACAGGGCACAAAAGTTGGATAAGCCACAAGCTGCAACCCCCTTGAATAAAGCCTGGGACCTCTGGTTGCCTCTGACTCTAGAGGCATATTTTTGTGTTCCTTTGCCAATGGTTTAGGAACTTAAACCACTGAAACTAAGCCACTTTTTACTGCCTGTTTTCTGAGTCTGCAGTGTGATGCAACGGCAAAAAAGGCAAATGCTATTCTAGGCTGCATCAACAGAAGTATAATGTCCAGATCAAGGGACTATTCTGCCTTGGTCAGGACACACCTGGAATACTGTGTCCAGTTCTGGGCACCACATTTTAAGAAGGATGTTGACAAACTGGAAGGTGTGCAGAGGAGGGAGATGAAGATGATCAAGGGTCTGGAAACTAAGCCTTTTGAGGAACGCTTGACGGAGCTGGGTATGTTTAGCCTGGAAAAAAGGAGACTGAGAGGAGAGACGAGAGCCATCTTCCAATATCTCAAAGGATGTCCCATGAAAGAGGGAGCATGCTTGTCTTCTCCTGCTCTGGAGGGTAGGACTCGAACCCATGGCTTCAAGTTACAAGAAAGGAGATTCCAACTAAACATCAGGAAGAAATTTATGACAGCTGTTCAACTGCGGAACGGGCTCCCTCGGGAGGTGGTGAGCTCTCCTTCCTTGGAGGCTTTTCAGCAGAGGTTGGATGACCTACCTGTCATGGATGCTTTAGTTGAGATTCCTGCATTGCAGGGGGTTGGACTAGATGACCCTCGTGGACCCCTTCCAATTCTGTGATGAGGGGGCACTTGAGGGGTGAATCAGACTTTGGGTAGCTGATACCACGGGACTGAAGTCATCCATTTGTGAGATTAATGGAAAGTGCTCCAGAAGGTCATAACCACAGCCCAAAAGATTATCGGTCATCCTCTCCCATCTCTGGAAGAACTATACAGTTCCCCCGTTGCCTTAAAAAAGCAAATAATATTTTGCAGGATTCATCTCATCCTGGATATACACCGTTGCCTTCGGGCAAGAGATACAGAACAATTAAATCAAAAACGAATAGATTAAAAAACAGTTTCTACCCAAGAGCTATAACCATCTTAAATGCTGTAACTAAATAATATGATCTTGGGGAGTTGTGATTGGGGACGGACGGACTGTAATTGCGTTTTTGTTTTGTTTTATGGGATGGCACTAAATTTCGTTGTACTATGTACGACGACAATAAAGTATTTATCTTTCTTTCTTATCTTATTTTGAAGCAGTGCAGAGTTTTGCATTTCGTTGGGTTATTATTTTCCCCGAGAGGGTCATTCAAACAGCTATTCTGAATAATGATGCCTATAGGGTAGGGGGCACTGGGGATGAGCTGGTGGAACCAAGGGGGCAGAGGGCCAAATAGGTTTGGAAATCACTTAAGAAGCATGACCAAAGTCTATTCTATTCTAGTCATACAATAATGATGGAGGAATGGGAGGCCCTGTGGAAACGTAATATGAAATTTACGATGTCATATACAATCAAGGAAAACATGTATAAAATGATGTACCGGTGGCACCTAACGCCTTCCAAGTTATCTAAAATGTACCAAAATATTGCAGATGTATGTTGGAGGTGTGGGGAGGCAAGAGAAGATTTGATTCATATGTGATGGGGATGTCGTAAGATAAAAGAATTTTGGAACAAAATATACGAGGAAATGAAAAAGATTTTTAAAATTACTTTTGTAAAAAAACCGGAGGCATTTCTCCTTGGAATTGTGGGGAAAGATCTCCCAAGAGAGATCTTTCTATATGCTATGGCGGCAGCTCGATTGTTGATAGCCGCCAACTGAAAAGGGGATAAAAACCCCTCAATAGGAGAGTGGCAAGTAAAGCTGCTACAATTTTTGGAAATGGCTCATCTAACGGAAAATTTAAGGGGAACCTCAAAACAACTATTTACTGAAAAATGGGAAAAAATTAGGAACTATTTACAAGAAAGCGATAGCAACGATGGATTCTTCATGGCAGTCATGGAATGATGATTGGTCTGTAATAAGATCTAGATAAATGGGTATGATTAGATATAATATGTACAAGAGAGAAAAATAAGAATATGATGAGTAAGGTCTGGACATTGGAAACCTAAAGTAGACACACAGCGGATGGTGACGGGAAGTCAACGGTATTATAATTATTTTATTTTTATTTTGCAATTGTGATGCAATAATAGTACAGTTGTTTAATTTAATATATGTTCAATGAAGTATTATTATTTTTTAAAAAAGGGAAATCACTTAAGAAGTGGGGGGGCACTCCCTGATCAGCTCATGAAACGCTAGCAAGGGGGGTGGGCGGTCTGCAGAGGCATCTCCCTACCCTTGCCGGCGCCAGAAGGGCTTGTGGGTGGCACTTGAGGCTGCGGCGTCCCCCCACTGAGTCTCCTCTTATTGAACAAGGATGTCATTGAGTCAGCCGGAAAGTCCCGGGGAGGAAGGCAGTTCTCACAAAAGAGCTGTTTATTCTGAGATGAGCTCAGCTGCCCACAACAAACAGGGTGACAAGAGTCCCAGATTCTGCAGGGCATTAAGGAGAGAGCCCAAGGTCTAACTGGGGTGAAAGGAACCAGATTCTGCATCAAGGAGAGCCGAGTTCACCATTGCAGAGTTGGAAGGGACGCTCCGAGGGCTATCTAGTCCAACCCGCTGCAAGGCAGCTAAATTATGCAGACAAAAGCACATGTCTTAAGTCAGTCAAATAGCCATGTGCTACTAGGGGCTACTGCCCCCTGCTCGCCATCCCCACCAATCCCTTTGCCAACCCCCGTTCCCCCACACTTTATCCACCCCCTCACCCACCCCCACCCTGCTTGCCCAAACCTCCCCTCCTATCCTGATCCCTTCGCAGTCTTGCCCCATTGCTCTCTGAAGTGGATCCCACCCTCCTTTAAGCAGGTCACCTGGGCTGCCCCACAACTCACTTACCTAGCTGCCATTCTACTATGCTGCAGTGGTTGGTGCTGCCACCTATTGGTGACTAGGGGAACTGCAGTGTGACAGCAGACTTATCATTTTGTTGTATCGCCGTTTGTAGAATTTATTCTGCTTCTGCCAGGACAGGAATAGCTCAAATAACACTTAAGGGCATTGCAGCAGCAATCGAAGGATTCATTTGTAAATAAACCAGGCGATGCCACCGAAGACTCAACCAGGGACCTTCCGCAACAAAAGCCAGAAGCTCTACCGCTGAGCAACGACCTGTGTTACGTTTGTCTCAAGTTGCTAGCCATTATGAATTTAAAAATTAAATTAAAAGTGGGGCATTACCTCCAAACAACGAAACAAACCTCCCCAGCAGCTTCGTTAACTACGATCCGCTACATTTATGGGGCACTGAAAAATACGGGTTTTTGCTGTGAAACGACGGCAAAACTTTGGCACAAGTTTAGAGGGGCTCCCAGATTTGGGGGTTCGTTGTTAAGGAAGCTTTCCCCAGCCCCCTTTGCAGCTGCAGAGTTGGGAGAAAGATCAAGGATTCAGAACCGAGTCCCACAAAAGGCACCACCCCTCTAAGGAACTCGTTTGAAGCAGGACACTGAGACGGCTGTCAAGCGGGTTGGGAAACAACACTTTACCATCAAGACTTAGCAAATGAAACAAGGAGGACCAGTTTCGTTTTCTCGGCCTTGGCCAACGTCGAGAAAGTCAGGAGAAATCTCTCTCCCCCCCCCTTGAAGAAACAAAACCGGTAACAGGAACCTCTCCAAGCCGCAGGCTTCGTTTTCCGTCTCCAGCTCTGGCGACCCCAGCGGTACAGTCCAAGTTGTCCATGGCCACAACTGCTTCCTCAGCCCACGTCCCACCGATGCTTCTTAGTCCTAGCACCAAGCGCCCCGGCAGTGCCCAAAGAGGGTGTTTAAGGGGGGAACCGCTCCTGCCTGAGGTGGGGGGCACCGCCAGGCTCCGCCCGCATCTTCACCCTGCCCCACTGGCTCCGGAGAGGCCTCTGCCCCGAATGGCCGTCCAGCCAGGGATCTCCGCCTTCGTGGAGCCTTTGGTGCCCGACAAGGTGCTGCTTGCGAGTGAAGCTCTTCTGGCACAGTGGGCACTGGTAGGGCCTCTCGCCAGTGTGCAGACGCCCGTGCGTGGCGAGGTGCTCCTTCCGGATGAAAGTTTTCCCGCACTCGCCGCAGGCGTACGGCCGCTCGCCCGTGTGGATCATCTGGTGGCGCAGGAAGTTGGAGTGGTGGTTGAAGCTGCGCCCGCACTCGCCGCAGATGTAGGAGCCCCCCTTCCCCTCCAGGCCCGCCGCGGCCGCCGCGTGGGTCCGCTGGTGCAGGCGGAGGTTGATCTTCAGCCGGAAGCTTTTCTTGCACTCGGAGCAAGTGTGAGGCCGCTCGCCCGAGTGCCACAGCCGGTGCTTGCTGAGACTCGCCTGGTGAGGGAAGCAGCGCCCGCACTCGGGGCAAGGGTACGCCTCGCCCCCCGGCAGCAGGCTCGAGGCGGGGCTTCCTCCGGGTTCGGGGGAGGCTCGAGGGTGGGTCCGCTGGTGCAGGGCGCGCTGCTCCTCGTATAGGAAGCTCTTCCCGCAGTCGGCACAGACGTACGGGGCCTCGCCGGGGAGGGCCCCCTCGGGGACGATGATGGTGGTGAAGTCCGCAATGTCGCTCCCGCACACGGCGGGCTCCTCCAGGCCGCCGCCGGACGTCTGCCCGTCCACGCACGCCAGGCCTTCCTCGGGGAAGTGGAAAACAGCCTGGTCCAAGGCCTCTGGCAATGTGCTGTACTGCCCTAGGTCCCCAGGCTTCATCTCTGGCCTGGCAGGCGCCTGAGCGAAGAGGGTGGGATCTGTAGGGAGAGGGAAACCAGATCAGAGCTGGAACGAGTTTGGGAAAATAAAATAATTTTCCACCTAGTCCAACATTCTTTTCTCGCAGTGGCCAACCAGATGCAAGCAGGATTCAAACACAAGAGCCCTATCTCGTCCTGCGGTTTCCAGCAACTTGGACAAAGTGATCCCGGCTAGTAGCCATTGATAGCATTTTCCTCCTCCGTGAATCTGTCCAGCCCTCTCTTAAAGCCATCCAAGTTGGTGGTCCTTGCTGCATCCTGCGGGAGGGAGTTCCACAGTTTAACAATGCACTTTTTATCTGCCACAATTCTTCCAACAGCCGGCTTCATTGAATGTCCAGGAGATCTAGTCTTATGAGAGATGGGAATATCAAGGGCTGTTGCACAGAAGAGGGAGCAAATGTGTTTTCTCCTGCTCTGGAGGGTAGGACTTGAACCCATGGCTTCAAGTTTCAAGAAAGGAGATTTCGACTAAACATCAGGATAAACTTCCTGACAGTAAGAGCTGTTTGACAGTGGAACAGTCTCCCTTGGGATGGGGGTGGGCTCTCCTTCCTTTGAGATTTTAAGCAGAACTTGGATGACTACCTGTCATAGATGCTTTGGCTGAGATTTCTGCATTGCAGGGGGTTGGACTAGATGACCCTTGGTGTGCCTTCCAACTCTACAATTTTATGATTCTATGCTCTATCCATTTTCTCCATGCCACGTATAATTTCATAAGGATCCACCATGTCACCTCTTACTGGAGAGGGCTCTTGTGTTCGAATCCTGCTTGCAAGTTTCCCGGTAGAGGGATCTGTTTGGCCACAGAGAGAACAGGATGCCGGGACTAAAGACGAGCTGGTAAAATCGGCAATGATACACTGGACATAATATTGAAATGTGTGCACAGGAGAGATTGTGGAAAAAAGATTTAAAATTTACATCATGTTATCCACTGAAAGAAAATTGTATGAAAATGATACAGAGGTGGTATCTGACGCCTAGCAAAATTGTATATATCAGAGACAGATTCCTGCTGGAAATGGAAGGAAAAAGAGGGTACCTTCTACCTACCATATATGGTGGACGTGTAAATTAGCGAAAGACTAATGGGAGATGATTTATAATGAAATGGGAAATAAATGTTGAAAAAATCTTTCATTAAAAACCCCCAGAAAAACTAGCTAAGATGTATAGAATGAGCAGTAAACCGTGCTGGAAATGTAAGGATAAAGATGGTGAATTTTATCATATGTGGTG
This sequence comes from Zootoca vivipara, assembly GCF_965207765.1. Taxonomy (NCBI): domain Eukaryota; kingdom Metazoa; phylum Chordata; class Lepidosauria; order Squamata; family Lacertidae; genus Zootoca; species Zootoca vivipara. The sequence goes on along the minus strand of NC_142594.1, from coordinate 56,874,136 downwards.
GACATGCGAAAAAGTAAAAATATTTTGGGAAATGATATATAATGAACTGAAAAAGATCTTTAAGTATACCTTTCCCAAAAAAACCTGAAGCCTTTCTATTGGGATTAATAGGAGAGGAGACTGCAAAAGGAGATAAAAAATTATTTATGTATGCTACAACCGCGGCTAGGACTTTATTAGCCCAAAAAATGGAAAATACAGGAGTTACCGACTATTGAGGAGTGGCAGACGAAGATGATTGACTAGGCTGAGTTAGCGAAGTTGACCTGTGGGATCCGGAACCAGGGAGAGGCAAAGTTCCAAAAGGAGTGGAGTAAATTTGAGGACTATATGGAGAAGAACTGTAGAAGTTTAAAGACACTTGCAGGACTGAAATAAATCCTACGAATTGGCTTTAAATAGTAGGACTAAAAGAAACTGCGATATCGGAGCGGGAAAGAAAACCGAATGATGGGAGGAAGTCAAAGCTCGGAAGAGCAAAACGAACTAAAACAGAAGATAAAACAGAACAGAAGATAAAATGCAAAAAATTATGTTTTGTGTTTGTTGTTGTAGTTGTTATTTGTTATTTTTGTTTGATGTTGTTAAATTGGAAATTTAATAAAAATTATATATATATTTTTTTAAAAAAACCTTTTCACTAGCAATAATCAGTGTACGTATAAGTACCAAAAGACGAGATAAATTTATTCATGGCGCCTCTGGTGATTTATGCCCAGAGACCAGGGAGAAAAAACCTTTAAGAAGGAATAGGGAAAACAGGTGGAATATCTGAAAAACTATTGTAAACAGCTTAAAACGTTAGCAGGGTTAAAATAATCGGAGCAGAAATGGAAAAAGTAGAGTAGAAAATGGCATAAAAAGAATAAGGAGGAATCAGAATATGCAGCAGGGGGAAAAATGAAAAAATGAAATTAACCATAGATGGGGGGGAGGGAAGTCGTTATATGAATTCATAATTGGTGCAAATGCTGTTAAATTGATAAATTGAAAATTGTGTGTGTGTGTGTGTGTACTTCCTGGCCAGAGTACCCCGGTCCAATTCTAACAGCTGAATGCACTTTGCAGCTGCTGTCTCTTAAAAAAAATTGTTTAATTAATTTTCCAATATTTACTCAATATTACCACAGTTTTGCCAACTGTACAGATTCCAATTAATATCAAAATAATTCCAATTAATCCCAAATTTATGCAATTTAATCAAAGTGGTTTCCTGCGCTCCTTGATCAATGTTTTTTTTGTCCAGTTCTTATATTGCTGTGGTTCATATTTTTATTAGCATCTATGTGCTACTGCTGTCTCTAGCCGGCTGATGCCCTGAGCCTGCACAGGAGGTGGGATCAGCCACAGGGACATTCTGCCGAGAGGGGAAAAGGTGGGTCTGGATCCCATTCGGAACTCACCTGGGCTTTCGTCCGGGGGCGCCCCCCTTTCTCCCGAATCCCACTCGCCCACCACCGAAGGGACAATTTCCCGCTGGACAAGAGAGACGTTGTCATTTGTGGGTGCAGGGAATTCTGCGCGCCAAGAAGGAAAAGGGCATTAATTGATTTCCCATCCCCATTAGTCGTTTTTTTTGCTCAAAGCAACTTACATTTCAAACGAATTTTTTTAAAAAAGAATATAAACTACAATCCTGCTTAAAAACAGATTAAACATCCCATACACACACACAAAAAGACAACAGATAATTAAAAGCCAATGACCTGATGAAAATGGAATGTTTTCGCCTGCAGCCTAAAGATATGTAATGATGGCGCCAGGTGAGACTCCCTGGGAGAGCATTTCACAAACGGGGAGCTACCACTGAAAAGGCCCCGTTCTCGTGTTGCCTCTCCCCGGACCTCTCGTTTGAGCGATCACATGAAGGAGGGCCTCGGATGACAATGAATTTTATCCCAGGATAAATCTTCTGTCAATGGCAGACCACACTAGTAAGGTGACAGATTATTTTATATCAAAATCTTCAATTCCAAGCAAGGGAAACCAAAATGCTCCGCTAAGACCTACGCTAATAAGATGCAGCAAGAGTTGGGAACCTTTGTCAGTTCATGGCCTGCATTTCCTTCTGGTCAACTATGCCAATGAATCTTTATTGAATTTCAAAATTTCTTTTAACAAATTAGCATCAGATTTAGTACCAGATTTAATACATAATTCAAAAGTCAACTTCCCACCATTCTAACCTGCGTTCGACTTCCAAAATGTTCAGAAACCAAAAGTGCGGCTTCTGATTGGCTGCAGGAAGCTCCTGCTGCAGCCAATTGGAAGCCCTGTCGGACGTTCGGCTTCCCCCCAAAAGATCGAAAACCGGAACACTCACTTCCGGTTTTTTATCGTTCGGGAGCTGAAACGTTCGGCAACTAAGCCGTTCAAGATCCGAGATACGACTGTATACTATCTTTTCCATCTGCTGCTTGTGATTTAGTCCTGCTCGCAATTCCATTTAACATATAACATTCCAAATTGTCCAAAAAGGGAATTTAATCTTCTGGACAACTATTCCAGGGTCACATGGCAGTGGTGGGCGGGGCCAGAGGCAAAAATGGGTGGAGTCAGAATTCAAGGACACCTTTTGGGCAGACAGAAAGACAGAAGGGTTGGGAGGGAATCTGGCCAAGGGAGAGAATTGGGGGCCAGAGAGAGAGGCCTGGGGGCCGTTATGGAAAGGCACGTAGACTTGTTGCTGCCTCTTGACGCCATTTGAGTTGGGAAAGAGGAAGCCGGCAGCTCACCAGTCTGGGATCAATGAATACACACACATTCTTTACCGTGTTTCTCACATTTTAAGACATGTCTTATATTTATTTTTTCTCCAAAAAAACACCCCGAGGCTTATTTTCAGGGGATGTCTTATTTTTTTGTTAAGCTTTTTAATTTTTTACCGGTATTAAGCTTTCAGAGAGTTTTGCTGGGTCGGGCTCGGTGCGGCGCGCGCTGCTGCCCTTGTCGGCTCCCGCTGGGTCGGGACTCGGCGCTGTGACATCAGCAAGGCCGCGAGGGCGGTACTGTCACCTGGGCAGCCCGGGATCTCCATACACGTGGCCCACTCAAGACATTAAAAACAGCAGCAGCTGGAGGGGCTTTGCCCAGCCACTACTTTTAAAACTCACAGGGCAGCGCTAAACCAGAATGGGGTGCCTATCTCGGGGTGGCTTTCTCCCCCTCCCAGGCTCCTACCTTCGCATCTCCTTCGGCGCTGTTGCTTTTTGCACGCAAACCAAGCTCCGCAGTGCTGGGTGGGGGCGAACTCAAAAGCAGAGCCAACAAACCAGCACCAGAGCTTCAAGCCGGCGCTCTCTCTATGGCACAAGCATAGAGGCTGCTGCCCCATCGGAGCCTAGAGCGGATTGGTCAAACTCCGCTTCCGGGTTGCGTTTCCTTACCGTAGAAACCCGAGGCGCGGCGACCCGGAAGTGCTTGCGGGACCAATTCCGGGTCGCCGCGCCATGGCTGCGCTGGGAGCGTCGGGGGCTTGCAGGGCGGGAGGGTCGCTGTGGCTTCACTGCTCCAGAGGCAGCACCCGCAGGGACGCTGCGCCGCGTGGGGATGGCGGGGCCTCCCGCTGGACCCGGCAAAGACAGCAGCGCGCGCTGCGCCAAGCCCCGACTCAGCGGGACCCGGCAAAGACAGCAGCGTGCACTGCGCGGAGTCCCGACTGAGCGGGACCCGGGAGAGACAGCAGTGCTCGGCGAGGTGCGCGCTGCAGAAGCGCCATGCAGGCCTGCTCCCACCACTAACACTATGGTACCCCAGCATGTCTTATTTTTGGGGGATGCCTTATATTTTATTGCCTCCAGAAAATCGTGCCATGTCTTATTTTATAGGCACGTCTTAAAATATGAGAAACACGGTATTACGGTCCAAAGACCCACAAAAAAAAACAATTTCGAAAGCAAGATGCAGCAGGAATACAAACATTCCACGGCAGTCACTATATTTTATCCAGAGCATGTTGGTTTCTAATTCTTATTACCTCCAAAAGAAATTTTGCCACAGCCAGGGCAATATCATTTGTCTTATCTTCAAGAAGATACTTGAGGTTGGAGGCTTCAGAACCCCCAGGTAAATTTACCAAGAAGGGTTTAATTTATTGGTTCCATGATTTCCCCCCCCTTCCCAACTCTCTTAACCCACCTGGGCCGATGCTCCTGGGAGCCTCTTCGTCCTCAGCTGCCTGCTCCGGCCCACGTTCAATCCGGGTCAGCAGGTCAGGTTTGGCAATGGCGTAATCTGAGGAGGAAGGGAAGAAAGTTTCTAGCCCTCATGTTTACTGACAAAAACCTGGCAACATCCAAGCGAGGCTCCAAAGGACTTGCCATGACCCAAGCAAGGGCTAGTGTTGACTACTAGCCGTAATGGCTCTGCTCTGCTGCCACAGTCTGTGGGGAACCTGCAAGCAGGATTCGAACACAAGAGCCTCTCGCCTCCTGCGGTTCCCAGCAACTGATATTCAGAAGGATTGCTGCCTACAGCCGTGCAGGGAGAGCATAGCCAATCATGGATAGGAACAATCAATAGCCTGCGCCTCTTCCATGAATTTGTCAAATCCTCTTCTACAGCCCTCCCAAGTTGGTGGCCATCACTGCCTCCTGTGGCAGGGAGTTCCACAGTTTAACCCAGCTCTACCTCTCTTTTAAATCAGAACCAGTGAAGGTCCTGTGTGAGTGCCTGGAGGCGGTTGGAGGATGGATGGCAGCTAATGGATTGAGGTTGAATCCTGACAAGACAGAAGTACTGTTTGTGGGGGACAGGAGGCGGGCAGGTGTGGAGGACTCCCTGGTCCTGAATGGGGTAACTGTGTCCCTGAAGGACCAGGTGTGCAGCCTGGGAGTCATTTTGGACTCACAGCTGTCCATGGAGGCACAGGTCAATTTTGTGTCCAGGGCAGCTGTCTGCCAGATCCACCTGGTACGCAGGATGAGACCGTCCCTGTCTGTGCATTGTCTCCCCAGGGTGGTGCATGCTCTGGTTTTCTCCCGCTTGGACTACTGCAATGCGCTCTACGTGGGGCTACCCTTGAAGGTGACTTGGAAACTGCAATTAATCCAGAATGCGGCAGCTAGACTGGTGACTGGGAGCGGCCGCCGAGACCACATAACACCGGTCCTGAAAGACCTACATTGGCTCCCAGTACGTTTCCGAGCACAATTCAAAGTGTTGGTGCGGAACTTTAAAGCCCTAAATGGCCTCGGCCCAGTAGACCTGAAGGAGCGTCTCCACCCCCATCATTCTGCCCAGACACTGAGGTCTAGCTTCGAGGGCCTTCTGGCGGTTCCCTCGCTGCGAGAAGCCAAGTTACAGTGAACCAGGCAGAGGGCCTTCTCGGTGGTGGCTCCCGCCCTGTGGAACACCCTCCCATCAGATGTCAAAGAGGAAAAACAGCTACCTGACATTTAGAAGACATCTGAAGGCAGGCCTGTTTAGGGAAGTTTTTAATGTGTGACATTTTAATGTATTTTAAATCTTTGTTGGAAGCTGCCCAGAGTGGCTGGGGAGACCCAGCCAGATGGGTAAGGTACAAATATATTATTATTATTATTATTATTATTATTATTATTATTATTATTATTATTATTATTATTATTATTAACAACTAGGTGCTGCGTTAATAAGGATTTCTTTCGGAATGCCCTGAATCTCCCGACAACCGGCTTGATTGCTTTAGGGTTCTCTTTACCCAGCGAGACCAGAGACTCGTAGTTCCCTTTCATGACGTTTTTGTAGAGCTCCCTCTGGTCTCCGTCCAAGTTCCCCCACTCTTCCTCCGAGAAGCAGACAGAGACCTCATCAAAGGTCACCGGCACCTGGGAGGGCATGTAAAACAAATGAATGAATGAATGGTTTTGTTTTTTTCATTACACCTGTGACAACACCATTACTTTGAAATACAGTATTTATTTCACAACAACAATTTTATTTATATGCTGCCTACCTGACTGGGTTTCCCTGGGCAGCTTCCAAGCAAAATATGAACAGCATCAAACATCAAAAAACCTCCCCTTTCTTGCATTCCTATCAGGGGTGGTACGTGAATCATAGGACCATAGAATCCTAGAGTTGGAAGAGACCACAAGGGCCATCCAGTCCAACCCCCTGCCAAGCAGGAAACACCATCAAAGCATTCTTGACATATGCCTGTCAAGCCTCTGCGTAAAGACCTCCAAAGAAGGAGACTCCACCACACTCCTTGGTAGCAAACTCCACTGCCGAACAGCTCTTACTGTCAGGAAGTTCTTCCTAATGTTTAGGTGGAATCTTCTTTCTTGAAGTTTGAATCCATTGCTCCCTGCCCGCTTCTCTGGAGCAGCAGAAAACAATCTTTCTCCCTCCTCCATATGACATCCTTTTCTATATTTGTGCCTCTCCTGCTCCTCACCGAATCCCCGCAACACCCCTGTGAAGTAGGATGGGCCGAGAGTGAGTGGCTGGCCCAAGGTCACACCCAGCCAGTTTCATGGCCCAGTGCAGATTTGCACCCCCATCTCCTAGGACTCCCTCGGAAGGTTGGATGGTCACCTGTCACAGATCCTTTAGTTGAGATTCCAGCATTGCAGGGGGTTGGACTAGAGGACCCTCGGGGTCCCTTCTAACTCTACAATTCAAGGTGCTGCCCAAACACCCTGAACAATATTATTATTATTTACTAAATTTGCATACCACGCTTCATCTGTAGAGCTCAGGGCGGATCGCAACGTAAAAATACAAGATAAAAGCACAAAATGCCCCATAAAAACAAGGACAAGAACACAAAGCAATAACTTCTCCTCCCACAAACAGAGTTAAAAGGCCCATTCAAAAGTACTGGTTTTGACCGATAAAGCCTTAAACGGCTCAGGACCGCAATACCTCAAAGGCTGCCTCTTTCCATATGAACCTACCCGGACCCTGAGATCATCTTTTGAGGCCCTCCTTCGTGTGCCCCCTCCTTGAGAGGTTCGGAGGGCGGCAACATGAGAACGGGGCCTTCTTTGCTGTGGCTCCCCATCTGTGGAATGCTCTCCCCAGGGAAGTTTGCCTGGCGTCTTCATTATATACCTTTAGGCACAGGCAAAGACGTTCCTTTTTAACCAGGCCTTTGGTTGATCTGATGGACATCCTATGCCCTTTTAAAATGTGTTTTTTTGTGGGGGGAGGGGACTATTGGGCTGTTGTTTTTATTTTTATTATGTATTTTGTGGTTTTATACCTTGATTTTATTCTGTGAACCCCAGGTATAGGGCGGTATATAAATTTAATAAACAAAACAAATGCTAACCAGCCATGGCCTGGTTGAAAGAGGAAGGAAGGTGCCAGGTGAGCCTCCCTGAGAAGAGCATTCTCCAAACGGGGAGCCACTGCAGAAAAGGCCCTGTTCTTGTGTTGCCACCCTCCGGACCTCTCAGGGAGAGAGGATGTAGAGAAGGGGCCTCAGATGACAATTGCAGGGTCCAGGTTGGTTCATATGGAGCAGGTTAACTCAAGCCACACTGGCTCTCTTGTGCTAACCCAATAAGGCAAAGGACTGTTGACTTGGGGAACTCCCCGCAGCAGGAAAGTGTATATATATAGCTCTTCCTCTGGATTAAGATCTACCTTTGTGTGAATCCTCCCTGCTTACCTTGGGGGTTTCCCCCCTGGATCCCGGGGGGAGGCGGAGGATCCAGAAGTTGCGGTTCTTGAGCAGGTTCTCCATGTTCTCCAGCCTCCTCTGGAGCTGCCCGTATTCCTGGATGAGGGTCCCCAGCGCATCCAGGTGGTGGCTGAACTCTGCCATGGCTTTCTCCGTCCCGGAGAGCTTCTTCTCGGCCTGTCCCGCCCTCCGCTCCAGCGTCAGCAGCCGCCCTGCGTGGACGTCCACCTTCCTCTCCACCGCTTGCATGGCGGCCACCACCGTCCAGAGGGAGATCTCCGCGGCTTGCGGGTGGGTGGCACTGCCGCTGCTCCGCTTGGGGAGGAAACAAGGGTGCACCGGGGTCGGCTGCAGGGGTCCCCTGCCCCACTCTAAGCCCTGCTGGCAAGGACAGGAAGGAAAGATGCTCAGAGGCAGGGGCAGAATCAGTTACGAAAAGGGCAACAAGGGTGTCAGAAGTGTTCTTCATCTTCTTAAACTTTTTCCTCTCTTTTAAATCTTTTTCTATTCCCTTTTCTCTATCTCTTCCTTTCCCTTTTTCACCTTTAAATTACTGCTTTGTTTTGGACAAAAGAAAATACATTTCATAATAATCTTAGTATTTTTCTTTACAAACCCTAATTTAAAATAAGAAGAAGAAGAGTTCAGGCTTTTAAGAATTTGAATATTTAAAGGGCTGTCTCGTGGAAGAAGGAGCAAGCTTATTTTCTTCTGCTTTGTGCAGGGGACCTAGACCAGTGGAGCCAAATCCAAATCTTTAAGGTCCCACAGGTGGCTTTTCAGCAGTCTAGGCCGGCCTATCCAGACATGTGCAATGTTGACAGTGCCTATAATCTACTCTTTAGCTTCTTGCTGGTTTTCATTATCATTCGTTTGAATGTTTCAAAGAGCTGTTTTTTAAACTGTCATTCACTGAAATGTCAATGTTTTATTGCTCCTGTGAACATTTTTGAGGTTTAAATTACCAATCGAGTGGAATATAAATCTTGCGAAATAAATACTGCAAATAAAAACCAGCTGTTAGTTTATGTTGCTACTACACTTATGAATGAGAGCCCATTTCTAATTGAAAGAAAACGAGTGCCCCCCAAAAGGAGCCCCCACTCGCACACTCAGCCCATGCCAAGGAGCCGCCAGCAGCAGCCACCCGGCGCTTTGTGCATGCTCCGCAGAAAGCGCAAAACAACCCCCAGAAACGGAGAGAGGGGTGGTGGCAACGCAGGGAAGACCTCCCTCTCCCGGATCATTCCCCCAAACGCGCGCGCCTCTGGGATCGTGCAGAGCGCGCGCCCCTGCCCCTTGCAATCCAGGAATGGAGGAGGGCGGGGCGCGGGATTTCCCCGCAAACCTTGAGCCCCGGAGCCTTTTTTTTCCCCTCTCCCCCCCCTCCATCCCGCAATCCGCTTATTTGAAAGGAAAATTAACCCCTTCCTCCCCGCCCTACCTGCGCAGGAGGATCCCATTCAGCAGCCATCGCGCCCCTGGGGAGGCAAGCAGGCAGCAGGTGGGTCGGATCCGTCCGGAGAAGCCGCCGGAAAGGAGGAAGGAAGGAGGGAGGGAGGGAAGGAAGGAGGGAGGGAGCCCCGGAATCAGAAGGTGGAGGAAGGCGGCGAGGGGTCCGCCGTCCGCTGGGGGCAGAAGGGAAGAGGAGGAGCCGCGCACCCGCAGCAAAGGCAGGCGAGATGAAGCCAGGCGGCGCCCGCCGACTCCATCCATCCTCCTGCGGGAGGCAGCGCAGACCATAGCTGCCAAGTTTTCCCTTTTCTCGCGAGGAAGCCTATTCAGCATAAGGGAAAATCCCTTAAAATAAGGGGTAACTTGGCAGCTATGGCGCAGACGCAGTCCCCACCTGGGTCGGGGAGGGGGGGGAAATCAGCCAGCCCCAGTGGGCCCGGCAAGCGGAAGCACTCTGCACATGCTCGGGAGGGGTGCACCCCTGCTTTCCCAGTAGAATGGGAACCCCAAGGGTCATCTGTTCGCCTAGTCCGGGGTCAGCAGCGGGGCGTTTTCACCCCCCACCTTTTACACCTGAGGATTTGAACCCTGTTCTCCCAGGTCCTGGGTTCAAGAGGGAGAAGACGGCCTGAGGGGTTTCTCCTTGAAATAGTTTCCTAGCAAGCATTCTGTCTCTCACTAAGAAGAGGACTTGTGATTTCTGTCTTTCCCCCCCTAAGTCCCTTTATTTTTTTTATTCATAGAATCATAGAATTGTAGAGTTGGAAAGGACCCCAAGGATCATTTAGCCCTTTCTTCCCTTGTTCTGGACACTAGACTTCTGCTGATGTGTCTTAGAATAGCATTCGCTTTTTTTGCTGCTGCATCACACGGATGGCTCATGTTAAGCGTGTCCACCAAGACCCCCTAGATCCTTTTCACTTGTCTTGCTGGTTCTTCCTACCTAAGCCCAAAAACTGACATTTGTCCCTGTTGAAATTCATTTTATTTTGGCGTCATCTATTAAGATCACGATTCTGTTTTCCGTGGCCTTGTTGCTGTTTTGTCATGTCTGACTCTTCGTGAACCCGTGAACCAAACCAGCGTTTCTCAACCGCTGTCCCGCGGCACACTAGTGTGCCGCGAGACGCTGGCTGGTGTGCCGCGACGTGCGGCGCCGAGAAGGGCGATTTGCATTGTCACGTGCCTGGCGGCCGCCAATATACATACATCACTGACCCGCCGGAAAGCAATATTTCTCCTCCTCTTTCCCAAAGCTCAGTGCAAACGAGCCTGGCGGCCGCCAATATACAACACTGACCCGCCGGAAAGCAATATTTGGCAAGTGTTTCTTACAGTCATAATTATAATATAGGGCGGCACAGAGTTAAATTTTTTAACTTTTTTAATGGTGGTGTGCCTCGTGATTTTTTTCACGGAACAAGTGTGCCGTGGCCCAAAAAAGGTTGAGAAACACTGAACCAAACCACGCCAGGCACTCCTGTCTTCCACTGCCTCCTGCAGTTTGGTCAGACTCATGTTGGTAAGCCTCCGTGGCCTTAGCTACTCCCATTCAGTGTTACAGTCATACCTCGGTTTAAGTACGCCTCAGTTTTAGTATTTTCAGTTGAAGTACTCCGCGGACCCGTCTGGAACGGATTAATCCACTTTCCATTACTCTCAATGGGAAAGTTTGCTTCAGTTTAAGTACGCTTCAGGTTAAGTACAGACTTCCGGAACCAATTGTTCTAGTTACAGGTAGGTAGCCGTGTTGGTCTGAGTCGAAGCAAAATAAAAAATTCCTTCAGTAGCACCTTAAAGACCAACTAAGTTTTTATTTTGGTATGAGCCATGTTGAGTCTGGTGGTTGTATTATTGTGGGTGAGGAGTTGTTTAAGATTGGGTGGCTGTCTGTAGGCAATGAAAGGTCTTCTTCCCAGAGCTCCCAGACTCAACATGGACACTGGTACCAGAGCCTGCAATAAACCCAGATGCCAACTTTGCCGCCGCATACACTCTGACAACACCATTACTGGCCCCAACAACATCCAACATACCATCTCAGGACTATTTAATTGCTCATCTTCTAACATTGTGTATGCCATCAAATGCCAACAGTGCCCTTCAGCTCTCTATATTGGACAAACAGGCCAAACCCTACACCAAAGGATAAATGGACATAAATCTGACATCAGGAATCGCAAGACAGAGAAACCAGTAGGAGAACACTTCAATCTCCCAGGACATTCTATACAAGATCTCAAAGCAGCTGTTTTATTACAGAAAAATTTCAGAAACAGACTGGAAAGGGAAGTTTCTGAATTGGAACTCATTACCAAGCTTAAAACCATGGAGCCACCTGGGATGAACAAAGACATAGAATTCTTATCTCATTATGCATGATCAAGCTTTCTTTAGAGCCTCAGCCCTTGCTTTTCTCCGCAGGACCTATTGCAGTCATCAGCAGTCCTTAACAGCCATCAACAGGTTTACCACTCCTATCAGCCCATCACCCATTCCCACCCACCCCCACCACCCTCTGAATATACATAAGGGACTGGCTCTTCTGTTTCAATGTATCTGAAGAAGTGTGCATGCACACGAAAGCTCATACCAAAATAAAAACTTAGTTGGTCTTTAAGGTGCTACTGAAGGAACCAATTGTGTTTGTAAACCGAGGTACCACTGTATTTGCAAACTGGGTGAGCATCCCCTCAGTTCCTTCCTCCCAAGTTGTTAACTTCCTGCAAAGTCAGAATCGCAGCCCACAAATCCTTGGCAGGTGGCCATCCAACCTCTGCTTAAAAACCTCCAAGGAAAGTTCACCACCTTCCGAGGGAGTCTGCTCAACAGCTCTTACCATCTTCCTGGTGTCTGGTCCTCCTCCTCTGGTCCTCCTCCTCCCTTGTCACTTGAATCTGTTGGTTTGGGTCCTCCCCTCTGGAGCAGCAGGAAACAAGCTTCCTCCATCTTCCATGGGACAGGCCTTCAGGTATTCGGCTATCATGTCACCTCTCGGACTTGCTTCCTCCAAGCTGGACATACCCAAAACTTGTGGCTTCGCTCCATGTCCTGCCCACACAGAGGCGGGAAGAAAATCCACAGGAATCCTGCAAATGCCAGCCATCCAGCTCACCGGCATCTTCTGATCCCCTCCCCTCCCAGGTTAGGACCATCCCAAAGCTGAGCACACCCTATTCTTTGAGACAGATTCTGGTCAGTCCTGGTGCATGGTTCCAGGTGGGTCAGATCCTGCCTCATCAGTTCAGATCTGATGCGAACACGTCACTGTAAACAGGGAAATGCCCCACTCCAAAGAGGAGCATTGCAGGGGAAACTTAGTAAATGGAGGGCAACTGGCGGCAGTGTTTGTACTTGATCCCCAAAGGGGGGGGGGCTATTTCTGCAAATGCTGCCCTTAAAAGACTGTTGGATTTTTTGAATAGTCAAGTTACTTTAGAGCCGGTCTAATGTAAATAGGTTTCTGTTAATTGCTCACAGGCGTGGGCTCTGCTTCTTGTATATACCCTGTTTCTCCGAAAATAAGCCGTAGCCATAAAATAAGCCGTAGCAGGAGTTTTAAGCATTCAAGGAATATAAGCCACACCGCGAAAATAAGACATAGTAATAGGCGCAGCAGCAATGCTAGCTGCGGCAGGAGAAGGAGGATATAATAAGACATCCCCTGAAAATAAGTCATAGTGGGGTTTTTTTGAGAAAAAATAAATATAAGACAGTGTCTTATTTTCGGAGAAACACGGTAAGGCTCTGCCAGAAAGCCTTCTGCATCTCTTAGCTAGATCTTTCAGTTTGATTCATCTCGTAGTAGATCACTCTCTCAGTTGTTCTCAGTTTAAGAGATTCCTTAGTTGAATCTTAGTATGATTGCTTAGTTATAATGCTAGTTTGCTGTTAATTCTCGGGTAGTTTAATGGGAGTTATGTGGGAGTTTGTGGGAGGTTTGGAATGGGTTGAAGGTTGGAATGTTGCTAAGAGAGAAAGCATTTATCTTTAGTTTAGTCTCTTTAGAGTCAGTTTGTATTTCAGTTAAAGAAACCCAACCGTTTATATTTTCATCTGCATACTTTTACAAGTGTGCAGCTAGTAAGGGGTTTCATATAAGGGAGATAATTCCCTATGCTCTGGGTGGTGTTTTCTTAGCCAGATCAACTTCTGACTGCGTATACTCTGCGTGAAGCGTACTTTAAAGGGCCGCTGGAAACTGGGATATATGATTTAGGTTAAACAAGTTTCAATACCCAGTTTTCTCCAATATTATTCTTATCATATATATTATTATCCAATAAAGACATCATGCCAGCCCAGTGGTTCCCAAGGTGCTGCTTGGGGACTAGGATTATGTGGGGGGGGGGAACACTAAGAGACCGGGGGGGCACCGGAAGTGTAAATGACTAGCAGGCTTTGAAAAGCTGGTATCATTGGATCCAGTTCATCAATTTTGTTGACTTAATTAAACAAAATAGTTGTAATTGAATGTGATCAAATGTGCAATTGTTACCGTTCTGAATTTTGCTGCGTTACCTTCCTTAGTGGGCCGTGCAAACGGCTATTCGGAATAATGCTTTTTACAGGGTGCCAGGCACAGGGGGCCAGTTCATCCAACCAAGGGGGCCGTGGCAACCTGGTGCCCTCCAGATGTTTTGGACTACAGCTCCCATCAGCCCCCGCCAGAAGGTCAGGGACATGTCATGCCTTTCTGAGATGCATCTTCTTACATTCTTATTCTTTGTGTTACAAATACACTTAATTGGAGCCTGCTTGCCCCCGCTGCTCACAAATGAAATCCTCACTCCTCTTGTATGTCAAAGGTGCTGCTTTAGTGTTGTTAACTTTTTTGCAGGGTTGTTGTTGTTGTTCTTTTGGCCTTTTTGGCAGGAACTAGGGCTGGGCGATATCTGGTTTTCAACCGCGATATATCACCAGCTACACATTGTGATATACTGATACATATTGCACAACGTCTGAAATAAGGATGGAGCTCTGTAGAGGCCTTGGCTGGCTTCACGGTTTCCCCCACATTCCGATTTTTGCATAGCACACAAACACACATCATGATTCGCGATATATTGCCAGGTCAAAAATTATGAAGCCGATATCATGAAACGGTCTTCAAACTGGTTTTAGACGATATAGGTAAAAGGTAAAGGACCCCTGGACGGTTAAGTCCAGCCAAAGGCGACTATGGGGTTATGGCGCTTACTTTGCTTTCAGGCCAAGGGAGCTGGCGTTGGTCCACAGGCAGATTTCCGGCTCATGTGCCCAGAAGGACTAAACCACTTCTGGTGCAACAGGACACCATGACGGAAACCAGAGCGCAAGGAAACGCCATTTACCTTCCCGCTGGAGCGGTACCTATTTATCTACTTGCACCGGTGTGCTTTCGAACTGCTAGGTTGGCAGGAGCTGGGACAGAGCAACAGGAGCTCACCCCGTCGCAGGTATTCGAAGTGCCAACCTGCTGATCGGCAAGCCCAAGAGGCTCAGTGGTTTAGACCACAGCCCAAGCTGTTTGCATTTGCATTATTTTGCATTTGTACCATCGTATTTGGACTGTTTATTCTTGGGAGCCTTTTTGGTTGAAAGGCAGGATATAAATAAACGGGAACGTAAGCTAACCTAGCCTGGACAACAGGGCCGTCTCTAGGCCCGGGCTGGGTGGCACGATGCGCCAGGGCGCCTGGCCACCAGGGGCGCCGAAGGGGCACCGAACGGCTGGTGTCCGGCTGAGCTCGGCAGCCAGGAGCTCCATGCGAGGCGGCAAAAGCAACGGCAGTAGCAGCGAGTTGCAGAACCAGCAGGAGTCTCGCTGGTTCTGCAAGAAGAGGAGAGGACCTTGACGAAGAGGCTCCAGCAGCTCCCCGCAGTAGCGAAGGTTGAGTGAGTTGCCTTCTCCTCGGGCAGCGGGTCATCTAGTCCAACCCCCTGCAATGCAGGAATCTTTTGCTCCGCATGGGGCTCGAACCCACGACCCCGAGATTAAGAGCCTCATGCTCCGCCGACGGGGCTCTGTCAATAGCACAGTGGGGACCTCCTGTTGCGCTCCATCAAGGAGGCGGGCAGGAGGGAAGGGGGGGCGCCCGAGGGATCCCTGCACCACGGCGCCAGATAGGCTTAAGACGGCCCTGCTGGACAAGGCTTTCATGTGTGATGGACTTCCACAGTGCTAGCGTGATGTTAAAGGGCATCCCAGTTACCTGGTAGGAGACCAGCCTACTCTTAACTTGGCCTCCCGCCTCAGACCCTATTTGAGGCCTCCTACGCATACCAGGACCTTGGAATCCATGCTCTCTCTGCAGCCTCGCTGCCGGCACTTGGAACTGCTGACACGAGAACCTCCGAGGATAAAATTCACCTGCGCCTGACCTGCTTTGGCAAGGCTTCATTTCCCGCAGTTACCCAGAGACGAGAGGGGCTTCGGAAGAGAGACACACTGTATTGACATATTTTGCAAAAGAAGGTGTTACAAAAAACCCCAAGAAAACGCAGCCACGGACAAAACACCCGACGTCACACGGAGAAATAGCTGGCTTGTTACAGTCACCTCAGCTGACATTTAGCTTAACGACACTGGAATTCATATACATATATATATATATATATAATTCAACCAATATTTACAAAGATGCCTTCTGTAAAAAATATAATAATAACAATAATAATAATAATAATAATAATAATAATAATAATAATAATAATAATATAACAGCAATATAACAGCAAGACAACAGGGGACGGCAGTTCTCCAGATACCTTTGGGGTGAGAGAGGGAGAACTAGGGGACAGTTATGGGATAGACGGCAAGTCCTGCGGGAACTTCATACGGCAAAACAACAGTACATGAGCTCTTGGCGTTGGGTTATAACAACCAGAATCCTGGTCGAAGCGGCTCTTGACTTGTACAAACAGCCTTGGAGTGTGACCAAATGCAGTTTGAGAAATTAAAACAAAGACAACCTCAAAAACCCACACACCTTTACTGACAACAATTAACTGGGGAAGGATGCTTTCGACTGAGCTTCATGGAGGTGCTTAACGGGGCAGGGTGCCCAATGGGGAGTAGGTTAGGGGGGCAGGCAGGAAGCTCCCCCCTAGACTATTTGATGAACTGAGGCCTGGCCTCCGACTGGTCCACCTTCCCGGTTCTGGAAACTCATCGTGTGGTGTGTGCGTGAGAGAGAGAGAAAGAGAGAGAGAGGGAAAGAACACAAACATCAGCCTCAAGGAGGGCTCACACAGTGACAAGACGGAAGAACGCCTTTGAGATTCTGGGTCCCTGTACGTGTGGGCAAGGAGAGAGAAGCAGTGAATACTTGGTTAGAGGCTGCCTCATCATCACAGGAAAAACCGCAGAGTGTCAGTTCTCCACGAATGACGGCAGCACGGCAGGAAAGACTGCCCAAGTGCCGTTATCTGTGACCCACCCAGGCAGAAGCAGGGCTCAGAGTACGATGTCCCGGCCTTGCGCTCACCCCCGGCACAGCGCAGGAAGGGTAAGCGATGCTCTGATGGTCCACGAGAGGGAGCCCCTCCGCCATATCCCAGCATGCCCTGGGACACTTGGGGGGCAAACCAGGAGGGAGGGGGGCAGCTGTTCTTCAGCATGCAGGGCTCGGCCGATGCCAGCCAGAAGCAGAGGGCTTTGGGGAGGGGGCAGTCGCTAGGGCTGCTCTTGCTTCAAGCCCACCAGGCCGGCCTGCGCCCCCAGCCCCAGGTGGTGTGCCGTGGGGTTGCGGGTGTGGATTTTCTGGTGGCAGTTCAGGGACTCCTTGTAGCGGAAGTTCTTCCCGCAGGTGGCGCACTGGTAGGGCGTCTCCCCGGTGTGGACGCGCCAGTGCTTGAGGAGGTGGTCCCGGCGGATGAAGCTCTTCCCACACTCGGTGCACTGGTAGGGCCTCTCGCCCGTGTGGATGCGCTGGTGCCGGACGGCCTTGGAGAGGTCCCGGAAGTCCTTGCCGCAGTAGGTGCACGTCAGCGGCCCGTCGCCCTTCCCCGTGTGCAGCTTCTGGTGGAGAAGCAGGCTCACCTCCAGCTTGAAGCTCTCCTTGCACTGTGTGCAGGTGTAGGGGCGCTCTACCATGTGGTTCCCGGGGCGCTTCCCGGCGCCGGGCTTGAGGGCGGGGCTCCTCTGGGGCTCAGGGCGTTTTGGGGGCTTGGGGCGCGCCGGCGTCGGGGCCCTCTGGAGAGGTAAGGGGCTCGGCTTCAGCTTCAGGTCCCCTCCTCCTCCTCCTCCGGGGTCCATCGTGGGATAGCTCCCTCCTCCGTCGTGGGTCTTCTGGTGAGCGGTGAAGAGCTGCTTGTCCAGGAAGCCCTCCCCACACTCGCAGCAGATGTAGGGCCCAGTGTGGGCCTCTACCGCCAATGCAGAGGAGGGGTCCTCTTTCCTCGACTCAGCCACGCAGCGAGCTGACCGCCTCAGGCTGCTCCCTGGGGCCTTCCTTGCAGGCGCCACCGAAATGGGGTGGCTCTCGCAGAGCAGTTCCTCGCCCGGGCCCTGGAAGACTTCCGTCCACTTCCTTGGGAACATGCCGGGGAGCTCCAAGCTTTCAGGGTCTTCTTCCAGAAGCTGCGGAGCACCTGGCCAAAGGGGGGAAGGGGGAAAGAGGCAGGTTGGTGGCACATGAAATCAGACAGCTGTCCACTCGGTTGAATCAACGAACATACAGGTAGGTAACATTAAAATCACAGATCACGCTCCAGTAGAAGTTACCCTTGAAATGGGAGAAGGAACCCAGATCACCCCTTCATGGTCCTTCAGTCCCATCCTAACCACAAATAAACAAATTAGAGAGAGTATCACAAAAACGCTCCAAAAACTACTTCAAAGAAAACGAGGCAGACAATATAACCCCCCTCTTATGGGACGCAATGAGAGCATCCCTTAAAAAACAAACCTCCTCAAAATTTAGCAAAATGAAATCAGGCATCTCCCACTGAAAATGTTTCTGATTCATCAAGAGCTTTTGGAGGATTAATTTGATTTGATGCTTGGACATTTGGTCTGTATTTTTACGATTTTACAATTTGATGATGTTTCAAACTGCAAGTGGGGGGGTTGTTTTGTTTATTATCATGTTATGTCGTTTTGTGATTTATAGTGTAAACCACCCTGTGATCTTCAGATGAAGGGGGATATAATTAATAATAATAATAATAATAAAAAGATAGTGCAGCATGAAGGTGCTAACGGTCAAGGGCACTTCCAAAGGAATGCACATGTTAGAGGGTTAACTCTTTATTGTCAAAGAAACCGGCTCCTATGAGAAATGGCAAGCTCTCTGTCAATCACCCCTAGCCTTGCCAATAATAATAACAATTTATAATTATAATAATAATTATTATTATATTATATATAATAATAATTTATTATTTAATTTATTTATGTTATTATTTATGCCCCGCCCATACAGCTGGGTTTCCCCAGCCACTCTGGGCGGCTCCCAACAGATTAAAAACAGCAGATAGCTCCAAATAAGTCAAGCAGATAAGCCCAAGTCCCGTTCCACTAGTCAAGGATTCTGGGCTCTGCACGGCCCTCTCCTCCCCTGGCCATGTTCTCCTTCCCCTCCCACTTCCTCCCAGCCTTGTGCAGGAGGGAGAGGATCCCCCCCCACACCTTAGGCCGCTCCAACTTACTCATGGTGGGATCTCCAGGGATCTCGCTCTCCTCCAAGTCGCCCATGCTTTTGACCAGGGACATTTCCTCCGGCTCCATCCAGGAGTTGTCGTTGAGGGCGGAAATCGGAGAGCCTGTTTCGGAGAGGAGGGAAGAAGGTACAGCAGCCATTCACCACCGGTGACACATTTAGGATAGACCTGCAAAAGGCCACCCGACCCGAGATGATGCAAGCACAAGCTACACTGTCCACCCCCTCCTCTCTAGCACTGATGTTCAGACTCCTCCTCTCGGCCTCCTTCATTGATTCAAAGGTTGTGTGTATTCAGCAATTCCATACAAGCACAGGACCATTTTGCTCTGAGCGTAGAATGCCATCATTTGAGAATTTCCACTTTCTTTGGGACAGGGAAGCATGAGGAGGAAAACACCCAGAAAGTTCCTAGTCCTAATGGCTGTAAAAAGTGACTTGAAGGTGTGTGGCCAGCAGAACATCTTGGTGTAAACTGCTCTTTTGGTAGATTTAATATAATTTGGTATGTCTTCTGATTTACAAGTAAACAGATACTTATTTCTGTACAGTTAGCTGATGAGAAGTAACGGGATATTCTTACAATACTTGGAACCAAAGGGGCTGTTGGTTGTGTGGGAGGGAGGGATTTAGTTTTCATTCAGTTAGCTAGTTCATTTGTTAGAGTGGTCCTGTGTTTGGTTGCTGAACGAGAAGCATAACAGTGCAATGCAACTGTATAGACATACTTTATTCAACGGAGGACTTCCCCTGCTTATGTATTTACTTGTTCTTGAAAACCAAATAAAAATTACTTCAAAAGAAAAGAAGAAAAGTGTGTGGCCAGTTTGTGGTGGAGATACGAAAGCAGGAGTGTGCGGTGAGGGCAAAGGAACACCTGCTTTATCTGTGCAACTGAGCTGGGTGGCAGAATTCAACTTCAGAATTCAAGGAACGTAACTCTCACAAAGCCAACACCATGTGGAAAGAGCAACGGCTCTGAAGTATCGTTGTCAAGGTTTTCAGAGCTTTCCGCTGTTTGCCTCAAGCTGTATAGTGCCCCCTTCAGCATCAGTACGTTTCCGAGCACAATTCAAAGTGTTGGTGCTGACCTTTAAAGCCCTAAACAGCCTCGGTCCAGTATACCTGAAGGAGCGTCTCCACCTCCATCTCTCTGCCCGGACACTGAGATCCACTGCCGAGGGCCTTCTGGCGGTTCCCTCGCTACGAGAAGTCAAGTTACAGGGAACCAGGCAGAGGGCCTTCTCGGTAGTGGCACCCTCCCTGTGGAACGCCCTCCCACCAGATGTCAAAAAGAAAAACAACTACCAGACTTTTAGAGGACATCTGAAGGCAGCCCTGTTTAGGGAAGCTTTTAATCTTTAAGAAATTAGTGTATTTTAATGCTTCTGTTGGAAGCCGCCCAGAGTGGCTGGGGAAACCCAGCCAGATGGGCGGGGTATAAATAATAAATTATTATCTCAGCTGCTCTCCCTACACAGCACAGAGGGGGCTGGGGGTTGCCAACTCTGCGACTCACCCAGGGTGGTCTCCTTCAGAGCTTCTCTTTCCTCGACATCCCCCCGACCGGCGACATCTGCTTGCTCGATCCGAGAGAGCAGGTCAGGTTTGGAGATGGCAGCGTCTGTGCGTGGCGGGGGATAAAACCTATTAGCAGCATCAAGCCTCTCATTTGCTCCAGAGCCCTCCTTTTATTTAAATTTCCCTTGGGAACGACTCAGGGGAAAGTTGGTGGTGCTCTGGGACTCCCATGAACATACGCAACGACTGGTGTGTAGACTTGGAAGGAATCCTAAAGGTCATCTAGTCCACCCCCCTGTAATGCGGGAATGAAAACTAAAGAATCCCTGACAGATGGCCATCCAACCTCTGTTTGGAAACCTCCAAGGAAGGAGAGTCCACCACCTTCTAAGGGAGTCCATTCCACTATGGAATAGCTTTCACTGTCAGAAAGCTTTCCTGATGTTTAGTCGGAATCTCCTTTCTTGTTTTTTAAATCCATTAGTTCAGGTCCTACCCCCCGGAGCAGCAGAAAACAAGCTGCGTCTTCCATGTGAAAGTCCTTCAAACTTGACATGAGTCAGCAGTGTGATGCAGCAGCTCAAAAAGCCAATGCAATTCTGGGCTGCATCAATAGGAGTATAGCATCTAGATCAAGGGAAGTAATAGTACCACTGTATTCTGCTCTGGTCAGACCTCACCTGGAGTACTGTGTCCAGTTCTGGGCACCACAGTTCAAGAAGGATACTGACAAGCTGGAACGTGTCCAGAAGAGGGCAACCAAAATGGTCAAAGGCCTGGAAACGATGCCTTATGAGGAACGGCTTAGGGAGCTGGGTATGTTTAGCCTGGAGAAGAGAAGGTTAAGGGGTGATATGATAGCCATGTTCAAATATATTAAAGGATGTCATATAGAGGAGGGAGAAAGGTTGTTTTCTGCTGCTCCAGAGAAGCGGACACGGAGCAATGGATTCAAACTACAAGAAAGAAGATTCCACCTAAACATTAGGAAGAACTTCCTGACAGTAAGAGCTGTTCGGCAGTGGAATTTGCTACCAAGGAGTGTGGTGGAATCTCCTTCTTTGGAGGTCTTTAAGCAGAGGCTTGACAGGCATATGTCAAGAATGCTTTGATGGTGTTTCCTGCTCGGCAGGGGGTTGGACTGGATGGCCCTTGTGGTCTCTTCCAACTCTACGATTCTATATTTGGAGATGGCTATCATGTCACTTCTCAGTTTCCTCTTATCCAGGCTAAACATATCAACTCCCTCAATTGCTCTTCATAAGGCTTGGTTTCTAGGTCGCCCTCCTCTGCACATGTTCCAATGACCATCCTATCTGAAGGAATTTCCTGCCAGGACAGACTAGCCAATGACCAGCTGAGCTCTGGGCATTCTTGTGCTGCACGCAGCTTGGCTCACCTGCAGACCTGATAAGGATCCCTTTTGCTGGGTCCATATAACTCCTGTCTGAAACCCTGGAGAGCTGCCAGAACAGGCAATACTGCGCAAGATGAACCCATGGCCTGAATCAGCACCTAGCCGCTTCCTGTTTCTGGTGTATCTGATCTGCACCTGCATCACCCTGAAGCCTGGTCAGATGTCGGCTGAGAACTGATGCTATGTCCACTTAGCAAGTCCTTGGGCCATTGTGGATGAAGGCTCAGGTGCACAGAGAGCTCTGCTTGGCCACGCCATGTAGACCCTTTCCTTACCCATAGAGACAACGGCCTTGTAGTTGCACTTCATGATGTGCCGGTAGAGGTCCTTCTGCCCCTCATCCAAGCTGCGCCACTCTTGCTCGGAGAAACTGCAGGAGGCTTCGTCAAACAGCAAAGGGACCTGCAACCGCGTCAAAGAGAGGGAGAAGACACTTCCTCTTAGGCAGAGCAGCTGCCTTGCATGCAAAAACACCCCGGGTTCAGTCCGGGTAGGGCTGGGGGGAGACTCATGCTTGAAACCATAGAGAGCCGCTGCTTGTCAGTGTAGACAGTACTGAGCTAGATAGACCAACGGACTGACTCGGTATAAGGCAGCTTCCTATGTTTCTAATCCTCTGCCAGGTCCCCTGATGTAAATCTCAGAACCTGGTCATACATTTAGCTTCCAACCATTTTTACACATTTTATGGGCAACTGAAATTACAGATAACCTTTCCCCAAACACCCCTGACTCCCTCCTTCCTTCCTTCCTTCCTGAAGGAGCGTCTCCACCTCCATCGCTCTGCCCAGTGTGGTGTAGTGGTTAAGAGCGGCAGACTCGTAATCTGGGGAACCGGGTTCGCGTCTCCACTCCTCCACATGCAGCGGAGTAGGTGACCTTGGGCTAGTCACACTTCTCTGAAGTCTCTCAGCCCCACCCACCTCACAAGGTGTCTGTTGTGGGGGAGGAGGGGAAAGGAGAATGTTAGCTGCTTTGAGACTCCTTCGGGTAGTGATAAAGCGGGATATCAAATCCAAACTCCTCCTCCTCTTCTTCTTCTTCTTCTTCTTCTTCTTCTTCTTCTTCTTCTTCTTCTTCTTCTTCTTCTTCTTCTTCTTCTTCTTCTCTTCCCTTCCCTTCCCTTCCCTTTCCTTTCCTTTCCTTCCTTCCTTCCTTCCTTCCTTCCTTCCTTCCTTCCTTCCTTCCTTCCTTCCTTCCTTCCTTCCTTCCTTTGTCTTCTTCCAAGTCCGCTGGTGTCAATTCTACCGACTCTTTGATGCCAGTTGAAAACAGGTTTTTTTTCTTCTTCTCAGAAGCTGTTAATTGATTATTTGAGTTCAAACTTCTCGTGTTGCTGCTTTTACTGCCATTTTGCACCTGCAAGGAACTGCGTTAACCCAGGAAGCGATACTGTAAGGAGAAACCCTATTTTAAAACAAAACATACAAACACCTGGTCCAGCATCCTGTTCTCACTGTGGCCAACCAGGTTCCTGTGGGAAACCTGCAAGCAGGATCCTGTGGTTTCTAGCAACTGGTCTTCAGAAGCATTGCTGCCTCAAATTGTGGTGCCGCCTCCTCTATAAATCTGTCTTTTAAAGCAATCCAAGTTGGAACCATCACTGCCTCCTACAGGAGGGAGTCCCACAGTTTAAATATGTGCTGTGTGAATGACATTCTTTTATCTGTCCTGAATCTTCCCACATTCAGCATCACTGAATGCCCAAGAGTTCCGGTGTTTCGAGAGAGGGAGAAAACTACCCCATCCTACAGATAGCAAGGCTTGCTAGAAAATACTGCAAAGCAGTAATTTGTGAAAATGAGAAATCCCCCCTCTCTTATATGGCCAGGCAGAGCCCCTATCCCCTCCCACTCTGCTTACCTTGGGGGTTTCCCCCCTGGATCCTGGGGGCAGGCGGAGGATCCAGAAGTTGCGGTTCTTCAGCAGGTTCTCCATGTTCTCCAGCCTCCTCTGGAGCTGCCCATACTCTTGAATGAGGGTCCCCAGGGCAGCCCACTTGCTCTCCAGCTGGTTCCCAAATTCGACAGCGGTCTTTTCACAGCCGTCCAGCTTCGTCTCAGCCATCCCCATCCTCCCCTCCAGGCTCATGAGCTGCGCTGCGTAAGAGTCCACTTTGCTCTCCACCGCTTGGATTTCAGCCACGACCGTCAGGGAGAGCTCAGCCGCTTCAGGGAGCACGTCCCCCATGGGTGTCTGCTCAGGGACGCCGAGGGGCTGGGCAGCAGCCATGGGCTGGGGCTCCACCTCCCACTGAAGAGCCTATTGGAGAGGGGAGACATGCAAACAACATTACATTCCTGGGTGGTCTGGAACAGAGCAATGTTCTGCAGCCACTGTCTCTGGCCGTTCCTCTTGAGGAAGGATGTCTAGGAACAGTTAGCCGAAACTTAAAAGGAAGAAGGAGCAGGTAAGTTCTGTGCCATAAAAAGGTCAGAAAGTGTACGTATTTGCATATTCTGCATACTTCCACTCCTGCTGGACATTCAGCAGGGACCTGCTGGCCACTGACCCCCCCACCTGAGTCCAGGAAGGCTTTCCCTGCCCACCTTTGGCATCTAGTTGCCTCCGGTTCATCAACTTCATTTTATCCCAAAAGCATGAGTATTGGGAACTTGGGAGAATTAATTCTGTACCAGATGCCAAATAGTCAAAATGCCAGCAGTCACTGAGCAACAAAACAACCAATGAACTGTGTACTGCAGGCGGAGATCAATGGAGAGGGATCTTTATGAGAAAAACCATGGCTGCTATTACGTGGTCCAAGCAGTACACTCTGTGCTATACATGGAAACAAGAAATGACCTGGGTGCTCTTCCAGGTGGCTTACAAGTTTCAGAGCTGCTGATCACTGCTCCATCTCTAATAAATTCTTCACTCATCAGTTATGCTGCATTTCTCTGCTTAAACAGCAGCCCTTCTCTAACCATGTGATATTCTTAACCGTACAATTATTAATAATATTTACTTCTCCGTATCTTTAGCATTTGTATGATGCTTGGTTCAGGCTTACTGTACCTGTTTCTTTTCTACAATCAGCACTTGCTTTTTGTTGATCATTCAAGCACAAGTCCTTTCTATCAGCCACCAACCGGAATGCTTCATTAAGCTGGCCTTGAAGCTACCTATTGCAACTCCAGGAGGAAACCTTTGAAGCTGCAGCGAGCCTGGAACAGCTCTGTGCATTAGAAAAGGCAGCACGAAAAGGACAAACAGTGCTGAGGTTCATCGTGGAGGGGAATAAGAGACAGAACGTTCTGCACCCAGATACCATGCACCTCCTCAAGGATTTTGGAGAACATTTGCGGACATCTTGCTTCCAAGATGTACAAGGTTCAAAGGAAGGCAAAAGCAACAGAGATGAAGGGATGACTTCCATGTGTGGATTTTGCAAGACAAGGTGCCTCCCTTTAGAAAGACCATGGAAACTAATGGAAACCTACAAGACTTTTATTGCAGCACCGATCATTTAGGACACAGCAGCTCAGCTTGCCGTGTGATAGCTGAATTTGCACATCATCAGCTCATAAACCCCCTTCCAAAAGGGAGTGTAACACAGCGTTCAGGCGATCTGTGGAACTCTGTACTTCAGGATGAGAGGTTTGTCAAGAGTACAAATGCATCTGTAAGTGCAGACACCTCTTTTTCCAAGAGCAGAAGCCCCAGCAACTCCTTTGTTTGAAGCTCTCATGGAAAGCTGGGACAGGAATTCAATGGGATTGCTTTAGGAGGGAATCCCATCTAATGAAGGTGACTCACCAACCCACAAGCTGACTTCAATTTTGGGCCAAGCCTTTGATGTCTCCTCTTCTGCCCTTGCCCCCACCCCCATGAATCCCCATGGTCCAATGAGGTATATTAAGTTTACAAAGGGCACATAGGGAGGATCAATTTGCAGATATGGAAGATTAATGACCCTGCCAGAATGAGTCATGGTTTACTTGTATACAGACTAGACTTAGTGCCCTCCAGGGTTGTTGTTGTTGTTGTTGTTGTTGTTGTTGTTGTTGTTGTTGTTGTTGTTGTTGTTGTTGTTTTGGGGGGACTAGCCTTTTCACTATCACTGGCCCACTGGCCATGCTGCCTGCAGCTGGTGAGAATTGACAATTCAAAGCTTGAGAAAAGCTTGGCTTTAATCCCCACAACAGCCCTGCGTGGTAGGTTAGGCTGAGGGGGAGGGACTTGTCCCCAAGGTCACACTCAGTGAGCTTCATGGTCAAGTGGGGATTCGAACCCTGGTCTCTTCCCAGGTCCTAGTTCGACACTTAAACCACAGCACAACACTGACTCTCTTAAGTTTGGATGGTTTATACATGATTTGTGGTGGGTTCTGTTGCCGTTGTTTATGCTGCAAGCTGCCTTGGAGACCTTAAATCAAAGGCAGGCAAAAAATGTTTTAATAAAACAATAAAATAAGTATCTGTGTCAAATTACTGAGGTGTGCTCTCTTGCTTAAGCGCAAAGGAAGGACCTTGTGGGACCACCTTGTCCCAGCAAGTGAGAAACTGCAAAGGAAAAAAGGAGGCCCCACCAACAACAGGACGCGAGCAAGTCACTAGGGCAAGAGGGTCCATTGCACAAGCAATTCCTGAAATGTTTTTGGAAAATGAGCAGCATTTTATTTTTTTTAAAAAAGAAGTTTTATAAGAATTCTACAGGACAGTGTCCTCTCTGGGTGGATTACAAAACTAAAAATACAATCCAGAAATACAGATTTCACAGCAAAGCAGCAATCACCGCAAATATAAAAAGTATGTATTCAACCCAGCATAAAATAGTCAAACCATTTAAAACCAACAGATTCTAAAACAACAAAGACCATCCTAACTAGAAGCCAACTGGGTCCTCCAGGCTTTTTTTTGAAGGGTATCTCTGATTATGCATCCATCCATCTTCTGTGGAAGGAGACCCATGGTCTAGGGACCACCACCAAGAAGGCCCTAGTTAGGGGCAGACAAGCGGGGCCTCCAAAGCTGATCTTGAGATACGGGCTGGTTCACGTGGGTGAAGATGGCGTATGAATTTCTAGGATCAGAACACACACCCCTCCCCCCAACAAAAAGATTACGGGGGAAGACTTGACAGGCTTTCTTCCGTGATATTCTCCTTTATGAACGTGCCCAGGCTTTGAGATCTTTGGCGGGAGGCCCTTTTCTCAGTACTGGAAAAGGGCCTTCTCAGTGGCTGCTCCTTCTCAGTGGCTTCTCCTTCCTAAAGAAGGAAGACTGGTTCCTTTCCCTTCACCAGCAGGTGAAGACTGTTTTATTCCAACCGGCTTCTGGGAACTGTTGTTGTTGTTGTTGTTGTTGTTGTTGTTGTTGTTGTTGTTGTTGTTGTTGTTGTTGTTGTTGTTTTAAACAAGGAAATGGCTTTTAATAGCACTGTACTTTTTTATTATTTGTACTTTTATATATTGTACAAATTATATATTGCTTTTCTATTAATTACTTTTAAATTACAGTCATACCTTGGAAGTCGAACAGAATCTGTTCCAGAAGTCTGTTTGACTTCCACAACATTCAAAAACCTAAGCGCAGCTTCCAATTGGCTGCAGGAAGCTCCTGCAGAAATCGGAAGCTGCGGAAGCCCCGTCAGGTGTTTGGCTTCCAAAAATAGTTCACAAACCAGAACAGTCACTTCCAGGTTTGCAGCATTCAGAAGCCAAAACGTTCGAGAACTAAGCTGTTCGAAAACCAAGAGACGACTGTATTATCTTTTATATGTTTTTCACTGTTTTTAAATTTCTGTGTTGTTCTGGTCTGGGGAAAAGGAGGGGTATAAATAAATATAACAGCAACATCACTTTAAACAATGCAGTCCAAATCTCTGCTGCCAAAAAAACCCCCTATAATTAAGGAACATGAAACCATTTCCAGAGACCTTGACTGTGGGCAAGACTTGGGACTGAACCACCTGTGTAGACTTGCAGCACTATGCCTCACTCCTTTATGCTAGGAGCAAAGGAACACATCATTTATTCCTCGATGACAGCATCACCACATCTTTAGGCTCTAGGGCATGGATTGAAGGCACATGATGCTGCAACCTTGCAGATGCGAAACAGAGCCGGCTCTAAGCACTGCCTGAATGGGAGATTATCTGGGAGCTCTCTGTTATGCCTCGATGAACTTGTGGAAGAAATGTTAAGAATCAAAATATACCCCCTGTAACTCATTCATCTTCTTCCTTGGTTATTTCTTAAGACGCTGCTATTATAAGGTCTTAGCTGAAAATTAACTAGCATCACAACTATCTGTCCTTAAAAACTGCCCCCAAATAGCCCCTCTCCCTCCTTTGTGGGGGGGCAGGCAGGCTGCATAATACACACAGCATCCCTTCCATGCTAAATTGGGCTACGTGCTCCTGCCTCTCTTTGCCCTGAAAGCCTCTCTCCAAAAGGCAGCAGAGGCCAGAAACAATTTGGGGATGGGTTAAGGCAGGGGAAGAGATGGGAGGAATTAACTGCCTCAGCCCTAGGAATGAAAGACACTTCCTCCATGGAGGAGTCCCTTTCAGATCTGGGGCACCTTTTTTCCTACGCAGGAGATGAAAAGTTAGCCTCCTTTGCTGCTGTCCCCATCAACACCCCCCCCCCGCCCAAAATAAACTAAACATCCGTTTTGGGGCCTAATCCTTAGCTTCAGGAGGTAGTTGTAACATCTGTTTGTTTTCCTCCCTCTCCAGCATCATCATCATCTGGCAGCGTTTGCTTCTCCCTTCTCAGATCTGCCCCCCCCAAAATGAACCCCCATAAAAAACTCCCCCACATCCATTTTGGGGGCTGATCCGTAGCTTCAGGAGGTAGCTTTGACATGTATTTGTTTCCCTCTCTCTCCAGCATCACCAGCATCTCTTGACAGCCTTTACTTCTCCCCTCTCAGATCCTCCCCAAATGAACCTCCTTTTTTATTTTAAAAAAACTGCACCTCACAACCGTTTTGGGGCCTGTTTGCATCTCTCTCCCGGAGCCTCACCCTCATTTCCGGGCAGCCTTTGCCCCTTCCCTCCCAGATCCCCCCCCCAAAAAAACCCTCCATCTCACGCCTGTTTTGGAAGCCTAAGCTGCAGGTCCAGGAGTTGCTTCTGACATGTGTATGTTTTCATCTCTCTTTCTGAACATCACCATCATCTCCTGGCAGCCTTTGCCCCTTCCCTCCCAAAAAAGATCACCCCCCCGCCCAAAGATCAACCCCCACAAAAGCCCCCCCACCCTTTTGGGGGCATGACCTGCATCTTCTGCGGGCGGTTTTGACATGTACGTGTCTCTCTCTTCCCCTCCCCCAAAGGCTTCCGCATCCTCAGCCCCATCCCCTGACAGCACTTTTCCTCTCTCCGCCCTCCCCACCCCACAAAAAACACCCCCCTCCACTGGACCCACAACTGCAGCAGCCACAAGAGCCCCCATCGCCTCCAGCCAAGGGGGAGGGCTCCTAAGGAAGGGGTCCCTCCGCAGGCCCTCCCCACGGCATCCATTCCCCCCCCTTCACCACCCATGACAACCTCCCTCAGCAGCAGACTCCATTTTGGGAGCCCCCCCCCACCTTCATCTCTCTCCCCCCCCCCCGCCCAACCGTCCCTTCTTTCTCGCCAGCCCCTCTTCCCGCCCCCCCCCGCCCCACTCACCTGGGCGGGGCTCCACTCGGCCATGGCCCGGCGCTGTCGTCGCCGCTGCTGAGGGGCGAGGAGGGCCGGGCGCCGCCGCGGGAGAGCGAGAGGGAGGAGCGCGGCGGGCGAGATGGACAGCGGCGCCGGGGAAGCTCCAGGAAGCGGAGCGAGCGCTGAGAGAGAGAGAGAGAGAGGAGAGAGCGCCGCCGAGGGGCGGAGGAGGAGAAGGCAGCTGCCGCAGCGACACCTATCGGCCGGAGGCCGTGGACGCCACTGCGGGGAGGAGGGAGGCGGGAGAAGAGGCCTCTGGTTGTATTGTTATCGCCATTAGAATAATATGG
The DNA here is from genome assembly GCF_965207765.1 of Zootoca vivipara. Lineage (NCBI taxonomy): Eukaryota > Metazoa > Chordata > Lepidosauria > Squamata > Lacertidae > Zootoca > Zootoca vivipara. Next base: position 56,844,541 of record NC_142594.1, on the reverse strand, counting down.
GATACAGGATATGTATAATATACGATACAGGATATATATATAATAGGATACAGTGCCGGATTTACGTATAATAATAATAATAATAATAATAATAATAATAATAATAATAATTTATTTATACCCCACCCATCTGGCCGGGTTCCCCCAGCCACTCTGGGCGGCTTCCAACAAAACACTAAAATACAGAAATCCATCAAACATTAAAAGCTTCCCTAAACAGGGCTGCCTTGAGATGCCTTCTAAAGGTCTGGTAATTGTTGTTCTCTTTGACCTCTAGTGGGAGGGCATTCCACAGGGTGGGTGCCACTACCGAGAAGGCCCTCTGCCTGGTTCCCTGTAATTTGCTTTCTCGCAGCGAGGGAACCGCCAGAAGGCCCTCGGCGCTGGATCTCAGTGTCCGGGCAGAACTGTGGGGGTGGAGACGCTCCTTCAGGTATACTGGACTGAGGCCGTTTAGGGCTTTAAAGGTCAACACCAACACTTTTAATTGTGCTCGGAAACGTACTGGGAGCCAAGGTAGGTCTTTCAGGACCGGTGTTATGTGGTCTCGTATAAACTAAACAAGCTACAGCTCAGGGCCCCACTCTCTTGGGGGCCCAAAAAATAATAATTAAAGGAGAAAAAAACTTAATGTACATTTCCAAAATATAAGATAAAAAGCAAATTAAATAAAACCTGCATACAGCAACAGTGTTTGTGTGTTGTGTAGGCTTCTATGATGGAAGCCTGCTAGCCTGTTCCCTAAAATATTTACTGGTTTGCTCCTTTTTATATATAGAGTGCCTTACGTACATTCTGCATGGACTGGTCACATCATGGCAACATGGGCAAATGGCTTGAGATACCTATGAGGTCCATAAATTGTTGTTGTTGTTGTTTAGTCGTTTAGTCGTGTCCGACTCTTCGTGAGCCCATGGACCAGAGCACGCCAGGCACTCCTGTCTTCTACTGCCTCCCGGAATTTTGACAAATTCATGTTGGTAGCTTCGAGAACACCGTCCAACCATCTCATCCTCTGTCGTCCCCTTCTTGTTTTTTTGGATGTTGAGCTTCAGACCATATTTTGTGCTCTCCTCTTTTTACCCTCATAAAAAAAATTCAATTTTGAATATACAGTAGTAGCTGTGGAAACCCAGCCAGATGAGCGGGGTATAAATAATAAATTTATTATTGTTATTATTATTGGTACAAGCGTGCAATTGTTCTTTATGAAATGTATTAGTCGCTTTTTGCCATGGCAATTATTGCTTATTATTACTATCACTATTGCTATTACTATTATTATTATATTAGCATGCAGGAATGAACATACAATTATTATTTATTAAATGTATCTGACACTTTTTTGCCATAGCAACTAGCCCTTATTATTACTATCACTATCACGATTATTATATTTTAAATATAGGAGCAAACATACAATTATTATTTATTAAATGTATTAGTTGCCTTTTTGCAATGGCAACTCAAAGCGATTTACCAAAAGGAAAAATACATATGTACATATGTACATCAAAACAACAATAATTATAACCTGTGCATATTGTTATTTTGGGTATATTTCAATGTAATATATACGTATTTTGGCTGGTGCTATTTTTTTTTAAAAAAAATATTGTATTGGTATGCATATATTGTTACATGCAGCTCTGGATTAAAGGCTGTGTGGTTGGTTTGCTCACAACCTTGAGACTAAGAGTCTCATGAAGACTTTGAAAAGCTGATATCACTGGATCAAGCTAAATGGCTTTAATTGGGTTTTGAATAAATGTGCAATTAATTGTCACCGTTCTGAATTTCATCGTGCTGTTATCTTCCTTAGCATTCTAGATTAGCGTTATCTTCCTTAGCGTTCTAGCATTCTTCCTTAGCGGGCTGTGCAAACCGCTATTACGAATGATGCTTTTTTTAATATAGCATAGGGGGCAACTGGGCCTGAGTTTATGGAACCAAGGTGGCAGTAGCTGGAAAAAGTTTGGGAACCACTGGTGTAAATAAGGACCTGACTTGATATAAAGGAGCTTCCTATGTCCCAATTTAAATTGGCTCATTATTCTTTATCAGTAGCAGCTTCAGACAGGGCTAGGAATGTTCCCGCATCCTGAAATCTTGTAGAGCTGCTGCCATTCAGTGTTGACAGTACTGAGCTAGATGGACTCGTGGAGATGATAACCTTGGTTCTAAAGTTCCTAACAGATTTCCTTTGTGCCCACTCTCTTGCTGCAGCCTGTGAAAGAGGCAGGTGGGTCGTGGTGGGGTGGCCTCCCCTACATTTAAAGCCCTGGCTTTGAGAAATGCAAATAGGCTTGCTTTTGCAGCCCTAGCAATTTGCCTGTGGGGAGGAGAGGTTCCCATCCTAGTCCTCTAGTCCTCTTCCAGCACCCTCCTGTCCCAGTCTGTGGGGATGCTGCGTCAGGAAAGGCTGACTAGCTCTTGCTGGGGATATCGCTGTTGGTTTTTGCAATGAACCATTGTTCTCTCTCTCTCTCTCCTCTAGCTTCATTGCTGCCCATTGGAGGGATCCCTTGTCCAATCCAGGCCAAGAAGAAATCCTAAACAGAAAGGCACAGCACCAATTGGAGAGTCGAACATAGAGCAGGCAGAGAGGATGGGGCTGGCGGCGGAGAGGTGGTGGGGGGAGAAGCTGAGCAGCATCCCATGAGCAGCAGCAAACAGGCCTCTACCCTCACCTGCCCTGTGACTTTTTGGTGGAGCGGGAGCAGCCTTGCCCTCTCCTTCCTCTCCAGGAGATGCTCGGACTCTGGTCCTTCCAGCATCCTCCATCCTCAGCCTTTCTCTCCTCCCTGCATCCTCTGTTGGTACCAGCACTAGTTCTGAAGCCTCTGGTTGCTGCAAGGATACTCAAAGCAGCGGCGGTGGGAGGCAGCCAAGGGCTTCCATTTCGGTTTGGCAAAGGATGGCTCAAAAAGACCAGGTTCCACTGGATACAGATTCAGGTAAGGTTGGCTCAGAGGAAGTCTCGGAGAGCTGCATGCGGAGAGCTTGAGGGATTCATTTGAGATGGGGGCGGGTTGGTGGCCAGAAGCTGTTTTCACAGCTGCAGGGGGGGGAAGGGAGAGAGTACCCTTGGGCATGTGCAGAGTGATTTCCACGCACCTCCTTGGAAACAACAACTCGGCAGACACATGCATGGGGTTGAGGAGAGAGTTTCTGTGTGGTTCCTCAGGAGGAGGAGGAGGATTCTTTCAATGCACCTCACCACAAAAATGTTCAGTGCAAATGAAAATTGCTTTTGCCCTGTCCCATCAGCCACGAATTGGGGTGGGGGAACCTGACAGCATTTATGCTGCCTTGCAAATGGGCAGAAATGTTTGCTAGCCCTGTCACTCAACTATGCAGCATGCAACCTTGACTTAGGGTCCTGGTGGAAGAAAGGAATAGGGGGAGCACCAAATCCCACCAGAGTAGGGCTGGCTTAAAGGTTCAAATGTGGGTCCAGCAAGGAATACTCCATATACTCATGGATTTCTGTATTTTAATGTTTTGTTGGAAGCCGCCCAGAGTGGCTGGGGGAACCCGGCCAGATGGGCGGGGTATAAGTAATAAATTATTATTATTATTATTATTATTATTATTATTATTATTATTATTATTATTATTATTACTTGCCCCATGCCTACAAGCCAGGATATCTCTGCTCTGCCTCCAAAGTTGGAGACAGCAATGCTTCTGAATACCAGTTGCTGGAAACTGCAGGAGGGGAGAGTTGTTATTGTGCTCGAATCCTGCTTGGTTTCTCATACTGGGCATCTGGTTGGCCACTGTGAGAACAGGATTCTGGACTAGGTGTGCCACTGGCCTGATCCTGCAGACTCTCCTTGTTTTCTTCTCCTTCTTCTCAAGAGGGAATTCTTCTCCACAGGTGAATTTAGTGTGGCCATGAAGCTGTTCAATGCTCACCTTGTTTTGCAGCGTCCCAATGATGCCCTTCTTATCCAGGTCCCATCCCACACTTTCCCCCAATTAAACAGGATTTTGCCTATCTGCAGATAATCTGAAAAGCAGAAATAACATGAGTACTCTATCTGAAAGGCTGCAGGATGTTGGCCTGATCCAGCCACCGGGCTCTTCTTGGCAGTGCCCAGCCTGATCAAAGGACCCCCATGGTAGTTAGGCCTGATGGGAGTTGTAGTCCCAAACATCTGGAGGGCAACTGGTGAAGGGTGGTCTGTTAGATAGAAGAACATATAGAAGTCCATTGCACTTCCTTTGGTCACTCAGTTAACCTTCTCTGCACTTTTTTCTTTTCCAGGATTGGACCAGCATCCAAAAAGAGTGAAGGAGGAAGAGGAACTGGAGATGTATCCAAAGAGGCCGGAGGTCTCACCTGGAAAAGGTGGAGAGAACGGACTCAGCCCTCCTGCACTTGGGCAAAACCACTTGGAAACAGGGCAGCCTGACTCCAGAGCAGGCAGTGAGGAGGGTCTGGTGATGGACCGCAGAGTGGGATGTGGCCCCAGTGCACCTGCCTTTGGGATCTGCAGAGCCCCGATGGGAGAGATGCCCCACTGGTGCTTGGAATGTGGGAAGAACTTTGCCCAAAAGGCAGAGTTAGAAAAGCACGGTCTGAACCACACCAGGCAATGCTCATACATCTGCGGGGACTGTGGAAGGAGCTTGATGGAGCATGTTGCTCTCGCCACTGGTCAGGGAGCCTGCCTGGCAGGGAATGCCAGCAACCACACCTGCTATAGGAAGAGGGTTTCACCTCTGTCGAGCGAGACTGTCGTGCAGAGGAAAGAGCGGAAGGAGCTCTCCCTGCAAGAGAAGGTCCGGGTGCTGGAGATGCTGGAAGGGCCCAAGGTCTCCCAGAGCGAACTGGCCAAGAGGTTTGGGGTCTCCCAGCCCCAGATCTGCCGCATCATCAAGAACAAAGAGCGCATCCTGGCCGAGTGGTGCAAGAACGGCAACCCAGGGCGCAAGCGCAAGCTAGAGGAGAAGACCGTGGCTGGTGAGGTGGCCCTTCTGCAGTGGTTTGAGCACAGGTGTGTGTCCAGCACCCCTGCCGATGGGTTGCATTTGCAAGAGAAGGCTGGAGATCTCTCCAAGATGTTCAGGAGGAATTCAGAGCTGGAGGCAGGCCTGGGTTGGTTGCGTGGTTTCAAAGCAAAGCAGAAAGCGGCGCATGGAAGACCTCTGGAGGAGAAAGAGAACAGCGAGGAGCTGGAGGATGAGGGCTGGGAAAGCAACGTCCTGCCCTACATCCTAAACAAATACGATTCCCGTGACATCTACGCCTGCGGGGAGGCCGGCATCCTGTTTCGAGCTACCCCAGAAGGCCTAGCTTGGGACGGTGGAGAGGGAGCCAAGGACCAGCTCACTGTCTTGCTCTGCACCAATCTGGATGCTTCAGACAAGAGGGACGTCCTGGTCGTCGGCAAGGCACGAAGGCCATTTGGCTTCCAAGGGGTAGGCAGCGAGGGCCTGTTGCCTGTCACCTACAGAGCTGATAGCAAGGCATGGATGACAGCCACCATCTTCACTGAGTGGCTCCAGAAATTCAACGAGGACATGAAGCGAACAGAGAGGAGCGTGGTGCTGTTTTTGGTCCCATGTGCGGTGCACCCTGACACTGAGCTCTCTCATACCAAGATGGTTTTCATGCCTCCTGGCTCTTCCCGGGTCCATCCTCTTGAGCATGGGCTGGTCCAGAACTTCAAATGCCATTACCGGAGGAGGATGCTTCTCCGCCTCCTTGCCGTGCTCGACGGCAGATCCGCGGTTCCTGCAAGCGAGCTCTCAAAGCACCTGACTCTTTTGGACGCTGTTCATATGATAGTCCAAGCCTGGTTAGATGTCTGTCCACAGACCATCACAAGCTGTTTCCAAGCTGCGGGCTTCGGCTTGGCTCTCCGCATCCCAGCTCCTCCCATGGACGTGGTCCAAGCCTTGGGGTTCAAGGACCGGCAGCAATTTGAACAGTTTGTGCTGGTCGATGAGGAGCTGGAGTGTTTTGGAGACCAGGAGGGTGCTGAAATGCTCCAAGGGGTTCAAGAACCAGCTTGTGCAACTGCAGAGGAAGAGAAGGCGGATAACTTGCCCTGCCCCTCCAAGGCAGATGTCATGGAGAGTCTGGCCACACTGAGGCGCTATTTTGAGTGCCACTCGGTATCCTCAACCGCCTTCCAGACCTTCTACAAGCTGGAGGATGTGGTGCATGGAATGTCTCTGGCTAATATGCAAGTATTAAGGGCAAAAGGCTTGAACAAAGAAGGACTCTGAGCCGCAACATCAAATCTAGCTCTCTGTGAATCTCCTGTGTGGCTCTCTGAATCCACACAGTCATTTGGGGCATTGACTAATTAAAAAATAATCATCTGTACAACAGCCTTTGCCAAGTTTGTGCCCATGGGGGGAGGTTGCTGCAGTGTGATCAGGTGGGTTTGGGCTTGGGCTTGGGAAGTAATGCTGGGAATGGTTTTTGGAAATCCCTTCCCCTAAGATAGCATAAAAGTGAGAATCTATGCATTGCTTGCATGGCTGTGAATTTCTTCAAGATATCTAGGATGGGAAATGTCTGGGGCTCTGGAACAGGTTTTTCTCTGTCCCCCAATCCAACTTAATTAACCTTTAAAGTGCTGGAAGGCTCTTTAATTGTTCCTGAAAAGTGGTTACTCTTTTAACTGAGCCAGTTCATTGACCTAGTTTTGGAAGATTTATTCATTTAGTTCATTACCAAAAATGTTATACTGCTAGATTGCGGTAAAATCTATAGACACTTTCCAAGAACTATTCTTTTATTACCAATTAAAAACATTAAAATTAAGAGTAAAAAGAAGTGAAAGCATGGCAACATCCAAGATGTCTTCCACACCATCGGGGAAAGGGCCTTTGGTCCTCCTGGTGTTGTTGGGCTTCATGATCCCTGATCTTCCTCATTATGTTGGTTGGGGCCAATGGGACCCTGGAGCTCCACATTTGGAGGGCAGCAGGCTCCACCTCCCTGTGCTAAACCTTGTGATGTAGGAATACCACCTGTCTTTTAAAAGGGCTGGAAGAGATGCTCACTGACCTTTTTGTCAACAGTTTGGAAATATACAATAAAACAGATACTGTGACTGGGCTTAGAGTCTGTGCATTATGTCATCAGAAAGAATCTGCAGCGGTTTTATGCCACCAGGGACAGCTCCTGTCCTGTATATTCATCGCATTATTCTGAATGGTTCAGCCCAAGTTGTTGCATCTGAGAAATGGTGGTACCTTTAAAAGAAACTTCCTCAATTAAACTCAGCCGAGAAAGCCAGGCTCCTCCCATCAGTTCATCCAGCAACTACCATTTATTTTCAGAACCTTCTCTCCATCATTAGTGGTTTCAGAATTGCGTGTGTATCTCCTTTCCCTGATCCTTAGGTTATAATAAACTACTGTAGTATTTTAAACAGAAATCCACTTGAACCCTTTTGGCATATAAATATAGTAAATGAGTAAGAGTGCACACAGTTGCCAGGCAGGCTGGTCCTCAAGGCTCAAGATCTGAGTTCAAGTGCTACCTTTGTCACATAATTCCTCATGTGGTCTTTGAGCTTTCAGTCTTGTGTGTGAAAAAAAAGACCACTCTGCTCTGCCTTGGTCACACCCCACCTGAAGACCTGTGTCCAGTTCTGGGCACTACAGTTTAAGGAGAATATTGACAAGCTGGAAGGTGTGCAGAGGAGGGCAACTAAGGTGATGAAGGGTCTTGCAACCAAGCCTTACGAGGAACAGTTGAAGGAGTTGGGGATGTTTAGCCTGGAGAAGAGCAGACAAGAGAGGTGTTATGTAAGCCACCTTAAAAATCTGAAGGGCTGTCACATGGAAGATGGAGTAAGCTTGTTTTCTGCTGTTCCAGAAGGTAGGGCCCAAACTGATGGATTAAAATGACAAGAAAGGAGATTCTATCTGAACATTCGGAATAACTTTCTGACAGTGAGAGCCACTTGACGGTGAAATGAACTGCCTCAGAAGGTGGCGGGACTCTTGTCTATTGGAGGTTTTTAAACAGAGTTTGGAGGGCCACCTGTCAGGGATTCTCTAGCTGTGATACCGGCACTGCAGGGGGTTGGACTAGATGACCCCCTGGGTCCTTTCCGACTCAACAATTCTATGAATCTATGACAATCCATGATAAAAAATTGTTTTAAGTGTGATACAGGCAACCATTCACAGTATAGAGTAAGCTTTATAATAAATAGGTAATATGGATGATGGAGAAATTTGCCTAGCAGAACTTGGGCAGAATTAATTTGAATACTTTTGCAAGAAGCAAGTACTGTACGACTAAGGGAGACCTTCTGTAACCCCAACTTTGTTAAGGAGGAAGTTAATCATTTCATTTACAGCTTTATTAGAATAGATTAAGAGAGTTATAATAACTAATAGTTTACACTTCAGTTCTCTTGGCCACTGATGTGGATAATGAGGAAGAATCCCAAAGTGTTCCTCTCCAGATGACTTCAGCTGGGCTGGTGCTGCTCTGACAATTGCTATTTCATTCACATAAGTGGGAGACAGTGGGAAGGGGGGGTCACAAGAGGCAGGGATTGCAAGGTGTGATCCTGCAGATATCCCCCCACTGATGGGATTTGTACTAAAAACAGCTGGAAGGCTCCAGATTGGTCCGAAATAAGCAGTATTGTCAACCAGAACCAAACCAGCCTTTTAAGTGCACTTGAGAAAAGGAATTATCATCCTCCCCTTGTTACCATGTGTGTTCTGTGTACAACAAATTGAAATCCCCAATGAAGTGGGGATTAATTCACCCTGGTAAATCAAGAAGGGAAAAGCACACAGAAATTAGTAATTCACAAAAATTACTATCCTGTTTTATACATATCTATGCAAGTTCACTTGGGGGAAACAGATGATCACATTTTAATAATAATAAAAAAAACCCAACAACCCCAAAACAGGCTATAATCCCATAGAAACACAAAGTCCCCATAGAACTCAGTGGGGTTTGCCTCTGTATAAACATGCACAGGATTTCACTGCAAACCCTTTTGATTTGCAAAAAGGTCACCCCACAGCAAGTATTGTGCAAACTTGGGTTTAATTTGTGTCCAGCAATCTTGCCAATTCCAACCCAATAATTCTTTGGATAACGCAGACCACAGCCAGCTGAGATATTTGATCACAACTCCACAGCAAAGCAGCTGCGGGATGGGTTTTATATGTTCACATATTAAAAATGCAGGAATGTCCCTCTTCGACAAGCATGCAAATGATCAACTCCCAAATGGAACTTTAAAAGCTAATCAACTACAGTGTCTTTTTTAAAGGGAGAGATTTTTTTAAAGCTATCAAACAACCTATTTAACTACTGGAATTTTAAGAACATTTGGAGAGCCTACAATGTTGAAAACCAGATATTTCCCAACCCTAATCACTGCCGAACCATTGCATTTCAAAGAACCTGTGTTCTCCTACCATCAATTTTCAGTCCTGATCTGTGGCAATGTTTTGGTTTTAGAATGAAATAGGAGAGCAAAGCTGTCCAGTGTCGACTGGCAATGCACCAGAGACATGTCTCCCTTTCATTGGTTGTTTCCTCCTTGCCCTTTTCTTTCAAGCAGCCTCTCTGCCACTTCATTCTGTTTGCTTCCTATTCACTTGTATACTATTCCTGTGGTGGCTCTTAATCAATCAGTTCCTGTTCCCCTGCAAGGGAGCAGGGGTTTAGTTACTGGTTTTCTATTTTGCAGCCAGAGCAATTCTTCATTAATGCTTTCAATGTTATTTGTTAAAATAGCGAAGTAAAACATACATTAATAAGCAACTGCAGTGCCTGAAAAGAGGAAACCAGTAATTTAAGCCCATACTCATCCTACCTCACAAAGCAGGGTTAGAGAATGGTGCTGAGAACACCAAGGTCGCAGGTTCGATCCCCAAATGGGACAGCTGCATATGCCTGCATTGCAGGGGGTTAGACTAGATGATACTCAGGGTCTCTTCAACTCTAAAATTCTATCATTCAAGCAGCCTTGCAAATATAATAATAATAATAATAATAATAATAATAATAATAATAATAATAATAATAATAATTTATTATGTGTACCCCGCCCATCTGGCTGAGTCTCCCCAGCCACTCTGGGTGGCTCCCAATCGACTATTAAAACTATACAGCATTAAATACTGGTATTAAAAACTTCCCTAAACAGGGCTGCCTTCAGTTGTCTTTTTAAAAATAAGATAGCTGCTTATTTCCTTGACATCTGGTGAGAGGGCATTCCACAGGGCGGGTGCCACTACCGAGAAGGCCCTCTGTCTGGTTCCCTGTAACTTCACTTCTCGCAATGAGGGAACCGCCAGAAGGCCCTTGGCGCTGGATCTCAGTGTCCGGCTGAATGGTGGGGGTGGAGACGCTCATTCAGGTCTACTGGACCGAGGCTATTTAGGGCTTTAAAGGTCAACACCAACACTTTGAATTGTGCTCGGAAACGTCCTGGGAGCCAATGTAGATCTCTCAGGACCAGTGTTATGCGGTCCCGGCGGCCACTCCCAGTCACCAGTCTAGCTGCTGCATTCTGGATTAATTGCAGTTTCCGGGTCACCTTCAAAGGTAGCCCCACATAGAGCGCATAAATAAGCCTACACGAGCTAGTAGCCTGATTACCACTTGGGTGGGTAGCTCAGCTGGATGTAGAATCCTTCAGCAACCTGCCACAATTCTGTACTCATTCACCAGCCTGGCTGCACATTAAGTCGTAATCCCATGTACTCACCTAGAGACAACTCTCACAGGCAAGGGCTTAAATACAAGGCTGAATTGAGGACTTGCTTCCAAGGAAACATTATTTAGGCAGCTGCCCATGGGAGCTGGCATTGCCAAATTTCTCAAGGAGAATACACTGCTATGCTAAAGTGTTGGACGGGTCACCCGCCTTAATTCCGCATCCTGCTGATTCAGCAGTGTTAAAGGGCTCTGCCGTGGAAGCAACCTTTATCACTGGGGTACCAACTTGAATAATATATGGGGGGCAGGTAACCCCCGCCCCACATAACCAATCACATGATGCAGCACACACACACACACCATTTGAATGCCAATATTCATCAACTTCGTAGGGGCCAGGCCCCCGCAAATATTGTACTGGGGGGAGGCAAAGGGACCTTGGTCCCTAGGAGTTGGCTCCTCTGCTCCCCTGCCTGTCCCTTGCAGCTGGCAAGTGAGCAGCACGCTGCTTCTGAATGATGGGGAAGGGTCATAGCTCAGCGACAGCGTGTCTCAGGGTCATTTTCTGACTGCTTGAAACCCTGGTGCACTGCTGGCAGACAATATTGAGTCAGGTGGTCTGACTCTGTATAAGACAGCTTCCTTTACTCCTACTGAGCTCCCAACCTTAGCTATAAAATCTATCCAATAAGTGTTTGGGAGATCCATTTTAAAGCACCATTTCGCCTAGCGACTGTAGCCACATCCTACGGGAGTGAATTCCTGTTCCTACTGCCAGCTCCACGGACAAATCCAACTCTGACAGGTTCAGCAGGAGAGTTTTATTTCTCTCTCTCTCTCTGTCCTGGGCACTTTCCCATGTAGGACAGCTACTCAGAAGCCTTTGCAACAAGGACTCAAGGAATGCTGCATACTGCTGCCCCACTAGATCTAGAGCTACAAAGAGTTCAAAGTTATTGCAGTTCCCTTGAATCCACAGGATAAGGAATCGAAGCAATCCCTTCGCTGAGGACAACTGATACAGGCTTGCAAGTTACACAGAAATCTTCCATGAACTAGACACTCAAAATAAGGGGGTAAGGGTGGAAGATAAGAAATATAACTGCTTTTGTTGCAGGACCTATTTCAGCTCAAGCTAGAAACATGCTTTGCCCCCTTGTTCTCCACCTCCCCCAACCTCATCGTATGGGCCAGAGGAAGATTTCTCTGTAGCTTCCACACGCTAGTTGCTCCAAAGAAAGCCTTTGCTCACAAAGGCATCCTTAAAATGCATCACCAGGTTTCCTCCCAATGCAAACTGGTTCCCCTCATGTGTGGCTCCTCCGGTGCATGGTGAGGTATTTCGCCTGGGTGAACTTCCTGCCGCAATCGGAGCATGCAAAGGCCCGTTTCCCAGTTGCCGGGCCAGGCTGGGGTGCAGAGGGAGGCTTCTTGCTCGCGCCCGTCCCTCTGCAGACGGACTTAAACTCTGGCAGGGTCTTTGGGGGCTGAACGGGAAGAGGAGGGCCTTCCCCAGGGCTGGCTCCGCTCGGAAGGAGTCCACATTTCGCCAGCTTCTCCTCGTGCGTCCTCAGGTGGGTCTGCATGATCTCCTCATCCCGGAAGCGCTTCTCGCACCTGGGGCACGGGTAGGGCTTCTCCTTCACCTCGCGGGCCCTCTTGAGGGCCAGCGCCTTGGCGTCGCCCGCCTGCAGGAGGTGCTGCTCCCCGCGGTGGACCCTCTGGTGGCTCTTGAGGTGCTGCAGCTGGCTGCAGGTCTTGCCGCACAGCAGGCAGCGGTAGGGGCGCTCGCCGGTGTGCATCCGGTTGTGGATGGTCAGGGTGGCCTGGTTGCGGAAGGTCTTCCCGCACTCCGCGCAGGCGTAGGGCCTCTCCCCGGTGTGCACCCGAAGGTGGCTGATGAGCGGCTGCTTCTGCGAGTAGCGCTTCCCGCACGTGGTGCACGAGAAGGGCTTCTCGCCGGTGTGGACGCGCTGGTGGCTCTCCACGTGGTGCTTCTGGCTGAAGCGCTTCCCGCACTGCTGGCAGGAGAAGGGCCGCTCCCCGACGTGCACCTTCATGTGGGCCACCAGGATCTGCTTGAGCCGGAAGCTGCGCCCGCACTCCGGGCAGGAGAAGGGCCGCTCGCCTGAGTGGGTCCCATGGTGCTTGCGCAAGTCCTGCTTCTTGTTGAAGCTCTTTCCGCACTGGGCGCAGGTGTGGGGCTTCCTGGGGCCCGGGGCGGACCCAAGATGGCGCAGGAGCTGGAGCTTGGCCGTCAGGCACTTCCGCGCCTTGGGGCTGGCGTCGCTGGCCGCGGGGTCCTCCTTCTTGCGCAAGTGGGTCTTGATGTGCCGCTTCAGGTCCCCCCGCGAGGGGAAGCCCTTGGGGCACAGGTGGCACCTGAAGGGCCGCTCCCCGGTGTGCGTCCGGATGTGGATGACCATCGCCACGTTGCTCAGGAAGCTCTTGCCGCACTCGGGGCACTCGGGGGGCTTTGTCTTCAGCGTCGACTTCGGGGGACCCTCGTCCTGTGCGCTCGTCGCCCGGGTCACCGGCTTCTCCGTTCTGGAAGGGTGGACCACCTTCTTCCTCTTGTGCCGCCGGACATGGACTGCCCCTCTGCCTTCGTCCTCGTCTTCCATCCTGATCCCATCTCCTGCAGGGAAGAAAGGGAAAGGGAGAGTTTCGCCATCACCGACTCAGGGAGAAACCCCACGCTCAGTCCCCGAGAAGAACTTCGTTTGATCTTACTGCAAAAAAAGCTTTAATAAAATTGTGTTTTAAAAAAAGAACTGGCTACTGGAACAGAAAAAACACCCTGGTAGTGTTTTTTACGCAAAACACTAGAAGCGATAGCTCTGAAAAAACTAAAGATGAGTAGTAATTGGGCAGTATATAGAGAGCTGCTAACCGGAGTAGAACATCAGGTGAAATTGCAAGATTTTGAAGAGATAAGGGATATATTAACTGATTGGCTAGTTTCACCAACTAAATGATATGTTTAAGATAGATAAAAAGAAAGGTTTCGGCTATGAGACCTCAATATTTGAAAAAGATGTTAGAAAATATAAAATTACTGTTGAAAATGTATACAGTAATTACTTTTGGAATGGCATACAAAGGATGAACAGGTAAAATCTGTAATGATACACTGGGCGCGGGATCATTTGGGGGCATAATATTCAGCTTTCAGATTGGGAAAGGTTATGGAAAACTGATTTGAATTTTTGGGCATGTTGTGGTGGCGCCCACCCTGTGGTGAAGACATCTGAAGTATATGTTTTTATTTATGCTGGAAGCCTCCCATATTGTCTTGAGCAACCCAGCCAGATGGGCAGGGTACAAATAAGTATATTATTATTATCATTATCACTAGGATGACTAGACTTGTGCTTCCTCTTCCAGGGGCAGGAGCCATTATGGCCTCCTTGCCTCTGGTCAGCTTGGCAGGCCCCATTTTAACCCTGTGAGGGGGGGAAATAAAAAATCCTCCCTCGGTACCACAGCCTTTGTGGTTTCTCTCTGGCCTTCAGGTTATCTGTATCTCCCTCAGGGACTTAAGGGTTGAGGAATCTAAGGGGATCCGGGATCCTTCTTGTGGAGAGGTCAGACATATTTTTCCTCAGAATAGGCAGGGATGGGGGCAAAATGAGGGACTTAGAAGCGGTCCTCTATCTGAGGTGTTTTCCCGCCTTTTTTTCCTTCAGGAGAGCGTTTCCACGGCAACAGCCTCCAGAAGGCCGCAGCCAAATAAATGCAGAATGGCTAATTCCCTCAGGAGACTTTTTCCCCTATGAGAATTTGAATTTACTTCATTTTTTAAAAAATTATATATGCTGGATCGTAAGGGGGGGGGGAGCCCCAAAGCTTTTTACGCAAAAAGAAGGGCGGTAGGTGGAGGCATTTGGAAACGAGTTTCAGTTCGAAATAATCTGAAATAGACGGAATCGCCTCATGAGTCTGGGAGGAGTTTCGAATGGAGTGGGATTAAGTCTACTGTGCAAAACTACGGGATAACTTGGAGGTAAAAACACCAATCGCTGTTCTTATGGTTATGTTCGTATCCCAAGTTTCCCTCAGGGCGACATCCATGGCCGCCTGACGGCAACGGCAGCCCTGCGAGGTGGGCCAGGAGGAGAGGCGGGGACCGGCTCCATTCCAGCGCTAGGGAGCTGGAGGAGGGGATTTGAACCCGGGTCCCAATCCTGGTCCACATCCCGAGATGCTGCCGGTCAGAGTTTGTGCTATCTGCGAGGCCGGAGCCATGTAGGCCCGACCGCAACACCGGTAGGCCTAAGGACCAGTTATTGGGGGGGACGGGACAAGGAAAGCATAGCTGCCAAGTCCGGATCGTAAAGATCCGGGATCGGCAGCGCGCGCATGACCGGAAGTTGCATGATGCAACTTCCGGTGGCGCTTCGCCCTTCTATGGGCACCAGAAAATGGCGGTGCCGGCGCCGGAAGTCGCTTCTGCGCATGACCGGAAACACGTGAAAGCGACTTCCGGTGCCGGCGCCGCCATTTTCTGATGCCCGTAGAAGGGCGAAGCGCCACCGGAAGTCGCGTCACGCAACTTCCGGTCATGCGCGGAAACGACTTCCGGCGGCGGCGCCGCCATTTTCTGGTGCCCATAGAAGGGCAAAGCGGCACCAGAAAAATGGCCGCCGGGAAGAAGCGAATTTAAGGGACAATGCCGGGATTTTTCGCCAAGCGGGAGACCGCTGGGAAACGGTGAGAAAAAAGGGGTTTTCCCGGCGGATACGGGATACTTGGCAGCTATGCAAGGAAAGGCCTGTTTGCAAGGACCCCCCCCCTAAAAAACCCAACTCACCCAGCCAGGGACTCTGGGGCCTCTTCCATTTGGGGGTCTTGAGGGGCTCCTCCATGCAAGGCTCCTCTTGGCGCTCGATTTTGCAGATGATCTCGGGTTTGGCGGACGGGTGCCCTGTCGTGGGAGCAGAGGACAGCATCTTTATTTCCCCTTCATTTCTTGCAAGGATATTGCATCCTTTTCTCCAGGTGGTGCAAAGTGGCCCCCTCGTTCCCCACAACAAGAAGCCTGCGAGGTAGGCCGGGCGGAGAGGTAGCAAATGGCCCAAGGCCGCCCGGCGAGCGTTGCGGACGGGTCGCAATTCGAACCCGGGTCTCGCAGGTCTCACAGAGCAACACACTCTTTTTAAAATTTTTTCATTTTTTATTTGCATTTTCAAAAGCAGGAACAGAGAGCATATTTGACCCCCCCTCACCCCCATCCCACTTACAACTTCATACCAAATACAGTCATACCTCGGTTTAAGTACGCTTCGTAGAATCATAGAAGCGTAGAGTTGGAAGAGACCACAAGGGCCATCCAGTCCAACCCCCTGCCGAGCAGGAAACACCATCAAAGCATTCTTGACATATGCCTGTCAAGCCTCTGCTTAAAGACCCCCAAAGAAGGAGACTCCACCACCCTCCTTGGTAGCAAATTCCACTGCCGAACAGCTCTTACTGTCAGGAAGTTCTTCCTAATGTTTAGGTGGAATCTTCTTTCTTGAAGTTTGAATCCATTGCTCCGTGTCCGCTTCTCTGGAGCAGCAGAAAACAACCTTTCTCCCTCCTCTATATGACATCCTTTGATATATTTGAACATGGCTATCATATCACCCCTTAACCTTCTCTTCTCCAGGCTAAACATACCCAGCTCCCTAAGCCGTTCCCCATAAGGCATTGTTTTCAGGCCTTTGACCATTTTTGTTGCCCTCTTCTGGACACGTTCCAGCTTGTCAGTATCCTTCTTGAACTGTGGTGCCCAGAACTGGACACAGTACTCCAGGTGAGGTCTGACCAGAGCAGAATACAGTGGTACTATTACTTCCCTAGATCTAGATGCTATACTCCTGTTGATACAGCCCAGAATTGCATTGGCTTTTTGAGCTGCTGCATCACACTGTTGACTCATGTCAAGTTTGTGGTCTACCAAGACTCCTAGATCCTTTTCACATGTACTGCTCTCAAGCCAGGTGTCACCCATCCTGTATTTGTGCCTTTCATTATTATTTTTTGCCCAAGTGTAGTACAGTACTTTACACTTCTCCTTGTTAAAATTCATCTTGTTTGCTTTTTGCTTCAGTTTGAGTACTTTCAGTTTAAGTACTCCGCGGACCCGTCTGGAACGGATTAATCCACTTTCCATTACAGTACTGTACTTTCAATGGGAAACAAAATTAAAAAAATTCCTTCCAGCAGCACCTTAAAGACCAACTAAGTTTTTTATTTTGGTATGAGGTTTCATGTGCATGCACACTGAAACAGAAGTCCCCAGACGCTTATATAGAGAGAAAGGGTGGGGAGGGGTATCACTCAGAAGGGTGGTGGAAATGGGTGATTGACTGACTGATAGCTGTTGACCACTGTAAACGACTGCAAATGGTCTTGCATGAAAAAGGATGAGATGGCTGAAGATCGCTTTATCATGTATAATGAGATAAGAATCCAACGTCTCTGTTCAAACCAGGTCCCTCCATGGTTTTAAGCTTGGTGATAAGTTGCAATTCAGCAACTTCTCTTTCCAGTCTATTTCTGAAATTTGTTTGTAGTAAGACAGCTACTTTGAGATCTTGTATAGAATGTCCTGGGAGATTGAAGTGTTCTCCTACTGGTTTCTCTGTCTTGTAATTCCTGATGTCAGATTTATGTCCATTTATCCTTTGGCGTAGGGTTTGGCCTCTTTGTCCAATATAGAGAGCTGAAGGGCACTGTTGGCATTTGATGGCATACACAATGTTAGAGGATGAGCAATTAAGTAGTCCTGAGATGGGAAAGTTTGCTTCAGGTTAAGTACAGACTTCCGGAAGCAATTGCATACTTAAACCGAGGTACCACTGTACAGCATATCTGCATATGCCATATGACTTCCCTTCCACACTTTTCCTGGTTCCTTTTGCTTTTCTACTACTCCGCGTAATCCACATCTTTTTCATCATCCCATTTGTTATCTATTAAATACTCTATTTCAACTCTGCTGGATTTACACAAGACCTGCTAACGTCTTGGTCTATAGTGGTTCTTGAAATAGTAAATTATCCATTCCTTCTTATATTCCTCATCTTCGTTTTCTCTTATCCTGGACCAGCCAGTTCAGCATATTCAAATATATTACACTGCCATTCTTCCTTAGTGAGTACTATGCTTGTTCTCCACCTTTTTGCCAATAAGGTTCTAGGTGCGGCAGTGGCATAGAGTAGTAAACTCTTTCATTTCTTTGGGACCTCCATTGTTACCATCCCCAAGAGGAAAAACTCAGGTGTTTGGGGGGGAGGTTTTTTAAAATATCTTTTAAAATTCATTATATATAGTTTCCCAATATTCCTTAATTATTTTACAGGACTACCACATTTACACTTCCAACATATACCTTTTTCTTTTTTTAGACATTTTCGCCAATCTGGTGGGTGTTAAGTACCCTCTGTGGGCCATTTTCATCATTTTTTCTTTTATCGCATAACATGCCGTAAAGTTCATATTTATTTTCCACAACCTTCCCCATAATTCATAATCAATATGATGACCCACATCTTGTGCCGGACCAACACTCTAACCACTACACCAGGCGGGCTTGCAGCACCTCCCTTATGGTCGTCCAAGAATGACGACAGGATGTTGCCACTATCCCTTATGCCCGCAGCAGGTGCCTTCGTTCTGCAGGACGGTCTCTCCTCCAAGCCCCCGCACCATCAAAAACTAGCGCCAATGAAACTCAGAGCAGGGCCTTCATCATGGCTGCCCCTGATCTGTGGAACTGTATCCCTGTTGGAATATGACAGGCACCCCTGGCAGCACTTTCCTGAAACAACTGAAGACATTGTTTCATTTCAACAGGCTTTTCAGGCTGGATGAAAAAGCCGCTGGCTTAGAAGTGCTCATTTTGTACTGTTTCGAAATCTACCTCAGTGGTTAGCGTATTGTATTGGTTTTCAAAGTGGTTCGAAACGACGACAACTATTTCTAGCTCTTCTGAATGACATAAAATTGCCTCGAGATGCATGCGGAAATAGAGTGATAAAATAAATAAATAGTAATACCTGTTCCGCATTTGTAAGAACTCTTTATTTTTTAGTGTGGTGACACTCTCGAACTCCCTGCCTCTTGACGTCAGGTGAGCACCTTCACTGTATTCTTTTCGGCACCTCTGGGTCCGCTTAGCACACTTTGGGAGCACACTGCATTACAGAGATGATTTGTGGCTGGGTGATGGCACTGCCCTTCCCTTCCTCCTGCACCCTCCACAAAGATGCTCCAAAGAGTTGGGGGAACCCCCAGAACAGATTTAGGGGGCACGTAACAGTATTGACAGAATGCCTGGTTTTCATCATTATTTTAATTGCGAAATGTATTTTATTCTGTTTTACATACTTTGTTCTGTAATGGCTTTGGCCACGCAAATAAATAATATTCGTATTTGTATTATATCAGTCATGGGGGATGTAATCCACTGGGAGCAGTCAAATACAACATTCCTGGTTTTGCTAGAGTGGGCATGCAAGGGGATGTTTGGTCCAGTCAGTCAAAACTTCCTGTTCCTCCTAGCCTGGAGCATCCTTCCTTGCATGTGACTAGTGGGTGGGCGTGACCTTTCCAGACCTGGTAAAATGACAAGGCATGCTGCCACTCTCTCTCTTTTCCATCTTCTTTTCGTCCTGCGAACTTCCTGGAATGAACTGCTGGCTGCCAGCCAAGCAGTCCCCCAGGTCATCTTCCTTATGGGATAAACCTGTTAGTATAAATTTGTAACTTTAAGCCGGGCATCCCCAAACTTCAGCCCTCCAGGTGTTTTGGACTACAATTCCCATCATCCCTGACCACTGGTCCTCTTAGCTGGGGATCATGGGAGTTGTAGGCCAAAACATCTGGGAGGGCCGTAGTTTGGGGATGCCTGCTTTAAGCCTTAAGTCTGCCTTCAGAGATCACACGGTGCTCTGCCTGATCATGAGTAAATTTCCCTTTTGTTACTTATGAAGAAGATTGTGGTGTACTTATTCTTTTAGGAGGGATTCAAGGGGGTCTTACCAGGAAAATATTAGAACACAATGAGGACAAGCCTAATTGAATTGCATATTGTCTTAAGAAACTCACACGAGTTTGCAACTAGTTTTCTGCTTTGTAAAGGGGAATGCACTCTGCTAGGTAAAGAAACTTGCTAACGCAAGTTAGGAAGGATAGTAATAAACAATATATCCTCTCCTGCCACCCTGAACATTCCCACAAATCATACTAGCAACCCAAGGTTATAAATAAGAGCATCCCTCTAGCATTCCTTTCTAGGTACCAGGATGCTTATCAGTTATTGTATACCATGCCAGGACTCCTACAGAAGGCTATCCAGCAGCCTCCTCCTACTGGATGGACTGTCAAGTGAGGGAAGCAGCTGTATCCACAGCATCTGGGGACATGTTCAAGGGAAACCATACTGTCCCCTGGACTAGGACCTGGGAGATAAGGGTTCAAATCCCCACTCAGCCAGTAAGTTCACAGGGTGACCTAGGACCAGTCACTGCCTCTCAGCCTAACCTACCTCTCAGCATTGGTGTGGGATATAAATTCAATGGGGAAAAAAGGCAAATGGGGAGGGTTGCTGTTGTTGCAATCTGGTCCTGCATGCAGGTTTTCCACTGAGGCATTTGGCTCGGCCACCATGAGAACTGGATGGCAGACAAGATGCGCTCTCTTTGGCCTCATCTGGCAGCCAGGCTCTTCTGATGCTCTTCTGCAGGCACCAAGCGGGTGAAACGCTGGTCTAAAGTCAAACAAAAAGTTTCAGACTGGCGCTTGGGCTACAGTTTGCACGTTGCAAAATCTTACATCAGCCCCCACGTCGGTTCAACGAAGAGATCCTTTCTCCCCTGCAAACCCTGACATCTCTAAGCCAGGATCGTTTATCTGCTGCCTCCAGACTCTGAGGAACATCAAAGGACACCCAAGCAGGGAATGAGGGAGATCCTTACCCAGAGAGGTGACCGCTTCATAGTTGTCCACCATCACGGCCCGGTAGAGGTCCTTCTGCCACTCTGCTAGCTCCGCCCACTCCACCGAGGAGAAATAGATGGCCACGTCTTCAAACATCACCTGCGGCAATGAGAAAGGGAACCTGGAATGGACAGTTCCCTCTGCTAGTGGGTGTGATGATGACAGCCCTCACAGGCCTCATCCTGAATTGCAAGGGGATTGAGCTGGATGACTCTTGGGGTCCCTTCCAACTCTGCAATTCTATGATTCCAGCTCTTTTGAATTGAGAACTCTGTGTTTGCTGGGAAGGGGCCAGTCAAGAGAGGAGGATGGAAGATGGATGGCCTGGAAAGAAGGAAAGGCATCCATAGACAAGAGGTTAGCAAAACAGAGCCACAGAGTATGGCCGGAGGTGCACATTTTGACTACGGGGTTTGGACGAGATGAGCTTTAGGATCCCTTCCAACTCTACACATCTGTGAGCTGCTCCTATTACAGACCCTCCCTTGAAGCCTTACACCTTCTTTCCCAAGAAAGCACTTGCAATTCAAACCTGTAACTGGTTAAGAGATCAGAACCATTAACTCCACCCTAGAACAAAACATGGCTTGCAGTTAGTCTAAGCATCCAACTCCACAGGACACCAAATCCTTAAAAACCGGTTTCTCTGTTGTCAAGAAGTCCTGATGGTTTCCATTTTGTTTCATTTGCTTATTTATTTGTATACTGCCCTTCAGCCAAAGATGACAGGGGAGTTCACAACACTAAAATACAAAATAAGAAAACAAAATGTATAATAAAAGCAAAAAACAAAAAAGGAATCCCCCTCCTAATTTGTTGTCAAATTAAATATCCAATTCCCTTTCCATTTTTTGAAAGCCTTCCTTTCAAATAGCAGAACTAGAGGATGGAGACATTGACAATGCTTCATGATGTGCCACGGATGATTCTGGAAGCAGAATCCCAGTCAAGTATTTCTATCCTCCCACATCTCCAGCAAGGGTCCACAAAACCCTCTCCAGCACTTCCACATTTCTGACACTGATCTGATCAACAGTACACCTTCCAAATTTAAAGGCATTAGCTGCCATCAACAGAGAAACTGCTTTACTTCAAAACAAAATTCCTTCCAGTAGCACCTTAGAGACCAACTAAGTCTGTCAGAATTGATGCTTTTGAATTATGGTGCTGGAGGAGACTCTTGAGAGTCCCATGGACTGCAAGAAGATCAAACCTATCCATTCTTAAGGAAATCAGCCCTGAGTGCTCACTGGAAGGACATATCGTGAAGCTGAGGCTCCAATACTTTGGCCACCTCATGAGAAGAAGAGAAGACTCCCTGGAAAAGACCCTGATGTTGGGAAAGATGGAGGGCACTAGGAGAAGGGGACGACAGAGGACGAGATGGTTGGACAGTGTTCTTGAAGCTACGAACATGAGTTTGACCAAACTGCAGGAGGCAGTGGAAGACAGGAGTGCCTGGCGTGCTATGGTCCATGGGGTCACGAAGAGTCGGACCCGACTAAACAACAAAGTCTGTCATTGGTATGAGCTTTTGTGTGCATGCACACTTCTTCAGATACCTGAATATATTTTTTTAAAAAAATATTTTGTTTCGACTACGGCAGACCAACATGGCTACCTACCTGTTTTACTTCAAGTCAGCAGACAGAATATTATCTACCAAGGAAAGGAAAGGATGGAGCTCTCTCCATAATCTCTCCTCCAATCTCATGCATGCACAAAACCTTCTGTAATTAAAGTCCTCCATTTTCTCCAGCGGACATATTACGGTCGACTTTTAAAAATGGAGTTTGGTGCCACTTTAACCATTCAGGAAGGGCTTCCATATTTATAGGCTCTCCCTGGGGATATCATGCTGCTGCAATTGTTGAACATCCAGCTAACACTTGGACTGCAACCATTTATAAAAGGGGGGAGCTCTCCTACACCCCCCCCCGCCACCGCATATATGATCACATATTCTCAATAAGCTGTGCTTTTTGCCAGATGGCATAATTACCTAGTTCCCCATTCCAATTAAATTGCTCGTGGTGGCTTAGACGATTGTCAGGAGGTTGCAGGGCTTCGTTTTAATCTATATTTGCCCCAGATTTTTATAGCCAGATGCAGGATGGGGTGTCATTGTTCCAGACTGCTTTTATTATTAGTCCAAGGCATTATTAGAAAAGACATAACGACAATGCAAAATTTATCTGTTCAAGCTGCAGTCAATAATAATAATAATAATAATAATAATAATAATAATAATAATAATCCACCTGCGTGCTATCCTGGGTGTCAAAAGGCAGTATATAACTGTTTCCATATGCAAACTCATTCTATTTGCATGATCAAGAACAGCAATGCACTGGGGTGCTCAGATCTCCCAATCCACCAGTATTGTTCTAGAAGCACCAGTTGCTGTTTGCTTCCATATAGTCCTCACCTATTGAACACTGATCCAGTCTGGTGTAGTAGTTAAAAGAGTGTTGGACTGGGACCTGGGTTCAAATCCCCATTTAGCCATGAAGCTCACTGGGTGACCTTGGGCCAGTCACTCACACGCAACCTAACCTACCCCTCAGGGTTGTTGTGGGGATATGTTGTAAAGCAGGGGTAGGCAACCTAAGGCCCATGGGCTGGATGCGGCCCAATCACCTTCTCAATCCGGCCCACGGATGGTCTGGGAATCAGCGTGTTTTTATATGAGCAGGTGTCCTTTTATTTAAGGGAGGCTTTTAATGTTTAATAGATTACTGTGTTTTATTTTTCTGTTGGAAGCCGCCAGAGTGGCTGGGGAAACCCAGCCAGATGGGCGGGATATAAATAAATTATTATTATTATTATTATTATTATTATTATTATTATTATTATTATTATAAAATGCATCTCTGGGTTATTTGTGGGGCATAGGAATTGGTTCATTCCCCCCCCCAAAAAATATAATCCGGCATAGGAATTGGTTCATTTCCCCCCCCAAAAATATAATCCGGTCCACTACATGGTGGACCGTGGACCGGCCCACGGCTAAAAAGGTTGCTGACCCCTGTTGTAAAGCATGAGACTCAGGGTTGTGGGTTCGAGCCCCCATTTGAGCAAAAGATTCTTGCATTGCAGGGGGTAGGGCTAGATGACCACCGTGGTCCCTTCCAAGTCTACTCTTCTAGGATTCTATAGGGAGGGGGAAGAACCACGTAAACCACCTTGAGCTCCTTGGAGGAAAAGGTGGGATATAAATTGAAAGGCTGGCCAAACACATTTCACACCATGAGGATGTGGAATTGGTGCCTCACACAAGTGAAGGGGATGTATTTTTTAAGGATTCCCATGTGGGGGTGAGGTGGGGACAAAACCTGCACACCCCTGCAGCAACTATCACACCAGAGACAAAATTCTTGCCCCGGTATATATATATATATATATATATATATATATATATATATATATATATATAGTGGAACATAAAAATAAAGGGAACATAAAAATCCCCTCTCAGAATAGTTATAAACTATAGAAGCTTTGGTGCTCTTGCGCTTGAACTCTGCTTGCTCATTCCCCATTCAGAAATTATTTCGCTACAATGGTGGAAAGCGCCTCTCTTGCAGAAGGCATATGAAGACTCAGAAATAAAAAGGTTTTTTTTTAATTAAGAAAATAAATCAGGTATACAGATGTATGACAGAAAATGAAAGGCGCAGGACAAAAATGGCTGGAAGTATGTAATCACTTAGGGTGGGTGGAGGGGAGGGTGGTGGGATGCTGAGGTGTGTATTTTGATTTGATTTGATGTTATTAGAGGAGACTTTATTCTATCTTTTTTTCCTTTTCTTTTTTGTGCGTGTAGTTATTGCAATTATAACTGAAAAATTGTCTTTTATGTTTTGCTCTTGTTTTGTTTCCATTTCTATTCCATCTTTATTTTTGTTTGTTTGTGTTCATATGAGTTGTAATTCTTTTATTTAATCCTTATCTTTTTGTTTGTGTTTATATGATTTGTAATGTTTGAAAATAAACAAAGAATATTTTTATATATATAAAAAAGAACTCTGCTTGCTCATTTCCCACACGCATCTTTTCTTATGTTCTTGAAATACTATAACTCAACAAGCTTCAAGACAGAAAAGGAAGAAAGGGTTCTCCATGCACCTGGGCTCAGGTAGCAATGCCAGTCGCGGAAAACTGCAGGAGAGACTGCTCTTGTGCTCGGGTCCTATTGGGGCTTCTGTTTGGCCGCTGCGAGAACAGGATGCTGGACTAGAGATATGTGACTGGCCTGATCCAGCAGGCTCTCCTTATGTTCCTATGTAAAGGAGACCCTCCCTGCCTGAGATCTGAGGGTTGCTGCCAGTCAGGGAACACTGTGCCAGATGGTTCTATAGTCTGGTGAGATACAAGGTGGCTTCCTGCGTTACTTAACAGCTTGCCGCCTTCCTTTTCAAGCAGCTGCTTCCATTTCAGGGGCAGAGGATCCACTCAAAACAACAATAGCGCGCTGGTGTTCGGGGAAGATGGGGAAGTGTGCTTCTTTCCCACAGCTTGAGGGGTCAGCGCTCATCTAGAATGAAGTTGCACTGTCATCGGGGGCAGCTGCCGAATGGCATCTCTGTCATCAGGGACAACCCACCGAAACTCAACCCATCTCTGGGCAGCGTGTGATCTGAACCGCAGGTCGTGGGTTTGCTTGGGCAAAGTCTTAGATGCGCTTTCTTACAGTGGTCTGAGCAGCAGTTGTGTAGGACAGGAAGGTGCCTCGAGGAAGACTAAGAAGAATAAGGGCTTCCTGTTTCAGGAACACCCACTGAGGTTTGTGTGTTTGCTTTTATAAACACTTTTATTACATTTTTTGAAAGAACAAAGAACAAGCTTAACAAAACGTAACATGAAGGTCGAAAACGGTCCCAGTGAGTTCCAGGGGAGCATTTAGGTACATAGCATGGTGGATTGTAACATTTTCACTCTAGTAAGTCTCTCCAAAGATGTCATAGAATCATTGAATTGTAGAGTTCGAAGGTACCCCCCGAGGGTCATCTAGTCCAACCCCCTGCAAATCATAAATCACAGCTAAAGAATTCACAACAGATGGGAACCTAACCTATGTTTCAAAACCTTCAATGAAGAAGAGCCCACCACCTTCGGAGGAAGTCAGTTCCACTGTTGAAAAGCTCTTGTTTTCAGAAAGTTCTTCCTGATATATTAGTTGGAATCTCCTTTCTTATAACTGAAAGGCACTGGTTCGAGTCCTACCCTCCAGAACAAGCTTTGTTCCATCTTCCATGGGACAACCCTTCAGATATTTGAAGATGCCTATCATATCTTCTCTCATTCTTCTCTTCTCCAGGCTAAACATCCCCAACTCCCTCAATCGTTCCTCATAAGGCTTGGCTTCCAAACCCTAGATCATATTTGAGATGCTTTATCATCTTAATAACAAAGTGATATGATATGATAATAATGTTCTTATTTCTTACATTCTGTTCTCCAGTACCTCTAATGTGACCCATATTAACATTTTTGTTCAGACCTAAGTCTGTTCTCACTTCTTCATTACCCCTGTTTCCTTACTGGCATTTAAAATGGCTGCATTGCTTAGGCATAGGTAAACCCTCCGTCGAAGAAAACTCTCTTGGAGCCAAAGGGAAGGAACATGGTCATCTACTACCTGGTGTCAGGCTGCTATGGCAAGCCAGTCATCCTTAGCACGACTAACTCAACATCAGATCTGCTCCTGATATATGGAGAATTATTGTGTATGTATATCATCGCTGTTCCCAACCATCCTGTAGCAGTGAGTTCCAAGGGGCAAATGTGCAAGATGCACAAAATCAGCTTGCCACTCCGCATTTTTCACCATCCTGTCTGTTACATCTTTCTCCCCATCCCAGCACACAAATAAATAATATGTTGGCCAACTTTCTGCTTCTACCTTTAAACACGCCTGCTGAAAACTTTTATTCCTCCAGGCCCATGCAGGCAATTAAGAATACGTATAATAATAATAATAATAATAATAATAATAATAATAATTTATTTGTACCCCGCCCATCTGGCTGAGTCTCCCCAGCCACTCTGGGTGGCTTCCAATCGAACATTAAAACAATACAGCATTAAATATTAAAAACTTCCCTAAAAAGGGCTGCCTTCAAATGTCTTTTAAAAATAGGATAGCTGCTTATTTCCTTGACATCTGTTGGAAGGGCGTTCCACAGGGCGGGTGCCACTACCAAGAAGGCCCTCTGTCTGGTTCCCTGTAACCTCACTTCTCGCAATGAGGGAACCACCAGAAGGCCATCGGTGCTGGATCTCAGGCTGAATGATGGAGACGCTCCTTCAAGTATACAGGACCGAGGCCATTTAGGGCTTTAAAGGTCAGCACCAACACTTTGAATTGTGCTTGGAAATGCACTGGGAGCCAATGTAGGCCTTTCAAGACCGGTGTTATGTGGTCTTGGCGGCCGCTCCCAGTCACCAGTCTAGCTGCCGCATTCTGGATTAATTGCAGTTTCCTTCAAAGGTAGCCCCACTACCAAATCAGGTAGTTAACTGATGCCTGCTTTTCACTTTTATATGAAATGAAATGAAATTGTTTATTGCGGTTATAAACCAGCTCCAACAGCACATTCACAAAAAATAGAATCTGGATTTATAAACAATATACAGCAAACCGCTTAAGACTTAAAATTGAATTAAACAAACATAAGAAAACCTAAAAGTTTAAAATTTGAGATACCATACAGAATGACCCTGTCACCCTGGAGGCTCCCTTTGACTATTTTCCCCACAGACAGGCTAACTTGGTCTGGGAGGATAGACTGTGTCTGCAAATCTGTGTGCAGAATCTGGCGACTGACCAGGTCGTCTTTTGATCTTTTCCTAAAAGGAGGGCATTCAATTTAGACTTCTCTGGAAGGTCAGCAAGCCTCTCCAGTAGGGAAGCAATGGTGTCTCTGCGTGCCTCATCGTAGAAGGGGCAACTAAAGAATAAATGTTCGGGGCTTCCTATTTCCCCTAGTGGGCAGGTACACAGTCTCTGGTCGTATGGGACTTTTCCGAAGGATCCTTCCAGAACTGGCGATGGTAACGCCGAGCTTCGGGCAAGAGTAAAGGCCCTTCTTGCGTTTCTGGATTCGAGATAATAGAGGTATGCAGCCGGGGCAGCAACGTATCTCTCATTTTCTGCGATTATGAAGTCAGGGGACCTCAGGCTGTCCTGCTGCCTCTCAGAATCTATAATTCTTTCTTTGACCTCGGATCTTGCTTGACCCAGGCCCAGATTTAAAAGGGCTTGGGGAGCAAAGCCCAGTTTCTGGAGGGTGTTCAGGACTGCTACCAGCCATCCAGACTGAAACTGATCGCAAAGGATCAGAGGAGCTATGCCTCGGGGCCGCAATTTCAAGGTGAGCCATTTATAGATAGATATTAAGCTAATATAAGCCTCGACTCTCATTAGCCCTGTTTCCATGCGTTTGGAACACATCTGGGGACTTGTAGGAGGGCTCTGAGGAGTTTGGACTGAACTCTCTCAAGGGGAATGAAGGAAGAGGATGGTGGGCCCATGAACGATCCGTAGAGGAGCTGGGCCAACGTTTTGGCCCTGTACAGTTTTAGGGCTGTGGGGACATAAAAGCCCCCTTTGTTTCTAAAGAATTTCAGAATGCAGTTTGCGGATCTTTCCCCAGCACTCCCAGTAGAATTTATATGGATTTTGTTGGCTCCCGAAGCCTGGACTGCCATTCCCAAATACTTATAGTTCGACACTTGTTGTAATTTGTGGCCTTGGAGTTCCCAGTTTCTGATCTTTGGTTTTTCCCCGAAGGCAAGAATCTTTGTCTTCTGGTAATTTATTGTGAGGCGTTCTGTTTCACAGTAGACTGCCAGTTCTCTTAGAGCTCTTCTCAGCCCTATGGGGGATCTGGAGAGAACTACTGCATCGTCGGCGTATAGCAAAACCGAGATATGCCGGATTGCTATCTTTGGAGGGTGGAATTCTAGGTTACTAAGAGTGTTATTTATATAAAAATTAAATAGTGAAGGGGCCAAAAGGCACCCTTGCCTGACTCCCTTGTATGTTTTAATGGGCTCTTTCACTTTTATATGGTTTCTTTGCACACACTACTGTGAACCACTTTGATTTTATTTTAATGAAATAGCAGCATTCAAATATTTTAATAAATAAACAAACCTACTGCCCTCCAGATGCTTTGCACTACAACTCCCAGCAGCCCCGAGCCACCACAGGCGTGCTCCCATCAGCTGCACCACCATGTGGGCAGGGGCTGATGGGATTTGTAGTCCAAAACATCTGGAGAAGGAAAGCACTAATAGAAAGCAAGACCAACCCATTCCAGAAGCCAGACATGTCTTTGGGGGCGGGGGGGGGGGCTGCCTTCCTGAATAGCCTCACTGAAAATGCGGGATCCCTAAGCTCCCCTCGCCGCCCTCTGGACCTACCTTCGCGGAGCAGGTGTGTGGACGGTGGGGGAAGAACCATTCCCAGTTCATCAAAAAGACGAAACCCCCCAATTTAAAGCCCCTCTTTATTGCTATTTAGATTTAGGGGCTTGTTGCCTCGTTAAGCTTTAGGGTTGGGGGCGCAGAGGGATCCTTTCCTGCCTCCCAAGCCCACTGGGAAAGAGGGTGGCGCCACTCTGCACGTGCTCAGAGGCGCCCTTGCGGCAGCGCCTGGGCTCTTATCCATTCGAAGAAGCGGGTGGAGTTTGAGACTCTGCTCTCTCCCTGCACTAAAGGAAGACTAAAGGCGAGCGCCGCCCCCCCCCCCGGAACAGACATCTCCTGCTGTGGCTGTTGCTGCTGCTGCTGCCGCAAGGCCTGGCGTCTGCCCCCTTACCTGTGCATGAGCCCCCGAGGCCATGGCGGGGTGCAGGACAAAGGCAGAATGCAGATTGCAGCAGGAGGAGGCGCCGCGGACACCTCTGCCGCCGCCGCTGCTGCTTCTTGCTAGGGCTAGGAGGATTAAAGGCGCCCCGGACGCCTGTCCAGACCAGAGCAGGCGATGCGGGATGCTGCAATCTCCAGGAGGAGGAGGAGGAGGAAGAAGAAGAAGAAGAAGAGGAGCAGCTCTCGGCCTTCCAGCCTCGCTTCCCGGAGCATCCTGGGAAATGGAGTCCGGCCTGGGGAGCGGGCCCTGGGAAAAGGCAACGCTGCGAAAGCGTGGTCTCTTCTTTTTTGGAGGGGGTTTGTCAGAGTCTCACAGCCCCTTTCCTTGCCCATTGCAGCAGCCGTGAAAGGACTCAGGAATCTAGGAAGATGCTTAACACGATAAGTCTGGCTCCACCAAGCTCACTACTGCCGGCACAGGCAAGCAGCAGCAGCAACTCTCCGGGGTTTCAGGCAGGAAGCCTCTCCCAGATCTACCTGGGATTAAAACCTGGGACTTTCTGGGTGTCAAGCAGATGCTCTGCCACCAAGCTGTGGTCCTGTACCAGGAATCTAGGAAGCTGCCTTATTTAATTTATACATTTATTGCATTTATATGCCACCTTTTCCTTCAAGGACCACAAGGCAGCATGTATATGGTTTTCCCTCCTTATTTAATCCTCACAACTACCCTGTGAGATACGTAGGTTAGGAAGAAACGACTGGCAGTGAGCTTCAGGTCCGAATGCACATTTGATCCCTGGTTTCCCAGGTCCTAGTCCAACACTTTAGCCACCAGGGCCGGCTCTAGGGGTAGGCTGGGTGGCGTGGGGTGCCAGGGCGCCAGGTCGGCAGGGGGGCGCTGCATGGCGAAGCTGCGCGGAAACCACGCTGTGTGCTGCGCCCGCCCACCAGCCGTGGGAAGAAATGGGGCGGGGGCGCCGGAGCGATCCGCGCACCTCGGCGCCCGACCCGCTTAAGACGGCCCTGCTAGCCACTGCACAACACTGCCTCTTATACCAAGTCAGACCATTGGCCCATCAAGCTCAGTACTGACTACACTGTCTGGCAGCGGCTGTCCAGGATTTCAGGCAGAGGGGTCTCCTAGACCTAGGTGGAGATGCCATCGGGTCTTGAACCAGGGACCTTCTGCATGCTCCTTAGGGTGCATGTTTTCTTGTAGGCATTACTTCCAGTTTGCTGCTGCTGTGAATGGGCATCGTGTTTATCTCAAGGTTTCCTCTGAGTTGGCGGGGTGTGGGTGTGTGTCACACCTTTTACAACAGCCTTCCAGATATTTGAGACTATGGCCCATCAGCCCCAGCTAGCATGGATTTGGGGTTCCACAGGGTTCAATTTGCTCCCCCATACTGAGTTAACTTCTGTACAAAAGCTCCAAGTTTGGGAGCAAGATGATGCACAACTCTGCTTCTCCTGCACAGCTCCAGCAGGTGTGGCGCTGGATCGGTGCCTGGCCTCTGTAATTGACTGGGTGGGGGCCAGTAAACGGAACCTCAAGCCGGATTAGGCTGAGACATTCTTCCTGGGAAGGTACTTAGCCCAGATGAGTGGAATACATCTTGTTCTGGATGATGGGATTACTCTCCGCTGGAAGGAGGAGCAAGTGAGCAGGCTGGGGGTATTATTGGGTCCAACATTGTCATTGCAGCACAAGTTGCACCACAGAACTCAAGAAGAGCCAGCTGGAGAAGGTCAGTAGTCTGTCTAGTGTAGTGTCCTGTTCTTACAGTGGCCAGCCAGATGCCCATTATGGAAAACCAGCAAGCAGGATTTGAGCACAAGATCAATTCTCCCCTCCTCCTGCAGTTTCCAGCAACAGGTATTCAGAAGTGAAGTGACCAAAACTGCACACAGCATTCCAAACGTGGTCACACACCAAATATAAGGACTTCAAGATAATGGTAGTTTTAGTCTCAATTACTTTCCTAATGCCTTTTTAATGGCCACTGCAAACTGTTACTTCTAGCTGTTTAGCTGGTAGCCCAGTTGCACCCCTATCTTAAGCCTGGCTTAAGTTGTGCTACGGTAATCTCCAGGCTGGACTACTGCAATGCACTGTGCATGTGGCTGCCTTTGAAGATGGTTCAGAAACCAGGGCATGGCACAGATTGTTAATCAGGGTGTGAACACACAATATTGGCTCTGTCCCAGTGGGCAATTTGTATCTGGACCCAATTCAAAGTGCTGGTTTTGTCCTGCCTTCTCCTATATAAACCTGGCTGGACCCAGAGATCCTCATCCAAGTCCCTTCTCTTTATGCTGCTTCCAAGAGAGGTCTGGAGGGTAGCGACAAGAGAACGGGCCTTATTTTCTTGATGTTCCCCCTCTGTGGAATGCCCTCCTGACAGAGGGCCACTTGGCATCAACCTGCTCATCTTTTCAAATCCAGGCAGATACGTTTTTGTTTACTGAAGAGAGACAACAATGGGAGGCTTTTATTCTAATTTTTTAATGCAATTTTTTTTGGGGGGGGTATTTTTATTCTCACTGCAAATTGCTTTTGGTGTACATTAAAAACAGAAGTATAAAATGTAGGTAATTGCCAGTTTATTAACAAGAGTAACATTATGTATTGCCCAATTATGGAAGGAAAAAATAATTCCACCTTTAAGAGTGGGCACAGAATTAATTCCAACTTGGTAACTAGTGCAATTTCCTATATCAGGGATGTAGCAAAAATAACCAACAATATGACAGATTTACAGAAAGATTGTGCTCCCTCAATCAGATCTGGCTGACTCCCACTCTGCCATTCCGATTTGGAATGGCTTTTATAAAAAGGTGTGTCTGGCACCCACTTTGAAGTCTTTCTGGTGCCAATTTATCACAAAGCAGCACACAAGGCCGAATCGGCACAAGCAAAACAATCCTTTTGCTGCAGCAAACTTGCTGGCAACGATGGGTCCTTCTTGTAAGGGTCTGAGACAGGCATGGAGACCCCGTGGCCTTACAGATCTTTGCTGGATTCCGAACTCCCGGAATCTCTGGCTACTGGCCAGGCTGGCTGGAGCTGGTGGGAGTTGGAGTCTGACAACATCTGGAGGGCAAGAGGCTCCTTAGCTGAGCAGTAAAAAGGCAACCACCAAGCACCATTCCATATAGCTCAGTTGGTTAGGGCATGATGCTGGTAACACCAAGGTTGCAGGTTCAATCCCTGTCTGGGATGGCTGCATATTCCTGCATTGCAGAGGGTTGGACTAGATGATCCGCATGGTTCCTTCCAACTCGTAAGATTCTGTGACCTTTACTTTCCATTGAGCAATCAAGGTGAGGATGGGGCAGAGACGGTCTGGGAGACCCTAGGCCCAGAGGGAGATCTGTTTCTGAACTGGGCCAAGATCAGTTTTCCTGGCCTGCTGTGTTCATAAGTGGGCGTTGGCAACGGCTCAAAGCGTGTTCCTTGTCCTAGGGCAGCTAGAGGCAAAGTTGGCATCACAGACATGGAGTCACAGAATTGTAGATTTGGAAGGGTCTCCAAGGGTCATCTAGTCCAACCCTCTGCAATGCAGGAATAACAGCTAAAGGGATTCCCAGCCTGGGGATGACGACACCACATAAAATCATGCCCCCTCCCCCACTTCCATCTTGGAAGACAGAATGGAAGCTGAAAGGTTGGGAAACTGAAAGCACTCATGTGAACCTTGGGTTTCTGTGAGGTTCACATGAGTGCCTCTTGCCCCCAAAAAACTGCTGCTCAGTTGACAAGGGGAGGAAGATGGGGTTGGGGGGTGCACACATTCATTCACCCTGCCTGTCAACAAAGAGTCAAGGCAGTAGCTGCTTTTATCCCTCTTTTTTATTTTCTTTAGACGAGGTTGTAAAAAAGTCCAGTACGATGTTCAACAGCCACCGAACTTCCCCAACATCAGTCACAGACCAGCTCAGAGCCATTTCTTCCCCGCTTTTGAGGTCTCCTCTTCCCCTCCCATAGAAAGGTGATCCAACACATCCACTTTTCCTCTCCTCTAAGAAAAAGCAACAGATTCCCACTGGTCAAGGGGCAGAATGAGCGTCATGAAGGGGAGATGTCAAGGTGGTCCAAGGTGGGGTAGAGAGCCCAGGACACAATCGAGCCAAAACTTCCTGGAAGCTCCCTTTTCCAAACTGGGTGGGGCTGCTTCTGCTGTGCTCAAAGCTGGGCATCCCTCTCACGGCCTGGGACTTTGAAGACTATAGTACACTTGGTGTGGTGGGGTACCGGCTTTAGCATGCTGCCTTCCGAGAGAGAAATGTTCCCCTGACCCTGAACATTGTCCCTCAAGGAACCCAGGAGCAAGTTGAGCAACTGATCCATCAAGCTGGCAAGGAGCAGTAAACAGAAGCAGGGAGAAGCTCTCTCTTCTCCACCCCCGCAGTTTGCCTTGCTCCTTCATGTCATCCCTGCAGGAGATACTGCGCAGGACTATCAACCTCTGATTGATCTTGAGAGTGCCCCCTAGGCAAGCCTTCCTAGGCCACATTTGCCCTCTGCTTGGCATACATTTAAAACATAAGGGGTGTGGACTAAGACACCGGGTGAGCCCAGCAAGTAGGGGGAGACTCAGAACAGCAGATCAGGGAAGAATTGGGAGCTCATACCATGCGACTGCGGTTGCTGCTGACTGGGAAACATACACTGCTGAAGAGCTCAGGAAAGGAGAAGAGCTCTTATTGACAGACTGAATCCCAGCCACCCCATAGCTGGAGAGACAACAGCTCCCCATTTTCAATATGCCAATGCTGCCAGAGCTTGAGGCTTCCCTCGGTGTACCACAGGTGGGCAGACAGTGGCTTCAAGACCCCGCTATATGGTAGCCCAGGAGCTCCTCCCAGGAACAAAGCAGCCCCTGACACCTAAGCAAAGCCACGTTCCGCCAGCAGACTCAGTGCAGACCCGCTCTTCCTCCCCTGGGATGAGAGAAAAAACTCTCCCCGTCAGCAGGAATGGCCTAGGTACGAAAGCAGCAGCTCCAGGAAGGAGAGGACAAGAGACAAGGCCACCCCCCTCCCCAGTCAGCCAGCCAGCAGAAAGTGGGGTTACCTCTGCACCGAAACCAGTTCACCTAGAGCAAAAGGGATTTTTCCATTTCATTTCAAAAAGTGCATGGCAGGTTTCCCATGCCATTGCCCCACCCTGCAGCGACCGCACATCCTCTGGCAGGCAAGGGGAAGGGTGCTTGTGTTCCCGTTCCAAGTGCAACATCAACTCCTGCACACTTGAGGAGTGTCTACGTGAGTTCCGCTTTCTCACGCCTTCAAAACCTGGAGACGCATGAAGATGCTCCGTTCCTCCATGTGAGAAATCCATCCTTCTACGTGGGACAGCCCCCACTACAGGGACAGAAAACACAAAACCAGGAAGAGCGAGGGGCCGCCATCCACTGCACTGTCCTCCGGGGCCTCGGGACTTGCAAAATGGCATCCTCGCTGGCAGGCAAGCAGGCAGGCAGCTGGTTCGCCTTCTCCCCAACTGCCGCAGGCTGCCAGAGGTCGCAGCGGATGAGCCGGCACTAGGAATCCTCCAGGACGGAGAGAGATGTCACAAGGGATAAATAGAACTTTATTTAAATAAACATTTGTCAACATCTTTGTACAAATTACAAGTCCCCGTGTCCAGATCCTTGGGCCGCTGCCGGGAGACCTAAGCTCCAAAGCTGCCGGGAGGCCCTTTGAGAAGGTCCACTAGGATGTCCAGGAGCTGGCTGTGCTGGTGGTGCAGGTCCCCGGGGATGGCGGCCATCTCGTAGGAAAGGCACACCTCCACCATCCTGGAGAGGGCCACGCGGAAGTCGCGCAGGAGCCGGATGGTGTAGGAGTCGCCCTCCAGCACCAGCAGGTCGCTGTCAACGAGGGAGACGGTCGCTCGCCAGCCGTCATCTGGGGGCAGGGAAGAAGGGAGAGGAGCTTAGAGGGGAGTCCAAGGGAGACTCCTGGGCCAGGAGTAGGTGGCGGCTGCAGGGGAGGGAGTCTGCTTGAAGCTCTCCCATCTGCCTTGCACCACCCTCCTGCCTGGCACACTGGCAAGGAGGACCTGCTGTTTAAGTACTTATCCTTGCACTCTCATCACGATTGTCTTCATCGTTTATTACTTGTACTCCACCCTTCTGACTGGGTTGCCTCAGCCACTCTGGGCAGCTTCCAACAGATTATAAAAGAACACACACGGTAGACCAGACATTAAAAGTCACCTGATACAGGTCTGCCTTCGGATAAAATAAATAGCCAGGTGCGCAACCTCCACATCCAGAGACTGCACCTCTGCAAGACTGGGGAGTAATAACAAAGGCTGCTGTATGCCTGTGAACTTTTAGACGGCATCAGATTAGCTGGTATTAGGAGAGAGGTGGTTGCCTCCAATGGGATGCCCGCCCATCACCTTCTACCTACCAAATGATTCGTGATCCCTAAACTGCCTCCCAAAATGGGGCGTCCTCTGTGTTTTGGAGTACAGTTCCCAGCAGCCCCTGCCACCATAATGACATGGTCTTTGATGATCCTACCAGGACACTGGAGAAGAGCACGTTCTCTGGGACATGCAAGGCCCAGACCCTGTTAGACCTTCATAACGTAGAAACAGGAATCTGCCCTATACTGAGTCAGACAAATTACCCAGCTAGCTCAATACTGTCTACGCTGACTGGCAGCAACGGCTCGCCAGGGTTTCAGGCAGGAAACATTTCCACCCCTACCTGCAGATGTTGCCAGGGAATGAACCTGGGTCCTTCTGCATGCAAGGCAGACACTCTCCCGCTGAGCTACAGCCCTTCGCTTAAACCAACCGCTGCCGATTCCTGAAGCAGCAGCAAAAGCGGAAGCTGGAAGTTGTGCGAATGTGGAACTCACCCCGCACGTGGATGTCCGTATCCGTCATGAGCAGCACGGCCAGGGGGTGCACCTGTGAGGAGTCGCGCACAAACACCCCGCCGTTGGACTTGACCGCCATGAAGTACGTCAGCCAGCGGCTGTAGAGCTTGGACGTCTCCCTGCAGTAAAGAGGAAGGGGCTGTCTCACACCTGGCCTGCCGCCACTGCCCTCCCCCTGTTCCTCCCCACCAGGTCATAAGCACCCGCCTGCCAGCCGGCCTAGGCGGTACCTGGCCCACTTGCCTGTTGATCGTTGACTTGTGCAGGAGGACAGTCCCAGCCTTGGTCCGGTACGTGTAGCTGTTGGGCTTGAACTTGCCCTGCCTGGTCACTTTGCCTTGCCTGACCTGGGTAGAGGAGTAGGCAAAAAAAAAAGGGGGGGGATGGATTAGCAAGACAAACCTGGCTAAGAGTCTCTTGCTGGGTTGGCAAGGGGAATGATTTGACACTGCTGCTTATTACGTATTGCTCCCTATGTTTTATGTACAGTGGAACCTCGGTTTATGAACACCTCGGTTTACGAATTTCCGGTTGAGTACTCCGCGGACCCGTCTGGAACGGATTAATCCACTTTCCATTACTTTCAATGGGAAAGTTCGCTTCAGTTTATGAACGCTTCAGTTTATGAACAGACTTCCAGAACCAATTGTGTTCATAAACCGAGGTACCACTGTACATAACAGTGTTCAAAGCCCTAAATGACTCAGGCCCCAAATACCCAAAAGATTGCCTGCTTCCTTCTTGGGTGCTGAGATCAACAGAGGAGGCCCAGTTGGTAGTTCCAGTTCCTCTGCCTCAGTGGCTCGAAGGGGTAGTGGCCCCATAGCTCCCTTGCTCACAGAGGTGTGCCTGGTACCTTGGTTACACAGCTCCCAGCGAATGCTTTCGACGCTTGAGGTGTACGTTTTTAGGACCCATGTTATTTTTTATGGTCGCAAGTTGTTTTAAATTGTGTATTAATAAAGATGGCGATCATTTTGCGCAGGGGTTCTGTTCCCGGCCTCTGCATGCATTAGCAGAGTGCGCATAACCCCCACCCCCCCGTTCTGCCCTGTCTGCTCCAAAACCCAGAGAAACTTGAGAGAATCCACCAAAATTCTCACCCAAGGAACCCTTCCCCAGTGTTCCTTCACCCGCAAACAGTATGGGAGGGGAGGTGGGTCTCTTACCTGGATGAGATTGGGGTAAAGCCCAGCCATCAGGACGCCCTTCACCAGCTCCTCTTCCTCACTGTATTGGTTGCACACAGACGAAGGCAAGAGGCAGTCCGAGGGGGTTGGCACCAGGTAGGCCTCGTAGAGGTTCTCCGAGAACTGCTTCACCAGGCCTGTGGGGTACAGAGGCAAGCTCAGCGCCAGGCAGCACAAAACTAAACTAAACTGTGGAGGAGAGAGCAATCCATGGCTCCTAGCCAGGATGCCTCAGCTCTGCCTCCAGTGAGAGGCAGCAATGCCTCTGAATACTAGTTGCTGGAAACCAGGAGGAGAGAGGGCTCTTGGGCCTGAAACCTGCTTGCAAAGGTTTTCCGCAGGTGTCTGCTTGGCCACCGTGAGAAGAGGATGCTAGACTAGATGGGTCACTGGCCTGACGTAGCAGGCTCTCATGTTCTTAAAGTGCTGGGTACAAATTCAGCCTGGGCTTCCTTCTTGGTCTTCTCTGTCCACATTGGCAGAAGGGGATTCGGAAGAGAGCTGCAACAAGATTCTTAACAGGGCAGGGCAGTACTGGCAAAAAGAGAAATCTGGGGTCTGTGGCTTTCTTCCCTTCCACATACAGAGCCCTGTTGAATATTCCATTCTGGCTCCAGAACAACCCTGTTCTCCACCTTCAGAAGCAGGCAGAATTTCTCTAGGTTCAAGCTCTTTGATTACAACGGGGATCCATGCCAGGAGGAGAGAGTCTGTGGGAAGCTGATGTTTAACCTGAGTAAAGCTTGGATGGGGAGCCTGTGGGTCTCTCCAGATGTTGCTGAACTCCAACCCCCATCAGCCGCAGCTAGTGTTAGCCAACAGCTAGGAATGATGGGAGCTGTATTCAAGAAACTTCCAGCAGCCCCAACATCTCCGCTCTGAAAAGTGTGTGCGCCAGGCTGTTGAACTGACTAATACTGAGCTAGACGGAGGAATGATTCTGACTTGGTACAAGGCAGCTTCCTGTATCCCTGGCCACCGCCCGTTCTGCTCACCATTGATGAATCGCAGGCTGGGCGCATACAGGAGGTAATCCTGCAGGTAGTTGTCGCGAGCCCGGCTGTCCCTGCGTCGGAGGATGTCCTCCCAGCCAGCCACTGCCCGCACAAAAGCCAGGTGGTCGCTGCCGCTCTCTCGGCTCAGGATAGCCTTGGCCTAGGAAACATGGAATGACGGGCTGTTCATATGCACCCTGGATCCCCCCGCCTCCCTCCCCCAAGCACTGAGAACGCTGGCCCCTCACCTTGTCCACCTCGGTGCGGTTCTGCAAGCTGCTGCTGAAGGGGTCCCTCGTGAGGCAGGAGACGATGACCAGGAGCGGCTGGATGCAGCGGAAGATGGAAGCCAGCACGATGGCCTTAGCCAGCCGGGGGTCGGTGGAGATCTGAGCCAGGCGCTTTCCCAGAGTGGTCAAGGCCTCCCTGTGGTCCAGCACACCTGAAAAGGGGGGCAGTAGAGGAGCGCTTGGGAGGGCTGGCTAGGAGAGGGAAGGGTGCTGCTTTCTGTGTTGGCTTGGCAACCTTAGTGGTCCCAAGGTGACGGCAGCAGCAGCAGTCCCAGCCGTACGTGGAAAGACTGTAGCCAAGGATTTGCTCTGCATACAGCAGGTTCAAACCCTGGCATGATAGAGCTGGAAACATCTCCTGTCGGAAACTCTGGAGAACCAATGAGCTTGGTCTATAAAAGCCGCTTCCTGAGTCTGACCAAACTGCGGGAGGCAGTGGAAGACAGGAGTGCTTGGCGTGCTCTGGTCCATGGGGTCACGAAGAGTCGGACATGACTAAACGACTAAACAACAACTAATGTTCCTACCAGCAATCCACTTCCCGGCCAGCCTCCCCAGAAACTCACCAATCTCTTGCAAAAGGATGACTGCTTCATCCACAGCTTTGATGTCGGGGCTGTCCAGGGCTTTGGAGAGAAACTCAACAGCCTGCAGCCAAAAGCAACACAGAGTATACAGTATGAAGACCAGCTGAGTGGAAAGGGGCACTGGACTGGACTGGGGAAGGGAAGGGGGCTCTTGACACCCTACAGGTCTGTTCCAGTTCTGAACATTCCTCCAAGGACAGCAAGGAGGTCAAGCAGATAAGAGCTACGTTCAAAGCCTCTCTGGGTTCTCAGTGCTTCGGCCTGCCCAGCCTTCGCCAAGGTGATGTCCTCCAGATACTGTGGACTCCAAATCTTATACAGTAAATGCCTCTGATGCTGGGGCTGATGGGAGTTGCAATCCAAAAACAGCTGAAAGGCACCAGGTTGGCAAAAGCTGGGCTGCACAAACTGCTGGCTTGATTGCTCAGCAATGCCTTGTGGCTACACAGCCTTAAAGCTCAGAACGAAGAAATCAACCCAGTCTTGGTTCTGTGTCCGCAGCTTACAAATCCTGTAGATGGCTAAAATTCTCATGGCCAGCCTGCAGTCAAAATCCCACACTACAACTGGGACTATCTAGGGCAGGGGGAGGGAGATGAGAAGAAAAGGAAAGGAGGGGGAGACTAGGACCTAGGAGACGTAAATATGCTAACTCTTCTTCCTGACCCTGTTGTTTTTTTAACCAAGTGCAATGAGCTCTTTGTCAACCTGGACCCATCTAGACCAGCATCCTGTTCTCCCTGGCAAAACAGATGCCTGCTGTAAAAGCCACCCAAGATGATGGCAATCTCTGGTTCTTGTGGGAGCGAGTTTCACAGTCTAGGCTTTAAGCAACTCCAACAGTGGAGCACCCTGCTCAGACAAAAGCTTTGGGCTTTTGGGGACATGTTTTTCAGGCACCTTGTAAGCTTAGCTTTGTCTGCTTATTAGAACAAGCCCAAGAAAGAGGATCATCGGAGGCTTTGTAGCCGGGAGGGCCTCTCCTTACCGTTTTCTCGGGCATGTGGATCTTGGCCTGGACCACCAGGTTCTCGAGGGGCGTGCGGAGGATTTCAGGCACTTGGTAGGTGGGCATCCTGTCCAGGCGGCTGCGCGGGAAGAGATGATAGGCAAAGCCCGACTGGCAGCGCCCGGCACGCCCTCGCCTCTGGATGACATTGGACTTGGACACCCAGACGGTCTCCAGGCACGAGACCTGGGGGAAGAGGTGTGTCACCATCCTATACCCTGAGGCCCGCGCTCCCCACACCAGATCAAACTCGCTTCTGAGCTTGCCACAGCCTCACCCAAGACAACCACAGCCCAGACAAACCTTGGTCTTGAGATCGTAGCGCTCCTCCTTGTGAGTTCCGCTGTCCACAACGTGCACAATGTCATTGATGGTGATGGAGGTCTCGGCGATGTTGGTGGCCAGGACAATCTTGCGCACGCCGGGAGGGGGGCGGGGGAAGATGCTCTGCTGGTCCATCATTGGGATGTTGGAATGAACTGGCGAGGGTGGGGAGAAACAACACGTGTGAGCATCTGTCCCCCCCGTTCCCTCCCAACAGGAGCATCACGGCAATCTAGGCCAGGGGTTGTCCGCTCAATGTCCTGGAGATGTAGGACTACAACTCCCAGCAGCCGTCACGGTTGGGTGGCAAAGAATGGTGGGAGCTGTAGTTCAACCACATCCAGAGGGCACCATGGCAGCTACCCCTGCTCTAGGCTTTCTGCAGTGCACAGCCACCACCTCCCACAAACCCCACAGTGAGGCGAGAAAAAGAGCAAGGCCCCCCTCTCACCTGGTAAGACAAGGTAACGGCTGTTATGAGCTCCAAGGCTCTCCAAGAGTCGCTGCTGAACTCCTTTGATCTCCTGCCAGCCAGGGAGGAAACAGAGGATCCCACCTGCAACCAACAGAGACCGAAAGTCACACATGACTATGAAGTTATTTGCACCCCACCTTTTCCACCTGGTTGCTCAGGGTGGCATGGAGGGAGAGAACTGTCGTCTCACTTGCAGCAAAAGCATACCAGACCCTCTGATCTGTCAGGGCAGAGAGGGAGGGTGCGAGGCAGAATGGCCACCGCTTACCTGGCTCTCCATGGGCATCGATCTGCAGAATGAGGTCACTGATCAGCTCAAGGTCAAGGACGCACTCCTCGTCTGATTGCTGAGGGATAAAAAGAGGCACAGTAAATATCTGCCAGGAGGACCTGCAGAGAGAGCGCCCACATTAGCCTCTGTTGCCGGGGAAGGACCATGCAAAGCCAGGTGTGCCCAGGTGCAGGAGGACTCCAGGCACCTCTCAAAGCAAGCAGCAGCAGCATGAAAGCGACTGTCAGGGGAACACCTGGTACTGCCTTGTACTGGTGCAGACGATCGGGGGCCATGGAACTCCCAACACCACCAGCCAGTGCAGACCTATGACGTTGGGAGTTGTAGTTCTAGGCACCTGGTGGGTGCCAGGTCATCAGTGAAGGCTGTTCCAGAAATAAAAGCACAGTGAGTGGGGCTGCATGATAGCCTCATATGGTATCAATGAACATGGCTCCCCTTGCAGGGGGAAACTGGGGAATGCAGTCCTGCATTTGAAGCAGGCCTCTGCATACAACCCAGTGTGTATTTTTCAACCACACCTTGTTGAAACACCACCCAGCAGGGCTGGGTCCAGGTTTTGGGGGCGGGCAGGGGGGCTTGTGCAAGGCTTTATGTGTCTCCTTCCTGTCACTGCTGCCCACTCACTTAGGAAACTGTGTCATACCAAGTTGGACCATTAGTCCACTTAGCTCAGTATTGCCTACACTGACTGGCAGCAGCAGCTCTCCAGCGTTTCAGGCAGGGCGGTCTCCAAATCCTGTCGGGAATTAAACACGAGACCTTCTGCCTGCAAAACAGATGCTCTCGCATGGGGCTAAAGCCTTTTTGCATACTGGAAACAGAGAGCTCTGCCTGATGACAATTCAAACAACTGGTTCATCCAGCGTGGAATTGCCTACACTGATTGGCAACAGCTCTCCGGGTTTCAGGCAGGACTGGACATGCCATTGGGGATTGAAGCTGGGACCCTTTGCATGCAAAGCACATGCCCTGTCACTAAGCTTCCCCAAATGGACCACAACCTCTCCCTGTTGGGGAACAAGGGGGTGAAGGAATTAACTAACTAGCTAACTAGCTAACTAACTAACTAACTAACTAAACATCGCAGCAGCGACTGAGCTGCCAGAGCATCAACAAAGGCAGAAGCGAGGGCGCTCAAAAGGGTGGAGCTGCACCCTTTGGCAACCTGGTACCTTCCAGCTATTCCATCAGTCTGGTGCAAAGGCCAGCGCCACAGAGGACCTTGTAATGATGCAGAGAGTGAGCATGTGCGCATGAGCGACAAAGCACTGCCTGCCACGTTAGGAGGGGGAGCGTGTGTGCGCCTGGCTCACCTTGATCTCGTAGTGCCGGTGCCTGTGTCGCCCCAGCATGGCCATGATCTCCTCCAGGTAGTACTCCTTGACAGGATACATGAAGCCCGGCACCTTGACTACGGGGCAGTCCCCAAAGTACTGCGAGAAGCGCTGGTTGTCCCCCGTGGCGCTCATCAGCACCAGCCGGAGGCCGGGGTTCTGCTTCTGGACACCCTTGAGCAGGATGAGCAGGAAGTCGGTGTTGACGTCGCGCTCGTGCACCTCGTCCACCACGATGTGGCTGACGCCCTCCAGGCGTGGGTTGCCCTGCAGCTTCCGCAGCAGGATGCCCACGGTGCAGAAGAGCAGCGCTCCACCCCGGGCGGGCGGCTTGCTCTCCAGCCGCACCTGGTAGCCCACGTTCCTCCGCATGTTGGAGCCCAGTTCCTGCGCCACGCGCTGCGCCACTGAGATGGCGCTGATCCGCCGCGGCTGTGTGATGACCATGTTGCACTGGGCGCCGCGACCGTCCAGGATGTAGTGCTCCAGCAGCAGCTGGGGGATGCGGGTGGTCTTCCCGCACCCCGTGTCCCCAGCAATCACCACCACCGGGTTCTGCTCCACGGCCGAGAGGATGGCTTCCCGGTGCGAGTCCACGGGCAGAGGCTGGGTCTCCTGCCAGGTGGTGCCCCTCCGCTTCCAGAGAGCCAGGAGGTTCTGGCTGTGGCGAACTTCTTCCGACTCCGACATTGGGATGTAACTCTTACCTGTGATGGCGTCGCTGAGGGTGCCTGTCTCCTTGCTCAAGTTCATCATGTCGTCTGCCAGGCGTGGCCTGGATTCCTGGGTGTCCACTGGGTACTGAGAGGGAGGAGAGAAAAAGTGGCCTTCTCTTCAGCGTGAGGCCTTTGTTGCTTACGCCGGCTAGCCAAACGACAGCCGCGACGACAGCAATTGCTTAAGCCATCATGGCTCTCGACTATGGAGGAAGCCCTAGGCTTCCTAGGGAGAAACCGTGGCGGATTAAAAACGGGCAGGAGTAATGGGGTGTGGGGAGGAGAGGGGGAAAGCGCCTTGGGAAGGGGGCAGTTTGCCTTGCCCTCTGACTTCTGCAGAACCCGTGCGAGGGTGGTGTCTGCTTCCAAGTTCAGCCTAAACCAGGCATAGGCAACTTTGGCTCTCCAGATGTTTTGGAACTACAACTCCCATGATACCTGACCACTGGCCCTGTTAGCTAGGGATCATGGGAGTTGTAGTTCCAAAACATCTGGATAGCCAAGGTTGCCTATGCCTGGCCTAAACCATCGTTAACCAAAGCAAAACCACCTTCCCAACCAAAGAACTGAATTTCAGTGCTGGGTTGGCTACGAAATTACTCAAGGGCCTCGGGCTGCCTTCTCTTAAAACTTGCTTCTTTGGAATATTAGTCATCTAGTTGGCAAGGTTATCTCAAGGAGGATAAGATCTGTACAGCAAAGCAGATACAGAAACCAATGAGGAAGCTTAAGTGGGAAAAGGTATCCTCCAGGCGGAGAAAGCGGGAACAGCAGAAACCTGGAGATCAGCTGCAGTCACGGGAAAAAGAAAGTGCACCCTCTTTTAATTCTGTGGTTTTTACATATGCAGACGTAGTAACAATAATCTGTTCCTTAGCAGGTCTTAAAATAGGTAAATACAACCTCAGATGAACACCACCGCATGATATATTGCACCGTGTCATTATTTATTTAACTGACATAAA
Organism: Zootoca vivipara; assembly: GCF_965207765.1. NCBI lineage: Eukaryota > Metazoa > Chordata > Lepidosauria > Squamata > Lacertidae > Zootoca > Zootoca vivipara. Next base: position 56,799,979 of record NC_142594.1, on the reverse strand, counting down.
GCCCAAAATGGAAAAGCTGTGTGTGAAAAACTAAATACACCTTACGATTCCATAGCTTGTAGAACTACCTTTAGCAGCTGTAACTTGAAGTAATCATTTTCTGTAGCACTTTATCAGTCTCTCACATTGTTGTGGAGAACAATTTGGCCTCCTCTTCTTTACAACGTTTCTTCATTTAATTGAGGTTTGCTGGCATTTGTTTATGCACAGCACTCACAGCATTTCAATTGGATTTTGACTGGGCCATTGCAACACCTTGATTCTGTCGTCCCCCCCCCATCCCCCCCAGTAATTCTGTTGCAGATTTGCTTGGGATCCTTATTGTGTTGCATGACCCAATTTCAGCCAAGCTTCAGTTGTTGGGCACACATTTGACTGTGGAATATTTTGGTATACAGAGGAGTTCATGGTCGACTCAATGTTTGCAAGGTTCCCAGGTCCTGTGGTTGCAAAACAAGCCCAAATCGTCACCCCTCTACTACTGTGCTTTGCAGTTGGTATGAGGTGCTTGTGCTGATATGCTGTGTTTGGTTTTTGCTAAACGTAGCACTGTGCATTATGGCCAAACATCTGCCCAAAAGGCATCGTTCCAGAAGTCTTGTGGTTTGTTCAAACTGCCATGTTCTTTTTAGAGAGATGAGGCTTTCTCCTGGAAACGCTTCCAAACAAACCATACTTGTTCAGTCTTTTTCTAAATGTTACTGTCATGAACTTTTAACATTTAACACGCTGAGGCCTTTACATCCTGAGATGTAACTCTTGGGTTTTTTTGCATTTTCTCTGAGCATTGCACAGCCTGACCTTGGGGTGAATTTGCTGGGATGTCCACTCCTGAGAAGGGTGTCAACTGTCTTGAATGCTTTCCACTTTTGAATAATCTCTCTCATGGCAGAATGGTGGCCTTAAGATGGGAGGTGGCCTTAGAACCCTTCCCAGTTTCATGGGCAAGCAGCACTTGCTTCTCTAAGAGCACTGCGTCATCTTTCCTCCTTGGCATTCTGTTAAAACACATCTGAATGCTCCAGACCGGCAAGCTGCTACAATGTCAGCTTTTATAGAGGTGGGCACACCTGCTGATGATCAATTAAGAAAGGGCATTTGATTAGTAGCGCCTGCCCGCTACTTAATCTCTTAATTTCTATGAAAGCAGCAAGGGTGTACTTAGCTTTTCACACATAATTTCTCCATCATGACTTTATTTCTATTCAATAAATCATGACATGGTGTAATATGTCATGTGATGTTGTTGTTCATCTGAGGTTGTAGTGACCTAAGTTTAAGACTTGCTAAGGAACAAATGATTGCTATGTCCTGATACAGTATGTAAAACCACTGAATTCAAAGAGGATGCACTTTCTTTTCCCTATGACTGCAAATCCATAGAAATGTGAAACTAGCTTTCCTTGCACCTCCAAGCCTCCACAATGCTCTCCACCCCTCTTGCCTGTTTTTAAACAGGCCCCTGGTCTCTCCCATGAGCCCCACAGCCCTTCTTCAGCCCAAGGGTCCTGAGGGAAGCTGTTCGCCTATCTCAAGTCCCAAACTCGACCTTTTATCTCACTCCTTGAAATTGTGCTGTTAGTCAACATCTCCAATACCTTCAACCCCAAGCAGCTAGATCGCTTTCAAACATTCCATGACATCACAGCCACTTGGGCCAATGATGTGGGGAGAGGGAAGGAGGAGAACCTACAGATAACAAGTAGCCGAGGCAAGAGTTCTTCAACTGTTTCTGCCAGTTGGTGACAGGAGTTCAATGTTCTGCGGCTCCCAGTGACATGTTCCCCACAACTGCTTCTAGTTTGGAATCCAAGCTCCAGCCCACTTTCTTTGAAATAAGGGAAGGCTTACATGGTTCAGGTAGTTCTCGATCTTGCGCAGCGTGGCCTCGGGGACTTTGATGTGGCAGGGCTTCCGCTGGTTCTCGCCCAGCTCCCGGAGGGATGTCATGTTGTACATGGCGTGGCTCAGGGGGTTGTTGTTCTTGTCCACCAAGCCGAGGCTCTGGAAGGGAGTAAGGAGGGTGCGTCAGCCTGGGAGGGTCTCCCAGTGGGGGAAAGAGACTTGCCCGGGTAGGGAGACAGGAAAGAAGGCCACCTCGGGGACAGGAACCCTTGGTCTAGAAAGGAAACTGGCTGGCAGAGGTCATTTGTGGCCCAGCCACGAGAGCCTTCAGTGGGAAATGCTAGGGAAGGAACGTCATCATGGAAGGTGTTTGCAGCTAGTCCTCCCCCTGCCCTGCACTTAAAAGGCCTTTAAGAAGCTGCTGCAGGACAGGGATTGTGAGAATCATCATGGGAGGGGTGTTTCTAAGACCAAGGTGGAACAGCTAAGCTCCCTTGTTATTTTCGCTACTGTCGGGAAGTGTGATGCAATCTTGTCCTATTCATAGTATTGAAATGTTGGGGTTTTTTTTTGTTATTTGCTATTTGGCGCTGTCTTACCAAGAAATTGTTTTTGCACTGTTTGATTTTGAAACGCTTTGTTGTCAGCCATTTTGGGCAGGTTCTTCTTGTGGAAGAGCGGCATGCAAGTAAAATAAAGAAGGAATGAGTGGAGCCCCAAGTCTCACCTTCAGCTTCTGGCAGGCCAGAGCAGCTGCTTTGTTCTCTGCCTCCACCTTGCGACGCCCCTTGGCGGCGAAGGTCATGGGGCAGGGCCAGCGCAGAGTCAGCTTGCAGATCTTGGTCTTGGTGCCCACCGTCCGGAACTGCATGTACTCCTGTGCAAGGCAAAAGAGAAGGGGTCAGCGGGAGGAGCCCCCACCACCTCCCAGCGCGTGCTGCCTCCTTTCCTCCAACTCACAGAGAAGCCGGGGTCACTCAGCTGCTCCCAAAGGACATTGGAAGAGGCTAATCTTTAGCGGGTCAGTCCCGGCTGTTAAGAAGGCACTGCAGCAACACCCCCCTACTAGCCGCCTAGAGGACTAGGGAGTGCCAGACTGAGCTCTGCTGCTGCAGCATATTCTTTCAGTGTTGTGTCATTATCGATTAAGATTATTAGCTTCTTCACACAAACGTCTCAAAGGAGACTTACAAAATACAGCACGATCGCATCTTACGCACATTTAACTTGTACAGTTTCAACCATATGCAACTGAAAGGCAGGCTGGTTGAAATTGCACAAGTTAAATCCAAGCAAAATGGAGAGCTTAGAATTTCATTGCACACTGGATCCGCTTAGGGGTACCTGGTGTGCAAAGTGATTCTAAGCTCTCCTTTTGGGGGGGAGGGCCCAGATCAGGAAGGGTGCCAGCTCTGGGATGCTCATGTTGAGATTATATGGCGGCTTCTAGGTTCCCACGAGATCTCGCACAAACATCCCCTGGCTTCCAGCCTTTGTGTATACGTGGAACCCTTGGAAGCGAACCCCAATGTAGCATGCAATCACACTTACTGCACAGAACAATTTAAAAGCAAAGCACAATTGGAGGCAAAAAAAGAATGAAACATCCAGGTAATGGCAGCATCCTGGTTCTGAAGATGAGAGGTGACAACTATGGAACATTTTGAAAATGACTTTTCCAGGTTTTGCCAACCTGGAGCTGCCCCGGTTCCCTTTTGGACTCCAGCTCCCATCAGCCAGCCTGGCAGGAGCATGGCTGTGGTGGCTGCAGCTGATGGAAGCTGCGGTCCAAAACTGCTGGAGGGCACCAGGTTGGCAAAGGCTGGACTATTCAGTAGCGAGCCAAGACAGAGAAAGGGGGAAGCTCGCTTGGAGGACTTCCCCGAGGGGCAGAAATTACCTGGCAACTCTACAGATTCTGCTTTTTCCTGCAGTTTATGTGGCTTGGCTCACTGGCTAAAGTCACCTGGGGGCTCTTTGCTCTGCAAGCTCCTTTGGATACTGTTTACCTGCCCTTCACTTCTGGCAGCTCCCATTTGGGTGGTGGCACTTGCCCCAGGTCCAATTCTCATACTGCTGGGGTTGCTTTAAGAAGAGCCTCTCTAAAGAGACCTCCCTCCCTCTGCGTAGCTGGCAGACATGGCCCTCTCCAACTCACCTTGACTGTGGACGAAGAAGTGGCAATCTGGATCACCTGGGCCAGGAGGTTCTTGGGCAGAGGAAACTGGGTCAGAGCCCGGAGGGCTGTGTTGTCATCCGTCATCTCGAGAGAGAACCCGTCCCTGCAGCAGGAGAGGGAAGAGAAGGAGGCTGCTAGATCCTCTCTTTCTAAAGATTGCCATTTGGCCTCCATCAGCTGGCATCCGTCTTGCCTTCAGAGCTACACCTGCCCACCCACCGAAGAGCGACTGGGAGATACAGGATTTATGCAATGGTGCATCAAATAGATGGTTCTGCTATTTTATTATGGACTGCCAAGTATGGCCTGGAGTATGCGTTCAGGACACTGATGCGAGGGGGGAGGGAAGAGTAGAATTTGAGGAGGGCTAGAAGCCACAACAAACAGGGTGCCCTCTCCCTGACCACGGACAGCCACACTTCCAAGGCAGAAACTTGTCTTCCTGGCTTTCAGTTTTCTTTATGTGGCTACCAGGAAAAAGACCTCCGTTTCTTCCCCACTAGCCTTTAAAAAACGTAAAACAGGAGAGCTGACATTCCTAACAGAGGGAGACACATTTGAGCAGGATTGGTGAACTAGCAGGTGCTTCTTGCTCCCAAAGGCAATGCTGTTCTGTGCTCTGAAAATTGTTTGCATCACACTGGCTCCAGAACCCCCGTGGCATTCCAGAGTGTGGCCAGGATCACCCAGCTCCTCCCTCCCTCCCTCCACACAGCACACCAGAGAAGGAAGGAGAAGGAGGCGGCTGCATTTGCAGGCAGGAGCAGCACGGCACAGACCAGCAGGTGAGGCACACAGGAAGGGGCTCTGGGTCTGGTGTCTGCAATGAAGGGAGGGAGGGAGCAGTAAACACACACACTATGGACTGATGGAACTACAGAACTGCAATGGTTGCTGATTTGCTACCGGCTCAGGTTCAAAGTGCTACAATTAGCATATAAAGCCCTTAACAACTGTGGGACCAGTTTACCCTTTCAGATCGTCTTCCTGCTGTGATTGGCAGAACTGGCACTACTACAGATGCCATATAATGCCCATTCCACACCTGTAAGAACTCTTATCTTTTAGTACAGCAGCACTCGCACTTTGGAACTCCCTGCCTATTGATCCCAGGGAGGCGCCTGCACTGTACTTTTTTCGGCGCCTGCTAAAAACTTCTGTTTAGGCAGGCCTACTCAGGTATTTGGAAAAGTGATGCGAGCGTTAACCTGTTTTTAATCTACTGCTATTTTAACTTTTTCAAAGTCTTAAATTATTTCTGTTAATTTTACTTCTAGGCAATTTTATTCTATATTTTTTTTTTGTAAAGTAGTTTGAGCCCCCGCCCCCAAATCTGGCAGTGTATAAATACAACCAAGAAAGAGCTTGGGGGATTCTCAAAAGATCCCGCCAAGGGCATTTTCCAATGCTGCCCAGAGGGCCATGCCAGCACACAAAGGCCCGACCCCATGCGGATACCATGTGTGCATGAAAGGCCCCTGCCCTTCGGGGCTCAGGGGTTCTCCTACCTCATGTCTCTGGTTGGGGTGCGGGCCCCCGGATGAGCCATGGACAGGTAATCGGAGACGTCGATGGTGTCTTCCTCCAGCTCCCCTTCCTCCAGCTCCCCCTCTTCCAGCTCCCCTTCCTCCAGCTCCTCCTTCCGGATGGGCCTTGGGAGCCTGTTGTGCTCCAGGGGCTGGATGGGCTCGCTAGGCTCCATCCTCCTCCAGCAGGTCGAGAGGTCGGCCAGAGATGGCCCAGACTTGGAGCGCCACCGGCTGCCCTCCGAGTACCACCGCTCATCGGGGCAGCCCAGCTGCTCAGCAGGGCAGCCCAGCTGCTCAGCAAGGATGCGGTACTTTGCGGCGTCGAAGAGCTCGTTTCGGGGACCCAGCAGGCCCCAGCCCTGTGTGGAGGAAGGGAAAGGCGGTCAAGATGGCTGGAAGGGGGAAAGAAAAGGGTGCTTTAAACCCTCAAAGCTGTGTCAGGAAGAAGCCAGAGTTCTTCGTCCAGCCAGCCCAGTACTGCCCCAATGACCGGCAACTGCAGCCCTCTAGGTGTCTTTCTCGCCACTTTTGAGCTGGTTCTTTCACCTGCCAATGTCAGGGAGGGCAACGAAGGACTGAACTGGGGGTCTATGGTTGCTTGGCCTGGATGCAATGGAAGATTTCAGCAAGGACAAGGAGGAGGGGAGTAAGATAGCTGACTGACAGAGCCTTCCGCAAACTGGCATGCTGCAGTTGTTTCAGGCTGCAATCACCATCAGGTGCAGTCAGGACGGCCATGTGATGCTTGGGCTAATGGGAGCTGCAGTCCAAAACACCTGGAAGGCACCAGGTTAAGGGAGGCTGGCTTGGACCCAGAGCATGGCAGAGGGGCATTTCAGGCTCTGGAGCAGGAAGGGAGGGTGGGCAAGAGAGGAACGATGGAAAGCGAAGTTTCAAAGGCACATTGTTTTATACCAGGGGTAGGCAACCTAAGGCCCAATCGCCTTCTCAATCCGGCCTGTGGACGTCCGGGAATCGGCGTGTTTTTACATGAGTAGAATGTGTCCCTTTTATTTAAAATGCATCTCTGGGATATTTGTGGGGCATACGAATGCGTTCATTCCCCCCCCCCAATATAGTCTGGCCACCACATGGTCTGAGGGATGGTGAAAAAGGTTGCTGACCCCTGTTTTATACAGATACAGTGGTACCTCGGTTTATGAACACAATTGGTTTCGGAAGTCTGTTCATAAACTGAAGCGTTCATAAACTGAAGCGAACTTTCCCATTGAAAGTAATGGAAAGTGGATTAATCCGTTCCAGACGGGTCCACGGAGTACTTAAACTGAAGCGTTCATAAACTGAAGCATGGGTGTAATTGGTTCTGGAAGTCTGTTCATAAACTGAAGTGTTCAGGCGAACTTTCCCATTGAAAGTAATGGAAAATGAATTAATCCGTTCCAGATGGGTCCGCGGCGTTCATAAACCGAAAATTGATAAACCGAGGTGTTCATAAACCGAGGTTCCACTGTACATGGATTCAAGATGACATAGGTAAAAACAACAATGTTTAGGAGCATTTGAGGAAATAAACTTTTTATGCCAGTACAGTCGTACCTCGGGTTACGACCACCTCGGTTTGCGAACAGTTCGGGTTACGAACTGCGCACCCCCGGAAGTGTTTTCGTCGCACGCGTGCGCGCATAAGCCGCGCGCGCGCGATTTGCGCATGCGCAAAATGGCGGCGCCCATCGCGCTCGGTTTGCGAACTATTCGGGTTACGAACTGCGATCCGGAACAGATCGCGTTCGTAACCCGAGGTATTACTGTATCAATAACTTCATTTGAAAACCACTCCCCTTTAAAAAAAAAAGGCAGATGTTTCTTGCTCACTGTGGTTTCAGCATCCCACTGCTGACATTTCCTTCTGATGCTGCAGCCTTCGCCAACCTGGTGCCAACGATATGTTTTGGACCACAACCCCCCATTGAAACATCCGGAAGGCACTAGGTTAGTGAAGGCTGCCACAGTGCAGCAATGCACACCTGTAAGCTGGCTCTTTGGTTGTAATAATACACATTCATTCATTTAATGCACATCTGTACACTCGGACCACCAGAAGTAGGAGTGATGGCAGTCCATAGGACGGGGTAGGGAGAGGCAGAGGAGAAAGCTGGAGACGCCTGGGATGAGAATTAACATCCTATATCCCTTTTAAATGTATTTGCGGGGACAGCGGTATTGTTTTGTTTGCTTTTGTTCTTGCTTTTACAGTCATACCTCATGTTAGGTCAGCTTCAGGTTACGTGTTTTCATGTTGTGTCACGCGGCAACCTGGAAGTACTGGAACTGGTTACTTCCAGGTTTTGCTGCTCGCACATGCGCAGAAGCGCTAAATCATGCCGCGTGCAGCACTTCAGCTTGTGTCAGTTCCATGTTACGGACGGGCCTCTGGAACGGATCCCATCCGTAACACGAGGTTCCACTGTATAATGTATTTTTATATTGTATTTTAATGTTGTGAACCACCCTGAGATCTGCGGTTGAAGGGCATAATAATAATAATAATAATAATAATAATAATAATAATAATAATAATAGATTTGTGCCTCTGACACGCATGATCAGCACGGAAGCTTGACTTAGTTTTTGACAGCATCTGGCACTGGTGGGGAAACGAGACTTCCCTTCTGCCTTCCTCTCATCTAACTTGGGGGTGGGGCGTGGAACAGAGCAGCACCTCCTCCACTTCTAGCTTGCTGATCCCCCAAAGTTTGGGACGGCTACCATTACAGGAAGGGAAATCCGAAACTGGCCACTGCAACTCGCCTCTCAAAAGCCCATTAATCCTACAGCTCCGACCACCGCCTGGCTCTGGTTATGGAAGGCCCAAAGCGGAAGGAAAAGCTCAGGGAGCCCCCTGCAGCCAGAGGGCAAGTCTTCCTAGGGGTCTTTGGAATCATACTAGTCGTCTGTGTATATATAAGGATGTCACTGGTAAAATGAAAGCAAGAATTGGCCACAAGGTGAGGTCTGAGCGCATGGGCGTACCCAGGATCAAAACTAGGGGGGGGGGGCAGGCAAGCCACGCCCCCAGCCACCCGATTGGCTGGCTGGCAATGATGTAACCGGGATCCTCCCAGGAAGTGTAATCAACGTCCACGCCCCCCCCCCCCGGAGCGGAGGAGGCGGTCACACGGTTCTCTGCAACTCCTCCCCGCCGGCTTGATGGTAGGCTGGTGTGTGCGCTCTCTCTCTTTCCCTCACGCCCTCTTCCTCTTCCTGCTCGCTTCTGCAGCGTTACAAGTTTTGCCACAGACGCAGCTTTCCAGCCCTTTCCAGGCAGCCGGGGGCAACTCCCACTTCTGCCTTCCGCTGGGGTCTGTCTGCCTTCTGCTGGGGTCTTACGAACGAGAAGGACAAAAGCGTGTGTCGCGAGCTGTCTCCTCCCCTTTTTTAGCTTCTAGGGGGGGCAGCTGCCCATATCTGAGCGCATGACAGGATGCTCTTTGACAGGGACAGGAAATGAAGAATGCCCCCCTGACACCTCCCCCCCCCAATCACCTTGAAGAGCTGGCAAGCAGCAGCTGCAGCCTGTCGCTCAGCGTCAATCTTTTTGGTCCCGTAGCCTTCCACTTCCACGTTCTTTGGCCACTTGATGACCAGTGTGACTTTCTGCACAAGGACAAAGAAGGCAAGAGGTCAGGCATACTGCTCATATATGCCACGTCTGAGCATCCTGTGCCTTCTTAACAGAGCACAGCAGTCTGCACAGCACCAGCTCTCATCACATGCAGCTTCATCTAGAGAGACATTTTCACAGCATTGTAGAGTTGTGAAGGGCCATGGCACTCATCCGATCCAGCCTCCTGTTCCCATGTGTGTACCTGGACTTACCTGTGCACCACCAGCACTCCTGTATGTACATATACACACTGCTGAGGGGTTTAGGATCTTTTGCTAAAGTTATGATGGGTGCTTTGTAATGGAAGTGTGTTAACCCTTAATCTTATGCCCACAAGAAGCTCTCACACAAAGGAACAAAGAAAGCTTGGTTTATGATATAAAACAGGAGTGACAGAATATATTAAATTGCTCCTTTAGACAGCAAAGTTACAGTCTAAGCAGGTAGCAAATTACAATACAAACACATTTTGATTAAAGAGTAAAAGATTCCCTAACCACTCTAAAGGCCTACAGAAGCATGGGCATGAAAAAAATGCCATAAACCCACACCATTTGGGGGGGGGGAGGAAAGTAGACCTGTCCTTAAAGCAAAGCAGAAGCAGGCAGAGTCCTAGGGATCGCTGGGTTAAGTGCTGTCCTGTTGGAGCTGTGAGAGCTAAGTAACCTTTGAATCTAGGTTTTTAAAATACCTTTTTGCCAAGGCGTACTAGAAGAGGGGAGGTGGTTGTGGAATGAGTGATTCCTACAATTGCTATACTGTACTTAGTTTTAGAATTTCCTGCTTAATTATCAGCTTGCCCATCTTTGGTCATCCTGTTCCTATCTGTTTAACAGAAGGGTGAAAAGAATTTGCTAGGGAGCAGATATCTGAACCTAGACCTATCTGCCTTTAAAACGCCTTACCACTGGGAGGATGGATCCCACTGGGGAGTCGAGTATCAGCAGTCCTATATTTGCATGTGGCAATATTTTAGGTCAGATGTGTGTGAACTCAGGATATTCCTGAATGCCTTTCAGGATGCTGGAGTGAGGCTTGTGCCAGGATACCATGGAGCTCATCACGGAGGGTCTCATGTCATATTATAGTTACGTCAATCTTATACTTATGTCATGATCTAGAGAGATAGGCCATTTCATAAATTAATATTCACACACACCTCCTTACACTTCCTGCTCTAGGGCAGTGCAGTACCCTGCCCAGCCTCTGCTAAGATGCCCCCTACAGTAAAGACAATTTCTCCACCTCCCAAGGCAGAGCCCCCCAACTGGTGAAGAGCTCTTCCTTTCAAGCAGTTTCTTCTAACACACAGCAAGAACAGTGCTAGAAATGGAGCTATGAAAGCTAGGAGCTAAATGGCACCTTAAACAGAGATTGTGGGCACAACAACGGAATGTCTAGGCACGCTTTTTATTAACAAGAATACAAAGCTGAAAATGAATGAACAGCAGCTAAAATATTATGTTCATTTTTCACATGTTCCAGTCCTTCCCCTGCCCACCCCCCTAATATTCTTAAGTGGGTCTCTTCTCAAGTCTTCAGAGAGTAGCTTGAAGTGGGGAGGCGGAAAAAGGTCCTCCTTTCCTTCCACTCTGCAGTTTTAATTTGAAATCTTAGGTGCAGTACTGCGCCCAGAGCTCAGAAACTGCTTGCGCTAATGAAATTCCCTGTTGCAAAATGCGCCTCGAACAATGGGAGTTTCGAACACTGAACAAGAACTTGCTTCCTTGCCACTTCCATCCATTGGTTTAGGTGCTGCAGACACTTTACCTTTTTCCGTGGCCCATTGGTGTGGATATACACCAGCTTGTCTCTTGCATGGGAAATGCCAAGGGCTCTTCCGATGACGCTGTTGAGCAAATTTTTAGGCTGGGGAAATTCCTTCAGTAAATCTCTTGAATCTGAAAGAAAATTGCGGGATGGAAGAATTAACCTCCTGTCAAATTGAGAAGACTTCACAAGATAAATGAAACATGCAATGCATCTGCCATCCATGTGAGGTCAGCAATGTCCAGTGTTGCAGATGGGAGATTAGGCAGACTCAGCCTTGAAGTCTGTTTGCCAGGATTCAAGACACCAGGAAAGGTGTCTTATCACAACTCTCATGGCTAGCTGCTCTTGGGGGCTGATTTACACAAACCATGGGTGCATAGTGAGCTTTTGATGTGTGGCGAAGGTGCATTGCATCAACTGGCCCTCTGCTTCGAGAACTCCACATGCTCAAACCACCTTGCACAAGCGTTTAGCTAGCTCTGATGTTTGAGCTGAAGACAGAGCAAAAACATCTTTAAAGTATTCATACGATAAGAGCTCAAGAGAAACCATATCTAGATGACAGAGATCAATCCTCCGCAGACACACACACGCAGACACACACACACACACACACAAAGTACACAGGCTATGGCAGCAACTAGACTTGCCAGCGAAGGAGAAATGAAAGTGAAATTGACTCACCTCCTTGCATTGTCCTATCTAAGAGGAAAGCAAGAAGGAAAAGATCCAGAATAAAAAAAGGTTTGAGAAGGTGGAGCTTAAACAGGTGGATATACCCCTATGGTACCTTCAGCACCAACCCCATAAACTCCCAGAAAACAGAAGCTTATGGGTTTTCTTCTTTTTAAAAAAATGGTACCATGACAAAGAGCAGAGACTTCCCACTAAGAATTTCGCAATGGTGCTATTCATTTCAGGTCATTTCCCAACTTGGAAGTTATCAATAGAAAACCAATCATTGGACACAATTTAGGTTTAAATACAAGAACCACCTTCAAAATCCACAGCTGGGACCAACAAAGTTGTGGGAAGCTTCTGAGTTCTCCAGAAGCCTTCCTCAGGCACAATGTTGTACAAAGCAGGTGGTAAGGGGAACAAAATATATATAGATTAAGGGCCTAGCCAAGAGGTCAGCTTGTAGATCAGGATGGGAAACTGCATCCGTCCTGGCAAGGCACCCAGCAGCCCATCACCTGGCGGTATAACACGTCAGAAAAGTGTTGTGCATTGGGCTTTGAAGCAACAATTACTAGCTGCTCCCCATTTCTGAGAACTCAAAAGTCTGGCTTGTAATCAGCCTACAATCACCAGCTTGGAATGGAGTTTACAGTCTGGCCCCCCATCTAATGTTAGTAGTTTTGTTTTGTTTTTTAATGTTTCCTCCTTCCCCTAATTCCTGCTTGCTCGACAAAAAGTTTTGGGGAACTCCAGAGCTTGCCACAATTCTGTGGCATTTCGGTTGATCATAATTAACGTTCTGCACAACTGTGGACTTTGGAGTTTCCTCTTCTGGACCGACACAACCAGAGAGATCACCACAACATGCCCAACATTTTAAATATTTGCAAATGCACTTTGTGCTTTGAACTGGTGTGCTGTAGTGGCAGAGAATCTCATCTTGTCCATGCCACCGACTCATCCTTTTTCTTAAGAGAAAAAGTGGGCTAGTAAAGACCTGCTAGGACCCAGGTGGCGCTGTGGTTAAACCACTGAGCCTAGGGCTTGCTGATCAGAAGGCCGGCGGTTCGAATCCCTGTGAAGGGGTGAGCTCCCGTTGCTTGGTCCCAGCTCCTGCCAACCTAGCAGTTCGAAAGCACGTCAAAATGCAAGTAGATAAATAGGAACCGCTACAGCGGGAAGGTAAACGGCGTTTCCATGTGCTGCTCTGGTTTGCCAGAAGCGGCTTTGTCATGCTGGCCACATGACCTGGAAGCTATACGCCGGCTCCCTCGGCCAATAATGCGAGATGAGCGCGCAACCCCAGAGTCGGTCACGACTGGACCTAATGGTCAGGGGTCCCTTTACCTTTAAAAGACCTGCTAAACCAATATTTGCAAGGATTTTGCACTAAACCACAGCATCAAATTTACTCGAAGCAGCAGAATGAATTAAACAGGTAGCACAGATCCCACCCGCTTCGACCTTCTAGAAGGTTACTTGGCATTGAAAACCAATTCTGGAGCTCAGAGGCCCCTGATCTTTCACCATGGCCGTGTGCTTGTCGCACCTGGCTCTGGTCGGTCAGCGCTGTGGTCCTAGTAAAAGACAATACAATACAATACCGGCTGAAAGTAGGCTCACCTTCCTGATCCTCCTGGCCCCCCTAAAGACCAACAGTGCTTCCTGTTTATGGGATTTTCTTTTGAGCCAGACCCCCGTGGGAGGGGGCTCTAGAAGAGACTGCGAGTGAAATCACCCTCTAGGGCGGGCCTAAAGCATAGGGAAGCCCCGATATTCCTTTAGGGAGCCGAAGCGAAGGCCCCTCCCCCGCCACCTTAAGGTTCATTTCTCGCTTGCCGGGGGAAGGGATGCGAGCACGTGCAGCCGGGGGAAGGCCGGCCGCCACTTTGGCGCGTGACCTTGACCGTGTCCACCTCCGTTCAAAGCGCGACGCATAGCCTCCAAGTCCGGCCGCGTGTGCGGGGGAGGCGGCATCCAAATACCGAGGAGGAAGGCCAGCAGGAGCGCGCGGAGAGGAGGACCGGGCCGGCGCGGGGGTCTCCTGCCCCTCGCCCATAGCCCCTCCTTCCACGAGGCCTGGCATCGAGGGGTTTGCGAAGAGATTCTCCCTCCGCCCCCTGCCCTGTCCCAGCGCCGCCACTCGGCCTAAGGTGAGCCCGGAAGCGGCGCCGCCTCACCTTGGCGGCCCATCGCGGCGTCGCCGCCTCCGTCATCGTCGTCCTCCGCCTGCTGTGCTTGCTCCACGCCGGCCGCGCGCTCGCACAGGCCCCTCCGCAACGACCGACGCAACGTGGGCTGCGCTCGCCACAGCGGCCCCGCGGCGCCGTCGAGCAGCATCTGCAGGAGCCGGCTGGACGCAGCCATCTTGGAATGAGGCAAGCTCGCACGCCGGCTTCGACGCAGGAGCGGACGAGCGGGGCGCACGCGCACTAGTCGAGAGAGGCGCCTCCGCCTTCCGCGGCGCGCCACCTGGAGGGCGCCGGAGTGAAGCGCAGGGTGCCTCTGTAAGGGAGGCGGGAGCGCCTTGGCCACAAAGGCAGGCAGGCAGGCGGACTCAACCCAGCAGCAGGACCCCAGCCCCCCCACCCTCTTCTCGGGAGCCAGGGGAGACATGCTTGCTGCCCCCTCGGATTTGGGCAAAGAGCTGAGGAGCGGCTTTGGTGGGCCCAGCAAGCCTCACCTCTGCCTTCACCCCTCTCCTCTGCCTTATTTGTGGGTGTCCTCATCACAACGGGCTGCAATACCTGCAGCCTAAAAGGTGAAGCCCCCTAATTTTCCAGGCCTGTTGGATCTTAAAACACCCATTGTGCTATTGAAATGAAAACGTAGTGTTTGCTCCAAAGGGAACTGGAAGCCTCATGGCTTTCTTTCAAAAACTGCGTAGATCACAACCACTTTAGATAGCCAGGGCTTCCAAAAAGACAAAAGAAACAAAGGTTGTCAAGAGAGGCCAGCAGAAGCACAAGAACTGAGATGGCTGCTGCTCTGCTGGCATGGTTTGGTCCACAGGAACAGCCTGAATGTGGGTCAACAGTCCTGTGAACAAATGGCCTCTGCCAAAGTCTGCCCGTTTTCTTGATGTATTGGCTGTCTGCAGTGCCGCTGCTTTGCTCCCTTGTAAGCAAGGCAGCACAGAGCAAATGATGCTGGGGAAAACAACCCAGGAAAACTCAGAATGCTACGGCTTTACTTCAAGAAGCAAGGTGATACTGATCCAGTGGGAACTGTCCTTGGTCCAGAATGCTTCGTTGCTAGAGCAAAAGTTCATAGGATTGGCTCAAAAGATTAAAAAAAACTGGTTTAAAATAAAGAGCCAGTGCTTTGCAAAAAAATTTATAAACATGGGTACACAAGCAGCTTTTCCAAGCAGGGAGACATGAAGAGACCGTGGCCCAGTTGAACTTACCTGCTGTGTGCCTATTAAAGCTGTAATGAAGACAACCTCCCCCCCCCCCCCACAATAAGGAAGGTAGCTTCAACAATGTGTCTTATGGCACACAGTAACTCCTATCATACCCAAGGGTAATTTTAAAACATGTAAGAATAGAGGCTTCCCAACCTTAACATGGCCTCAATGCTCCATTCTGCTCTTTGTCAAGCAAATGCCTAAGTTCGTATAATAATGCCAACATATGGAAAACAAGTTCCACCCCGGTGCAAGAAGTCTGCAGACAGAGAGCAGCAGACAACTGTGCCTACTGACACTAGGCAAGGATTGGAGGGCAGGGTCATGACCACACTCTTGCCCTGGTGGGTGCAAGGCTATGCTGAAGTCTATGCCACTGTAGTCACACAAGCTGAAGTAAGGTATCACATCCAAGTGCACAGCACAAGACCACATTGCTATGTATAACACACATGAAGGGAGAACCAACACAAGAGTTTTGTTGAAATACACAAGTGGGAGTCTGGAAAAGTAGCATGGGGGAGCAGTCACAAGGAATTTCAGTGCTTTAGGGTAGTCACAAGGTGGCTTGTTATGCAGCCAGACACCTTTCTCCTCGCTGCACAGGAATGGAAAAGAGGGGACAGGCCTAGGGATTAGCTAGGGAGGGGGCGCTAGGAGGCGGGGGGTGTCAGCGACAATCAGACTTTCAAAAGCTGGTGTCACTGGATCAAGTGCATCAATTTTGTTAAATTAATTAAATAGCTTTAATTAGATTTCAAATAAATGTGGTGGGGGGAGCTGGTTAACGCTGCCAGCAGGGGCGTCTTACCCATAGAGGCTAGGGGCGCCAGGGCGCCAAGTTCTGGAGGGTGCCAGGGAATAGGCAGAGGCTGGATGTGGCACCTCCTGGCATCAGCTCAACCACCCTCACCCGCCATGCCGAAGCAGCACTGTGCCAAGACCCTCCGTCTGCCGTGGCCACCGCGGCACCCCACCGGAGGAGCCACCCTCCAGCCACTGCCCGCCTCCTCCAGCCCCGCCGTCCTCCCTAAAAAAAGGTTGACAACTCTGGGAAACGGGGGTGGGGGTGGGGGTAGCGGAGGGATCTTTGCACCACTTTGCCGAATATGCTTAAGACAGCCCTGGCTGCCAGGAATGTGAACACTGGCCTTAGCCAACCAAGTTTTTACAAAACATCTGGTAGGCAACTGCCATTGGCCGCAGTCAGCAAGGCCATACAATGATGGGGCTGATGCAAGTTGCAGCCAAAATGTCTGGTAGGCACCAGGTTGGCAAATGCTGGCAGAAGTGCTGCTGTTGCATGAAAACCAATGCTTCCCTTGTGGAGTTGCAAAGGGTGTCATCCAGTTCTGCCACTGCTGGGTGGACTAGCTATGCAGCTGAAACGGCATCTGTAGGGGATATTTGGTGGTTTCTGTGTTTGAGGTTCTGCTCTCAATACTGTGTTCAGGTGACATGGACAGTTTATACCTTAGTGCTCCTAGTAACAAATGAATGTGGAAGTTTTCTGCTTATCCCAGACACCATAAAAAGGTACTTTGGTGGCAGCGGCAACCACACACACTAGCAAACGAAGCCCTTTCTCCCAGGCTAACAAATGAAGGAAAAGCTAATGGGCAGGAGTGAGAGAGCTTCCCAAAGCAGGTGGTTGCTAGGGGCAGGGGAAGAGATGGTGGGTCTATCCCCGAGGGGATAGCAGGCAACTGTGTCTGTGGAAGGAGACAGAGCAAAGAGTGAGGCTAAAGAAATATGGCATATGAGGGAGAGAAGTGGGAGGGAGCAGGCTGTGGGCATGGAATGGATCAGGCGTCAGGGTTGGAAGGAATCCCCCCTCTCCACAGTATTTCCAGAGAAAGGAACCAGGTATGTAAAACACAGCAGTGAAAAGAATAGCAGGTGCAACCCCATCTTTGACAGGAAGAGGAAAGAGCTGGAGCACAGTAACGGAGAGCTGAAGAAGAAAGGTGAGATGATGGACAACCATCTACACGAGGCTGGCTAGTGGTTTGTCACGGACAGCTGTACAAAAGCTTGCAGCTCTGAGCACGCAACGTGTAGGAAAGATGCCAAAAGTCAACCGTCTCCTTATTTGAAGTCACAAAACTTTTTATTAAGCAACATAAAAGCATTTAACAGCATTTAATTTCTACATTTTGTCCTGCATCCCGCCAGGTCAGGCTAAAGGCATAACTTGCCACTCTCGTCTCAAAGGAACCAGCCATGGTCGAGCCTTTCTGAGGCAGACAGGAAGGTAATTTTGCTGTGTTCCTCTCCCATCACAGGACTACCATGGAGTCCATGACAAACCACTAGCCTTGTTCTGAGGACTCCTGCCCTGCTTGGGGTCTCTTTTTCAAGTTCTGCAGTTGATTCGGCCACTGCCAATGTCATCATCGTGCCAACTCACCTGACAAGTGAGCCAAGTGTGCGTTTAGGAAAAGAATCCTTGAATGCATTGTTCTTGGTGATGAAAATTTGCAGGGTCTTTATGCCAAAGGGCTGCAAAGGTGATATAGTACTTCACCGGGCGGACACAGTTATCATCTCTCTTTCAGCCAATCCCAGGAATTCTTTATTCCTGCATGAGCGCCTCGTTTTAAAATCAACGGCCAGGAGCTCAGAAAGAACAACAAGGATGGCGGATGGCTGGAGCAACTAACGTGGAAAACTAGTAATGAGCTAAATGGAGAGTTTGGTTAGGGAAAAGAGGAAAAGAGACAACATGATAGAAGATGAGAACATGTTGTACAGATGTTGTCAACACCAAGGACAGCAGTCTCACTAAGGTGGTGCAAAGCAGCACAATTAAGAAAAAGGGATATATGAGGTTTAAAAAGGGGGAACGTTCCTATTTCAAATTGGATTGGGGGTGGGGTGGGGAACACCAAAGCCCAATCTAATGTGGATAACCAACGTAAAGGCTAAAATGGACAGAAAACTGGGCTTGCAAGGTATGTGAATTCTGTATGACAGTTGAATGCCACCCGCATCATTGAAGAGAGGGAAAGGGTCACTATCGAAATGGCTACTGAATATCTGCAAAGATGTGAATCTTTGAATGTGTGTCATTATGAGCTTGAGGCCAATTACATGCTAATGGGCAGCTTCAGTAACAAATGTTTTGGCTGTGCCTGGTTGAAATGAGCCATCTGAAAAAACACACCCGGGATCATGGACCAATTCATAGCCAAAGGCATGAGATTATTTTCAGCTCAACAATGACCCAAAACTTCTTTCTCATTTTCTAGGTAGTACATCTGAATACGTCCTAGCCAATGCTGTAAGCCAAAGATGAGGAACCTAAAGCTCTTCAGATGTTGCTGGATTCAGACTCCCACCATCGCTGACCATTGGCCATGCTGGCTTCTGGAAGTTGTGGTTCAACAATATCTGGAGGGCACCGGACTCCCCATCCCTGTCAGAAGCTCAGCATGAGGACCTGAAGCCAGTGTGAAAGAAAGTGACTGGAAATTTCATTCACTGCCACAGGGGGAAGCTCAAGTCTCACAAAGGTCTGGTGTGACTGAGAAGAGAACCAGTTCTAGAGCTTTCCCCCCTAGTCATCAAAAATAGTGATTTCCCCCATGACCCACCCTATTCCGGCCAGCTACCTTCTTACCTCTTCTACATGAATTCAGGGAGAACATCGCTGGCAGAGCAAAATGGTCCAGTTCCTGGAAAAACAAGAGGGAGAAGAGATAGGAGAGATGAAATTATCAAGGAGAGCCTAACAATTTTAAAGCAAAATTTAAAAAAATCCTTCCAGTAGCACCTCAGAGACCAACTAAGTGTCAGAAGAAGTGTGCATGCACACGAAAGCTCATACCAATAACAAACTTAGTTGGTATTTTGTTTCGACTATGGCAGACCAACATGGCTAGCTACCTGTAACTAAAATTTTAAGCAACCGTCCAACCAGAACTTGTATGTAAATATTGTGTTTCTGAGGGAGATACCCGTAGGAAGCCAAATGCCTCATGATCACATGTAGTCAGGCTTATTGGCTGGGGTTTGTCAGCTTCCTTTCAACCAAATTCTGGGAGGTTTTTCTATGAAACCACTCTTCTCAAAATCACAGGATCCCAAGTGCCATCATCTCAGCACATACACCTCAATTCCTAGGGGACTTCCCTCTTCTCATTACACATCACCAGAGATCTTTTAAAGAGGGAGATGCTGGGGATTGAAGCCGGGATCTTTTTTGTGCAACTGCTCAGCCATGCCCCATCCCAAGTGCAAAGCTCCACATTAAAAAAAAAAATGTTTAACTTGGTGACACATTTCCCTTTTAGAACTAGCAGCAGCAGTGCATATTTGTGTTTGGTAACCCCACCCCCCATTTGTACCCATGAAAACCCCTCCCAAGTTGCTAGTTGGTGCTAAAGAACACACTGGGGGAAAGAGCAGTACCTCAGTGTAAGGAAAGTCTTAAACCCACCTCCTCACGGTTCTGATCCCACCCCAGCTGCTATTTAAAGTTTGAAAAGCCAAGCAGCACAGTTTGGTCCTAACCAGTGCTGTAGTGCTGATTATCAGGAGGAAAGAAGATTCAGTATAACCAAAGGGATTGAAAAATCCTCATGATATCCCCAAGAGACATTCTTAATCATTCAAAGACTTTATGAGCTGCAGGGATCGCAACTGACCTGAAAAAAGCCAGGCTGCCCTGACTGCTCCTCTACTTTTCACTGCAGTTTTACTTTTAGGAAGCCAGCAGGTGAAGCTTTTTAAGACATACCCAGATAAAAACAGTACCACCTGAAAACAAGGGGATTATCAGCATGGTGCCCACCAAACGTTGCTGCTGGACTACAACTCCCACCATCCCTTACCACTAGCCATGCTGACTGGGCTGATGAGAGTTGGAGTCCCTGTGTTAATATCTTCATCATCAACTCACTATTAAAGGCCCAGAGCAGAGGCTGATATAGAAGCCAGCATCCCTCCTGGCTGTTCTCCGTAACCAACAACAGGCATGGCAATTTGGGACTTTGCTTGGGAGGATCAGAAGGACGTGGGCAAGTTTGGGCAACATTTACCGGTAGTCCATTCAGTTTTTTTCTCATAGTGCCCAAGGAAGGCTGACCGCATGGAGGTCCACTGAGAGTTCCCACATACAACAGGATCATCACAGTATCAGTGGAGGTAAAGGATGTACCAGTCCCAGTGACATTTAAGGGTTTTTGCAGGTGAGAGTCGCCATGCAGGCATAAAAATCCTGTACCCACTGAAATGCCCTCTTCTATGTCACCCTTTTGTCATTGCAAACTCATCCAAAAGCTGATGCAGAGTCAAACCCACAAATTCCCAGGACATGCTGGGGACCTAAAAACAACTGTTGCTCAAGAGCCATGCAGTGAACAACATTGTGCCAGCTGTCTCACAGTTTCCCCATCATAGTTACTCCAAGTTTATCATGTGATTACTACATCTTTTTTTATACATAGAGAGCGAACACCCCCAAAAAGGCATAAAACAGAGACTAGTGCTAATAACTGTGGATTGAGACAGGGACTGATTGTGGTGTCCAGGTTCAAATCCTTGCTAAACCTAGGGCATGGTGCAGCTTTGGGAAAGTCACTACACATCTCAGCCTAGCCTACTTCAAAGTTATGCTGAAGACACTTGTTTAGGCTGGGATGTTTGGCACACAATGCCGAAGTTAGGTTTTCTCCATTGATTCAATCAATCAAGAAGCTCTGCCAATGAATATTCTTAACATCTATTAATCCCAGTCTGCCACTCCCCGTCCACGTCCCATTCATTCCTAGTCTGTTTCTTACAACAGAAGAGGTGTAGGCTAGCTAATGCTGCCAACCTGAACTCGCCTACAACTGATGTTCCAAGAACAAGAAGAACTGCTTCTCAGCTCCCTTTGCCAACCTGGTGCCCTCCAGATGTTCTGGACTACAACTCCCGTCAGCACCAGCAAGCCATCAAAGCCAATTTGACCCTTACAAGCTTTTATTCCAGTGTTAAAATAAGGCTTATAAAAGTTAGAACCCCAGGAATTTACTTTCATCCCAATTCCATGGAACCACACTCCCATTCTCTTCCCCTACAATGATGCCTATTTGTGATCTGATGCACTACCTCCTGTTACCTATCTACCTGTTCCTCTTACACCCAGAGGAATTGTGACTACAAACAACACAGGCTCATGAGCATCTGGACACACCTGGCTGCGTACTGCCTTAAGCAGAATTCAGCTCCAGAAGGCAGAGCTTGCTTTGATCCAGAAAATCATATGCTCCCAACAACCCACTGAAATCCACACAGCTGCCAAACTAACTTTTGCCAAACTACCACTCTCCCTTCCTGCCACCAGAACCATGGCTTTTTACACCTCTGATGCTGTAAAATCAGATCTGAAGACATCCCTTTGTTACCCTCAGCATCAGGACCACCAGCCTCCTGTCCTACTCTCACTCTTTCGGTTCTGCACAGCTTTCCAACATCACCTCGCCTCCATCACTAGCCAAGTCAATGTCTCCAGACCCTGGATCCAGTTCTTATGATTACCTCCATCACCATGCTGCGAGACACACCTACAGCGCTCCCACCCCTAGGGCCCCTCTCCCCAGACGAAGCCCCCCTCACCTCCTCCGATCCTTCCAGAGCCTGGCCAATTCTCCCAAGCGTGGCATCCCAGACCAGGACCACGAGGAGCAGGGTCTGGCCACGAAGCTCCCTGAGTGCTAGCCGCTGCCTCTCAGCCTGGCCTACCTCACGGGGTTGTGGTTGCGAGGAGGAAAACGGAGAAGGACCAGGAGCGCCACCTTGCAAGCAAAGCCGGCGTGGAAACGTCAAGTCGTCCCAGCGCAGGAACAAACACCTGTCACTGCCCCCCCACCCCACCCCAAAACCAGCCTTCGTGCGGATTCTCTCTCTCTCATCCCCCCCCCAAAGAAGCATCTCTTCTCCACGCCCACCCTGCCAAGACCTTGGTCCCCCCCCCGGTCTGCTCCCCCCCACGACACACGGTCCCCCCGCCCTCTCCAACCCCTCCCCCCTAATTCGCCACTTGCCCCCCCCCCTCACAACCCCCTCCCGCCCTCTCCTCTGCGCATCCCCCTCCTCCCATTTATCTCCCCCCCCTCAAGCGCCTCACGGCAGCTGCGTCCGCCTCTCCCTCCCTCCCTGACGAGCAGCGGCGGCGGCGCCCGCTCCTTTCCTTCCCTCTCCGCCGCCGCCTATTCTCCTTCTTTCTCCCTCCCTTAAGGGCCACCGACCTCCTTCGCGCCGCTGCTCTTCGCCGCTCTGGCCGAGGGGCGGGCGAGGAGGAGGAGGAACGCGAGGCCGCGGCGACTGCGCGGAGCGGGCGCGAGGGAGCGGGCGAAGAAGGCGAGAGGTGGGTGGGTGGGTCGCTGGTTTCCCTCACTGGCCGGCCGGCTCGCTCGTTTCCCTCTCAGGCGCCGGGACTACGGCTCCCGGCAGGCCCCGCGCGGCGCCGCCGATACGGCTTCCGGTTCCTGAGCGGAAGCGGAGGAGGGAGGACTTTCGGCGGGGAGGGGCGAGAGCAGGGCGCTCGCGTCTCTCCAAGGCAACGGAGCACGCCAATGGGAGGCGGCGGTGGGCGGGGCTTGGAGGGGAAAGGCGGAAGGTGACGGGCAGGCCTGGAGAGAGAGGAGGAGGACGGTGCCGCCTCCGGGCCTCTGCCGGTGAGTGAGTGAGGCGCCCCTTCTCCTTCCCCCGGGACTCGCCTCCCCTCAGTCCCTCCGCCCCATCACCTCCTCCCCGCCCTCTTCCTTCAACTGTCTGGGCTTCACCTGCCGGGCTGCCGCCTGCCTCTCTTTTCCTCTTTCTTTCCCCTTTTAGTTAATTATTTCGCTTTATATCCCCACCTCCCCAAGGAGCGCGAGGCGGCGTGGTGGGTTTGCCCCCTTCCCCCACCTCGTTTTTTTAAAAATAGTAATAACAGTCCCCCATAACAGCAACAACCACCCTGTGAGGTAGGTTGGGGCGGAGAGAAGGTCGCACTCAGAGGCCGAGCGGGGTGCTAAAGGTCCCGTCTCAGGGCCCAAGGGCCCGACGCTCTTCCTTAAGCTCTGCGCCGCCATCATTTCCCCCTCAGCAGTCTGGCAGGCAGAAATTTAGCAGGTCGATCTGCTCTAATCTGTTTTCGTATTTTCACGTTTTTTACGTTTCAAAATATAGCTGCAATTCCCCGCCCACCCCCGATTTTATTGTTTTATGTTTGCATAAACCACTTTGAGCTGTGGTGTTGTTGTTTTTATACAATCGGCATATTAATTGTATCAAACAAACAAATTCCCCTTATAGGCATGAAGATAAGCAGTAACATTTAACCCTAGAACACTGTTACATCCAGTTCAGGTGTATGTTGGAAGATTCAGGAAACATTAAAGGAAGTACATGGTGCTGAGTTAAACTGTGTAACTTGCTCATATTTGCTGTGTTATCCTTCTTTCTCTGAGATCCATGGTTTTTAATTAAATTATGGCCCTTCTATGGTCCGTACAACTTTCTTTATATAAAAATAAAAAATCCTTCCAGTAGCACCTTAGAGACCAACTAAGTTTGTCATAGGTATGAGCTTTCGTGTGCATGCACACTTCTTCAGATATATTTATTGGTCCTGATAAAAATTATGGTTCTGTGAATTTTTTTCAAACCCTGGAATCACTCCCCCCCCCCCCAGATTAAACAGGGATGCACCTGAAGTTGGAGGAGCTTGTTTTGGTGCCCTCATCCTGGATTACAGTGCCGTGCCCCAATTCTTCCAGACCTTCAGAAATGGACGGGCCAGAAAGGGGAGTAACATGACGGTAAGGATCCTTAAGAATATTAAGCTTTTCACAATAATGCCTTCTATGTCACATGCTACGGTTTATTTCTATAGAGCTTTTTGTCCCAAAGTCCCCCAATGTGGTGAACAACATAGTAATGCAAAGCAAAGTTAAAATAAAAATACAGGAAACATGGTCAATCAATACTATAAAGTGACACAAACAGTAAATACCCATTGGTCACATCATGAGCCGTATTGAGCTGCATTCATGCCTTCTCCATGGACACAGCTTCCCAGCATTCCCCATCTCACTTAGAAGCCACCTTAATTTGCATTTCCGCCCTCACCCTGGCCGAGTTCTAATATGTAAACTTTTTTCAAGCCTATCCTCAATCTGTCGCCCACGGGGAAGGAGAGACCCCAAAGGCATGATACCCTTTTCTTTCACTCCCTTTGGAGCTACCCATCCGTTATAAATCATTCCAAAATAATGTGTTTCAGCTGCAACGTACATCCAGAATGAACAGAGAGACACTGCAAAGGAATAGTAGAGAGCAAAATCTACTGCCCCGTGGTGGTTCTTCACTTTCTCTTTTTATTACTGTTGCTTCTGTTTTCAATCATACAGCGTTTTATGAGCGTTAGTGCTGTACCGGAGCAGGAAGAGGCATAGTCCCTGCTGGGAGTGAACTTTGGTGCAGTACAGGCAGGGCATCGAGGCTCATGTGCCTTCCCAATGCTGAACATCACAGCATCCCCACAGGTAAAGTAAGTATTCAGTGGTAAAGTGAATGTATTTTCAGGAATAACTCTCCCCATTCTACTGTGTATTCTGTAAAAAAAGATAGCTTGCTTAAAGCTTGAATGTTTGGATTGGTTTCCAGGCTTTGATATGCCTGTCCAATTTATGCTGGGATAGCTCAGTCTGTAGAGCCTGAGACTCATATTCCTGGTCTTGGGTTGAAGCCCCGCCTTGGGCAAAATATTTTTGCATTGCAGGCAGTTGGACTACATTACCATCATGCTTAATGTATGAATTCTATGATTCTAATATGTATAGTTTGATTGGTTAAAATATTGATAAGGTCCCCTTTTGAGCTGCAGATCCATTTTTCATTTTATTGGCAGAAGCATAATAGTCAGAAATTCAGGAGGAAATGCTTCTGGGGTAAGGCTCCACCTGCTGAATTCCTGCCTGTTGTGCACATCTGGGAGACGCTGGAGCTTCGTGTTTTGTTAAGCTGTGGTTTGAAATCAGGCATGCCTGGAACTAGAAAACATGCTCGTGAGAATGCAGCCCAGGACGCGTAGCAACGGGATTCAAGGCACCTGCGTTGATTTGTAATTGTGGCGGCTACTGCGCAGGCGCTCGCTGGAAACGCATGGGTTAAGGCTGGGCGCGCATGGCCACGATTGTGCGCATGCGTCTCCCTCGAGCTTCTCTTCCCCCCTCCAACTCCTGCCTCGGAAGAGCGGAGCACGCAGCACGAAATGGGAGGGTCGCGCGTTGGCGCAAGAGTACTGTAGTAGCAAAGCCCTGTGCTCACGTGGTAATAAGATGGCGAGCAGTGGGTGGGGGGAGAAAAAGAGGCTGCGGGACGCACGCGCAGACGGCGGCGACCGCCCCCTATCGGCTGCGGCGGCAGCGCTCTGTCAGCAACTCGAGTGTTTGGCGCGCGCGCTCGAGAGAGAGGAGAGAGACGAGAGGGCTTGCTGCGACGGCCCGCTTCTACGCGCATGCGTGCGCCGCGGCTGAGGCGCGGGCTGGGAGGGAAATATCTCGGCCGGGCGCGCGCGCGCCGTCTCGGGCGAGCTCGTATTGTCCCGGCCGGGAGTCCATGGAGAGTCCCGGACCGCCCTGAGGTGCTGAGGCGGCGGCTGCTGAGGCGGAGCGGCCTGCCCCGAGGCGACGGCTCCCTTCATGGCGACGGCGGCTGCTGCTGCTGCTGCGACCGGGCCCGCCATGGCGGCGGCTGCGCCTGAGGCGAGCGGCCCGCCGTGGCGGCCCCAGAGTCGCCGGCAACGCCAGGCGGAAGCGCAGGCCCGGCAGGCCTCTCTGTGGGGTCGGGCGCGGAGCCTGTGCCGCCGCCTGCGGGCGCTGCAGGCCCGGCAGGTGGAGCGGCACGTCCGGCAGCAGCTGGCCGGGCTGGCGCGGAGCGTGGCCGGGCGGGCGGGCTCCGAGGCGCCGCCGCCTCCTCCGCCGCCGCCCGCGCTGGGCCCGGAGCTGCGGCAGCTGGCCGCCTCCGCCACCGCCCGCCTCCGCGCCGCCCAACGTGCCTGCGACTCGGACGCCACCGACAGCGCCAGCGCCTGCTCAGCCTCGTCCGCTTCCTCGGGGTCGTCGTCGTCCTCGGCCTCCTCCTGCTCCTCGGCCTCGGACAGCGAGAGCGCCGAGCCGCCGCCGACGGAGCGCCCCGCCAACGTGGGGTGAGTTGCCCGGGGAGGCGCAGTCGGGCTGGGCGGGAGGCGCCGGCGGCCGCCTTGGAGGAAACAGAAGGCGCCCGCTTCAACTTCCTCCCTCATTT
Organism: Zootoca vivipara; assembly: GCF_965207765.1. Lineage (NCBI taxonomy): Eukaryota > Metazoa > Chordata > Lepidosauria > Squamata > Lacertidae > Zootoca > Zootoca vivipara. The sequence continues at coordinate 56,773,658 of NC_142594.1, read as the reverse complement.
CCCAAGGGGGGGGTTCCTCCTCACAGCAACCCTGTGAGGCAGGCCGCCCTTGTTCCCGTTGCACAGATGGGGAGCCTGAGGAGCTCCCTTTGGGGCTGCGCCTAGCTTGCTCCTCGCGCCAGAAGTCCCTGGCCAAGGGCTGAGGCAACTCTTGCGCAACGCCTCCCTCTTTTCCTGCATTTCTGGCCGGTTGTGGGAGGCGTTGTGGCCATATGCTGTGTGGATCACGCGTTGAAGCCGCCATGTGCTTGGGATGCTACCGCAGTGAGTAGTGGTTTCCACGTGCACAGAAGGGGTAGGAGTCGAACTCCGGTTCCTCCAGCCACCACCGGAATGTTCAAAGGCAGCACAGGGCTGTATACCACTTAACATATCAGATAAGGATGGGGAAGGCCCTGGTTCAAATTCCCCCTCAGATGTGAAGGTAACTTGGTAACCATGGGTGAGTCATGCCTGAACTAAGACACAGGGTTGTTGTGTGGATAAAATGGAGCAACGAAATGCCATGCCTTGAGCTACTTGGTGTAAGGGGCGGGGTAAGAAAAAGAAAGAAAGAAAGAGAGAAAGAAAGAATCTATCGGCTCAGTGGCAGCCTTGACCTGCATGCAGGTAAGGAATTCGGAGCCGGTCCTTAATTACGATCACTTCTTTTGTGGCTGGGTTTCAGGTTGCTTTGGTAATGTCTGTAGGAGACTTCCTTGTGTGTTATTGTCTGTACTGTGCTTTCCTTCCCGAATGCTGCTTGAGTGACTAACAAGAAAAACAGTTAAAATGCTAGAAACAAAAGCTGGTGGGGGAAAAACAACTGAGCAAGATGATAAGATTGAAATAGACAATTATGTGGGCCAAGCAAATGATGCAGTTATTTCCCATGCCAACCGAATCGTGTGTTTTGAGAGACAGGGCAACATTGGCATGAGAAGTAGTGCAATAGTCACATGGCACTTGCTGTTGTTTCTTATGGTTGGGAAGCAGTTCCCACATGGTGAAATGGTCTAAGTAAGTCATTGCAGCAACCTTTGTGAAAGAGTACTGGTTCTGTTCATGCTTTGGAAACAATGAAACTGAACGTAAAAGACAATATACTGCATGTCACTACAGACTAGTTTATACAACCGGCAGTAATATAAATTATCTAAGATTATTACCCAGAATTTGCAGCTCCTGCCTTCAGAGAACAAGATTTGGGGGATAGCATAGGTCAGCGTTTCTCAACCGCTGTTCCGCGGCACACTAGTGTGCCGCGAGACGCTGGCTGGTGTGCGGCTTCGTGCGGCGACGAGAAGGGCGTTTTGCATTGTCGCGTGCCTGGCGGCCACTAACCCACCGGAAAGCAATATTTCTCCTCTTTCCCAAAGCTCAGTGCAAACGACTGGAGGGTGGTTTTAGAGTCTAGGGAGGCCCCCTAGGGAGGCGCGCTCCAGATCCGCCGCCGGCCTCCCTTAAGCCGCATCGAGGTTGCTCCGCCTCCCCTGCCTCTTTCGCCCGTCCTTCGCCATGGCTGCACGGCGGACGCTGGGCTTCGCGGTCCGGAATTACTCGCAAGCAGCAGCCAAGGTAACCTTTCGCCTTTGAGCTGCCCCGCAGCTCCCCTGGAAGTGCGCGCACCCTTGTAATCCGGGGGCAGGCAGAGCCTTGCCTGGACTGTACCACTTCGGGCCGCGGGAGAGGAGAATTGGGGGTCTGAAGGCTTCACCCCTCCCATGGGGCGGCGGGAGTGAGATTAATTTCCTCCTTCCTACTTAATAGGGGGCCTAAAGGTAAAGGTAAAGGGACCCCTGACCATTAGGTCCAGTCGTGACCGACTCTGGGGTTGCGCGCTCATCTCGCATTATTGGCCGAGGGAGCCGGCATATAGCTTCCAGGTCATGTGGCCAGCATGACAAAGCCGCTCCTGGCAAACCAGAGCAGCACATGGAAATGCCGTTTACCTTACCTTCCTATTTATCTACTTGCATTTTGATGTGCTTTCGAACTGCTAGGTTGGCAGGAGCTGGGACCGACAACGGGAGCTCACCCCGCCACAGGGATTTGAACCGCCGACCTTCTGATCATGTATATAAAACAGAACAGTTATGACAGCTGATGGAAATTAAACAATGAAAAACAAAACTATAAAATAGGCACGAAGTACAGTTGCACATGGGTTAAATTACAGTCATAATTATATAGTCAATATAGGGCGGCACAGAGTTAAATTTTTAAACTTTTTTAATGGTGGTGTGCCTCGTGATTTTTTTCATGGAACAAGTGTGCCGTGGCCCAAAAAAGGTTGAGAAACACTGGCATAGGTTACATAGGAAACCTTCACAGTCGGGGTGTCTGTAGTAATTTTTCCAGAGTGTAGCAGTGAGCAGGTTAGTTTCTCACAAAAAATAACACCAATCCCTGCACATTTTGCACCATATCGCAGGTTTTAAAAAAGTGAAATATTGGCATTATGGTTCTTAATATCCTCTTTTCCCTCCCCTGTCCCAATGGAAGCCCATGCTTCAGAGAACAATATTTTCTGGGTATTTCAGATAAAATTCCTTTGTTCACATTCTTGAAGGAATTGGAAAACTCTTTGCATGGAACCTTGCCTGCTTGAGTTTTTTGGAGTGTTGGAGTTTTTCAAGAAAGTTGGTCGTTCTTGGTCAAGTGTCTGGGGTGGTGTAGTGGTTAAGAGCAGTAGACTCGTAATCTGGTGAACCATTTTCGAGTCTGCTCCCTCCACATGTAGCTGCTGGGTGACCTTGGGCTAGTCACACTTCTTTGAAGTCTCTCAGCCCCACTCACCTCACAGAGTGTTTGCTGTGGGGGAGGAAGGGAAAGGAGAATGTTAGCTGCTTGGAGACTCCTTCAGGTAGTGATAAAGCGGGATATCAAATCCAAACTCCTCCTCCTCTTCTTCTTCACTAACACTTGTGGCTAATAAAGAAATAACAAGCACCATAAAATAAAATAAAATAAGCACAGCTGCAGTTATCAATCCAGTACGAATGACGGGCAGGGAAAAGCCAGATTTTCACTTATCATTTGAAGCTATAGACCAGGGGTCAGCAAACTTTTTCAGCAGGGGGCCGGTCCACTGTCTCTCAGACCTTGTGGGGGGGCGGACTATATTTTGGGGGAAAATATGAAGCAATTCCTATGCCCCACAAATAACCCAGAGATGCATTTTAAATAAAAGGACACATTCTACTCATGTAAAAACATGCTGATTCCCAGACTGTCCGTGGGCCGGATTTAGAAGGTAATTGGGCCGCAACCGGCCCCCAGGCCTTAGTTTGGGAACCCCTGCTATAGACTCTACCAAGTGGACCTGCCTTGGGAGGACATTCTACAGTGTTGACTTAGCATCACAATTGAAAAGGCTCTGCTGCATATGAGTGTCTGGGCTGCTGATGACCAGAGTTTACAGGATAACATGTGTGGTAGACCATCTTCTTTGCTCAGTATAGGCAATGTTGAACTAGATTGGCCAGTGGTCTGACTCTGTATAAGGCAAGCTTCTGTGTTGCATAACAACCTTAAGAGCCCTGCTGGATCATACCAGAGCCCCATCTAGCCCAACATCCTGTTCTCGGAGGCTTGTGGGAAGCCAGCAAACAGTGCACTAACACATAGCACTCTCCCCACTTGTGATTTCCAGCAATTGGTATTCAGAGGCATATAGTTTCCGATACCAGAGGCAATATACAGCCATAATGGCTGGCAGCCAATGATAGCCTGTGAATTTGTGCAAACCTCTTTTAAACCCATCCAAATTGGTGGCAATTGCAAGATTGTGTGGTAGCGAATTCCGTAGCTTACCTGTGTGCTGTGTTAAGAGTTTTCTAGTTAATTATTGGCTTTATTACAGTGCATTGTGCAGAGAATCTTGGTTATAGGTGATTCAGAAATAAAGAATACAAGCAATTTAAATAGATTACCTACTTCTTCTTTTTTTAGCTTATTGTAAATCAAGCAGAATTTGAGTTACTGACTGACCAAGTTGAATGAGCAACTTGCTTGTACAGTGGTACCTCGGGTTACAGATGCTTCAGGTTACAGGCTCCACTAACCCAGAAATAGTACCTCAGGTTAAGAACTTTGCTTCAGGATGAGAACAGAAATCGTGCGGTGGTGGTGCAGCGGTGGCGGGAGGCCCCATTAGCTAAAGTGGTATCTCAGGTTAAGAACAGTTTCAGGTTAAGAATGGACCTCCAGAACGAATTAAGTTCTTAACCAGAGCTACCACTGTATTGTTCTGTATCAGTTGAAGCTTCAGAACACCCTTAAGGCTAGCATCATGAAGAGTGCATTATAATAATTAGGTAACTAGAGTACATAGAAAAGGTATAGTTAGTGAGCCCACTGGAAGATTCCAATCCTTTCCTTGCATGTTCCTTGAATCGAAAGAGAGGAAATCCAACAGCACACACCTTACTAAGAGTTCTTTCCTCTTGTCATTGCAGCAGGCACTAAACTGATCAGGCACTAAACAAGTTAATGATAGTTTGCATGATCAATAACCCCTCAAGACAAAGTCAATCAGTATAATGAATAACACGTACTTGGTAGCAGTGATAGTAGTTGATTAGAATCAGGGTCTCCCAGGTATGAATTCTACTTTCTTTCTATTTGTTTATTATGTTTGCCCAGGGTGGTGAATTTTTGGAACTTAACTGCTCTATAATGATGATGATCTGATTGTCAACTGAAGTCTTTGCACAGGACAGAGATGGGTTATCAAATGCCACAGCTTCAGAAAGTAATTTTTTGCACACTTCAGGGTTTCATGTGTGTAGGTGTAGTGTGACATATTAATCTGGCAGGTGTCTGTTCCAGAGGAAAGAAAGGGCATTTGTGGCATCCTCTCTCTTTTGTGAGAACCTTAATCATCTATACCTGAGCAGCGTCCACATGTGAGAGACTCAAAATAATCATACAACTAAGCAAAAATAAGTGTCCTTGGAAAAGGTTGATGCTTCAAAAGTGGTGGGAAAAGCTTGTGTTTGGCCCAGTGATTTGAGTTTGATGTGTCCTGATGGCAAGTAATGCGTAGTGTACACATACTGAGTTTGAACCTGGGATACCTTGGTGGCAGTGAGTACATTGTTAACTCGAAATTCAATGTCTCATAAGGCTCCTGTGTTGATTTTAAAACCCCAAGAAATTGAAACAGCATGTGTGTGTGTGTGTACAAACAAAATTCTTTAGAAGTCATTTAACTACTGTATTAGCAATTATTAATGTGTTGATGTTTTGGCTGAAGAAGATAGACAAATTTGAGGAAGTAGTTTCTGCTTTTGCAGCTTTAGTTGCACAAAGCACCTTCCTGTTAAACTTATTTGGGTTAAGTGTCTTGGACTCATATATTTTGCCACTCAGGGGCACAGAAGCTCAGTATTCTGACTACAAGCCTGGCCTGATTTATTTCAGCCTGAAACGGCAAGCTCCATATCTCAGTGGTACAGCACATTTTCTTTGCCTAGAGTAGGTCCCAGATTCAGTCCGCAGCATCTCCAAGGAGGGCTGAGAAAGGTTCATTTCTGAAAGTCTGAAGAGCCACTGTCATCAGTGTGAACAGTCCTGAGCTACATAGACCAATATGGTCTGACATGGGAGTTTCCTTTGTTCCGCTGCACATTATCTCTTCAATGATATTAAACTGGACTATTAGTTTCATTTTAGTAGGCTGGGAATTAGCCTTGAAGCAAAGTTCTTAATTTATACAGCATCCAGTACAATAGTTGGTGCTTTATAAATAAAGGTCTTGAAAAAATAATCTATATAGCATATAGAAGTTACTTGCAGCTAAGTTACTATCCACCTTTTTATTATGTTCCAGTTTGTTGTGGTTCCCAGAGCTTGCTTCTGTACAGTAAAAGTGTGTTTCTTTGGAGTAATGGGATTAATTCTTCTACAGCAAGTTACATTTCTCGATATCTTATCAGAGCAGCTAGAGAATATTATTGTTTCAGGTTATATATTCTGCAGTCATTCACTGCTTCTAACTTAAAAGCATATCCCTTTGTGTGTAGCAGGATATGCTCTTAGTGGTTATGTCTGCACGTTGTATTCATGTTTAGCTACGGTTGAGCATGAATGAGTAGTGTGCTGGTTACCTGCTTTGTTCCTCCCCCACTGCTATCATCTGAATGCGGTTTGTGGTTTGTGGGAAGCAAAGAATGAAGCTTGGCTGCCAATCATGGTTTGGAGAGAAACAAACCATGAGCCTCTGTTTGGATAACAGGATAAGAAAACACTTTGTGATTTAGAGATACGAAGACCCAGGAAAAACCTTCCCTTCCCCTCCCCCCAGGCCTTCACATCTCTTAAGTTGGTTGCTCTTGGTGCATCCAGGAGTGGAGGGGGTACGAAGTGGGCACACAAAGAAGGGCCTCAGAGGATGGTCCAGGTCTGGGTCGGATTGAACCTGGGACCTTATATTAGGGGACGCGTGTGGTGCTGTGGTCTAAACCACTGATCCTAGGGCTTGCCGATCCCTGTGACGGGGTGAGCTCCCGTTGTTCGGTCCCAGCTGCTGCCCACCTAGCAGTTCGAAAGCACGCCAAAGTGCAAGTAGATAAATAGGTACTGCTCCGGCGGGAAGGTAAACGGCGTTTCTGTGTGTTGCTCTGGTTCGCCAGAAGCAACTTAGTCACGCTGGCCACATGACCTGGAAGCTGTACGCCGGCTTCCTCAGCCAGTAAAGCGAGATGAGCGCCGCAACCCCAGAGTCGTCTGCGACTGGACCTAACAGTCAGGGGTACCTTTACCTTTAATATAAGCAAACATAAGGTGATTAACATAAGCAAAGCATAGCCATGTATCCTGAGAAACAGACCCTTTACTACCGTGTTTCTCGGAAAATAAGCCATACCCCGAAAATAAGCCATAGTGATGGGCAGTTTAACCTTGTAGGTTAAACTGTACCATACTTAATATATAAAAAAATAAGACATCCCCTGAAAATAAGCCACCGTGTGGTTTTTTGAGGAAAAATAAATATAAGACAGTGTCTTATTTTTGGAGAAACACGGTAGGTGCAGTGGTTAGCAGTTGGCTTCCGGGGTCAGTTCAAAATGCTGTTTTTGAGCTTTTAAAGTTCTAGAGATCTGAGACCAGAGGAATCACTTAGGAATGACTTATGCGCCTCCCCAGAAACTTACTTTCAAGAGGCTCTGCTGCCTCCCCCTATCGCCTGGAATCTGATGGGTCACCAAGTGGGCACCAGAGAGTGGGCTGTTTTATTTTTGGCACCCAGAAGTAAGTTAGGCTGTACTGTTGCTCAGTTTTATGTGAGAAGTGAAACTTGCATTTCAGCAGACCCTTTCAGGATACTGTATTGCTTTTAAGGATGTATCACTACTTCAAAACTCTTTTTGCTTTTTCTTTATTTGTAAGCCACTTTGATTGAAATTTAGAAAGGTATAATAGAAATTCCATTATTTAAAGTAAGCCACTGTGTGCAGATGTAAAAAGAAATGCAGATAGGTCAACAAGAGAATTAGATGACGAAGGACAAGTATGTCATAAGCCTAAGGAGCCAAAAATGTAGAAAAGGCAACCCATGTATTACAGTTAAGATACAGTCCAAATCTTAAACCGTCAGTCTAGGAAGTTGCAAAGCAGCTAAAATTCCAAATCACATTTCTGGCTTGCTCCATTTAAAGGTGTATTTATTTGCTGTTTACCAATTTAGAAGCTGCTGTAATCTGAATTGAGTTTTTCATGTCCTTGTGGAAGTCTGTTGTATCACTCGGAGTGAGTCATTACAGAAAGTGAAAAGGTTTGTTTGTCTTAACCTGTATTTAGTGTTACAGTTCACAGAAAACTGTTTTCTAGGAACATTTCTGGCAACTGGATGCCTGCACAGGGAAAAAAAACTACATTGGGTTACAAAATAGAATAACGATTTGTGTATTGCCAGTCCCATTTTTAATTTGAGCTTAATTTTTTCTTTTAGATCTCATTCTGGATATACTTGCTTTGTTTCATAATTTTCCTTGACTACTTTTAAACTAAGGAAGTAAAATTATGTTCAGGACAGGTTAGCGAGAGGCTGACAATACTGGAGGATGCTGTTCACTTCCAGCCATAATTACTGCTAATCAGGTTAGTGAAACGCTGCATGATAGATAGGCTCTGATGACCCCCGACTACAGAAAAATTGGTGGGAAGAAAGGAGAAAAAAGGAAATGCTGGCACCAGTTCTTAAAATTACAGTTCAACCACTTGGGATGGAAACCATTAAGGGAATCTGAACGAGGTGACGGATGTGGGACAAGCAGAGACAAAAGGCATCTAGACACCCAGCAGAGCTAATGGAATAGCTGATGAAACTACATGGAATGCTTTCATGTTTAGTAACTAGAGAGTTGAGGTTTTTGAGCAGAAGGGAAGTATACTCTGTCCTTCTTCAGAAGACGAAATGGCCATTGAGAAGATCACCACGGTTGGGGAAAGATCAGCCTGGTCCCATTCCTTGGTCAAAGAACAAGCAACTCCAGAGAGCTGCTTCAGTATTTGGGGTGGGCAAATAAGTTCTGTTTTGAAATAGAAATGTGGTGAGTAAGAAGCTGGGGTGGGTGCCATACTCTGCTTGCTTTGGGTGGTAATATCCAGTAAGTGACATTCAGTTGATTGTATGCATCCTTCAGTGGAATGGGGAGAGGCTGTTTTCAGCCATTCCCCTTTCCCTGCAGCTTCCATGCTAGTCAGCTCTTGAGGGTTAGGCTTCCTCTTGAAACACCAGAAATAAATTGTCTGTCTCATCTGAGAAGTGATAATGAAATAGCATTTTGCTATCCTTGTCAATAAGCACCCCCCCATACTATCCAGCAGTTACTTCTTCTTTGGTGATCATTCGTAGCTGAGTAAGATTGTCTTAATGTGGTGTATGTAAGTGGTTGTGGAGGCCAGTTCTGGATCCACACGTCCTTCCACAGTGAGGACATAGGTTTCTGGGTGGGAGTTGATCACAATGAGGATTTGCCACACGTGGCTTCCTCTTAGCTCATTTCTGCCTTTTGTCCTGAGTTCCTGCTTCTTTAAAGTCCATGATGCCTTTGGTAGAGGCTGTTCTCTAATTGGAGCACTCACAGGCCGGTGTTTCCCAATTATCCATGCTTATACTGCATTTTAAAAAGATTTGCCTTGAGAGTGTCTTTAAACCTCTCTTGTTGTTCACCGGTATTTCAATTTCCATTTTTAAGTTGGGAATAGAGTAGTTGCTTTGGAAGACAATAAGGCATCTGAACATGACCAATCCAACGAAGATGATGTTGAAGAATCATTGCTTCAACACTGATGATGTTTGCTTCTTCCAGTGCACTTCCAGCCTGTCTTCCCAAGTGATACGTACCGGTACATTTTTTCAGAGACACCATTGATGGAATCTTCTGAGGAGTTGGAGTTTATAAGTGGTCCATGTTTCACAAGTGTACAGTAAAGTTGATGGTGCAATAGCTTTGTAAACAAGCATTTTGGTTTCTCTGTGGATGTCTTGATCCTCAAACACTCCTGTGCTTCAATTGGGAGAAAGCTGCATTTGCAGAGCTCAGGCGATGCTGGATTTCTGCATAGATGGCACTTGTGGAGAGATAACTGCCCAGGTAGGAAAAGTGATCAACACTTTCCAACATTACACCGTTAAGTTGGATTTGTGGTGCTGCAGAGGGGTTGTTTTGTGCTTGTTGGTGCAGCACCTTGTTTTTATTTTTATATTGAGCAATACCAAGCTTTTACGTAAGCTGTGAAGGTATTTAGGATGGTTTGGAGGTTATCCTGCGAGTGTGCACACACTACGTTGTCATCAGCATTTTGAAGCTCTATGATGGAAGTTATGGTAGCCTTACTCTTTGCTTTCTATTGTTTACTAGCCTGGTCTTCACTCTGAAGAGAGACAGGGAGAAGAGGGACTTCTTTTATGAGCAAAAAGCAGATTACTTAAAAACGAACGTTTGCTGCTGCTTTCTTTTTTAATATAGCAGAGAAGTGGCCTCCCCCACAGATACCAGAGTTAATGATCTTAGGCATTTGTTGCTTGGGGTTGGGTGGGAGGATTGTGTGCAAAACGGCCTAAATTCAGCCTGTGCAATGATGATGTTAGGAAAATAATATCTTCCTGTGTAAAAGAGACAGGGTCCCAGGGTTTACAGGAACAGATGAACCATCCCCCCCCCCCCCCCCGGATTTCTGTTTTCGTTTATGCGGTTCGTTAACCTTAGTTTAATTTTCAGGCACAGTGCATTGGCTTTTATTTGCGCCTCTGAAGGTTCAGAATTCTCCTTATCTACATCTTATCTGGCTGATTAGAAGGTTTAATGATGTGGGAACGATGTCCTAGTTTGAGTTCTTTATATAATGAAATGTGGAAGAGTGTTACAGGTAAAAGGAGATGACCTTTTATTTTGTTGAGTGTGTTTGAAATGTTTATCCATCTGACTGGAAAGCTCTTTTCAGTTCACCAGAATAATAAAGACAGGCATGTAGGAGATCACTTTACTCCAGTAGTTAGGTCATTGGCCCAACTAGGTCAAAATTGTCTGCATTGGGGGTGGGGGCACCAATTCAGTCTGAGGGCTCCATTCTCTCGTGGACAACCTTCCAGAGGCTGTGCACTTGTGGAGAGCAGGGCGAGAGGTTAAAGTGAGTGGAACAATGGGTGTAGCTTTTTCCTTTGCAGAGGTAGGCAATATTGGAGCCATTCAAAAGTCAAGAGGCTTCTGTGTGTGCACACAGGATCTCTTCATTTGGAAAAGCAGTAAGTATTTTCATAGTTCGGGCAAAAGTACTCAGGAAGGGTACAGAACAGAGCTAGTGAGGGGTTGTAACCTGAGAGGGTCCTAAGGGACCTGTTTGGAGAGCTGCATTTGAGCCTTAAGCCTGCAGTTTCCCACTCCTACTCTGACTGGCAGTGGCTGTCCAAGTTTTCAGACTGGTTTTTCACATTCCTACTGTAGAGATGCTGCAGAATGAATGAACTAGAGACTGTCGGAATGCAAAACATTACTATATTCCTGAGCTATGGTCCTTCCCTAATATATTTGCTTAATTCGGGTATTGTATTGTTAAGAATTTTAACATTGTATGGATAAAGTTCTTGTTTGTCCTTCAAGGATTTCATGGAGCATCCTTTCTAGTAAAAAGATTTGGGGAGTACCAAATTGTCAAATTGTATTGGTTTCCATTACAGTAAACTCGCCAAATTGTAATAGTTTCCATTACAGTAAACTTACAGTTCAGAAGGTTCTATCCAATACGCATCTGGCACAATAAACCAATTAGTCTCTAAGGTGTTACTAGACTATTTACCATTCAGATGTGTTCTATTTCGAGATTGAATAATAGTGATTCATATTTTGGAGTAGGACTGGGCAGAAAATAGATTGAGATCTAGTAGATCTTGGGGTGATTTGCAACGTTTTAGCAACAGCAGCTGCTGAGAGGCTTAGAAAAATATAAATTAGCCTTCTTTGATAAAGCAAGCATGGAGGAAAACCTAGCATTAATATTTGTGTGAATCTTTGTCCCAGGCTTCTGAGCCCAGTTCTGACATTTGGGCTTAGTCTACTCCTTATTTCTGAGTTTACAGAAGCCCCACTCCTAGGACTTGATGTTCTGGTTTCAGTTGATGAACCACAAAAGTTCTAGAAAAAACAAAGTACACCCATCAAGTCTGAAGTTGGCTCGCCCCAACTTCAGGCTTGATGGATTTAGAAAAACATTTTCATACCTGGGAAATCAAAGTTGGCACAAAGAAATACATTATACAATTTAAATAGCACTGTCCTTGTCGTTTCTACTCATAATTACGCACAGCTGAAATCAGTGGGACTTACTTTCTGTTGTGTGTGTAGGATTCCAGCCTAAATGTCAGTGACTGAGAGGAAAAAGATGAAAGAGCACCAGATTGCAGCCATGGGGGACAGGCACAGCAGTGGTATTAAATGTGGCTTGTCTGAGCCTTTGAGCGCCTGAGTTTACTTGTGCCATTTACAGATGGATGGAATTCTGTGGATACACATTTCCTAATTTACTTGTGCCATTTTTTAGCATGTGTTCTTCTGATTATTCCCTCTCAAATTCTGTTCACATTTGCTTATGTGAACATAGTTTGAATCAATAATATTGCATAATGCAGCAACTTATTGTACTGTTTGTTCCTCCACAGTTATCTAAGACTTTTGATAGGTGAAATCATATATATGACTACTATGATAGTCACCAATGTGGAAGCGAGTCTGCTAGGTCTGACTGTTTTAAGTATGGGTGCTGTTGAGGCACATTCTTGCTCACAAAGCTGTAGTTATTGGGGCTGTATTGACTGCGCTTCTGCTGGATCACCAGTATTATAGTATCGTTCTGTGTCTTTTGCAGACCTAGTTGATTTAGCACTCGCAAATAAAATGAAGAACTGGCTTAGCAGTCAGTTCCGGTAACCTAGAGGTCATTCCAGGGCTATGGAAATAAAATGTTAATAGGCTAAAAGAGCTGCCTGCCATATAGGTGTAGTGCTAACTCATAAAAGGAGCAGATGCATAGATTAGATGGCTTTAGGACACCCACAAAATGTGCATATTGTACTTATTCTAATTCTCTTCTGTTGATGGTTCTGTTTCATGAGCTGTGCTGAAGAGCCCTCTTGGATTATGGTGCAGTTTTTGATACAGTCATACCTCATGTTACATCCGCTTCAGGAGGCGTCTTTTCAGGTTACGGACGTGCCGAACCCGGAAGTCCCGGAATGGGTTACTTCCAGGTTTGGCGTGCGCGCATGCGTAGAAGCACTAAATTGCGCTTTGTGCAGAAGCGCCGGATTGTGCAGACGTGGCGCTTCAGGATGTGGCCTTTTCATGTAGTGAACGGGCCTCCGGAATGGATCCCGTTCACAACCAGAGGTACCACTGTACATTGTATGCCAAGACGCTACGTCATTTACAGCATAATGAGGGGAGGAAATGCAGTATGTCCAAAACAATTGTATTGCCCCTGCTCCTCAAAATACTTTCTCCATCCAGGTTGGCATGAGAGATATGCTCCCTCCATACCAATTGACAGTTGAATAGTGGCAAACCATGAATTTCCTAACAGCAGTAATACATAATTATGTTAAATTCACATGTCATCTTCAAGAAGACTTGAAATGCAGTTCCTCTCATTAGTTGTACACAATACCGGTACAATGCAGGTGTGATAGGAGGGCTGTATTTTCTGCCTTCTGACCCTGCTCAGAGATGCCTTTAGTACGTGGCTAATAAAACAAGCTAGGAATTGTTCCAGAAGTCTGGAATCCTTAGGCAGAAGGTGCCTTTTATAATTACTACTTACACAGGATAAAACAGTTACTCATCTTAAAGAATATTGATGATGCAGAAGGTGTGATATTCTTAAGTTTTATTTGACACCATTAGTGTACATACTGTTTCAGAGGAGCAAAAATAATAATTATCTGGGTAGTTTTGCAGCCTGCTTGATAGATAGCCAGAAAATTATGTATTCTGTGGCCCCAAGAAAATAATGCTCACACCCTTTTATAGATGGTTGGCATGGTTATAGTTACTTTTGTGTAGTATAGTCAGTAACATGCAGGAGAAGAGCTATGATATAACTTGATCCCCAAATGAAGGAAGCTTGGAAACAACCACATTTAAAATTTCTTGGATGTTTGATTTTTTGAGGTCATTTTTTACTGAAGCAAGCTATGGACTGATTCTCAACCATTCCCTCCCCCCCCCCAGGTTTGGTATGTGTTATTTTGATTTAAAAGTCTGTAGTCTAGTGAACAATTTTGGCTAAGTAATGTTGCTTTTTTACTTGTTTGCAATTCCAAAGAAGGCTTGAAAAGCCTGGGTCTAGCTTTCTATTCCTTGTTGCTACGTTAAGTGGGAGGTGGATCTAAGTGCTTTGTAGCTAGATACCCCATATTCTGCCTTTACTGTTCAAAGAAAAAGACATCTAGGTGCCTTTTATAATTTACTTATTATAGGAGCAAGGTGACTGAAATATTTGGGTCGCTTCTGCATGCTAGATCAGAAAGAGCTTCCATCTGGTTCAACATTCTGCTTCCAACCGTGGCAAACTAGATGCATGCAGGCAGTGGCATAAAGGCAGTAACTCTCTGTTATGTCACCAGCATTTGCCATTCATCTGAAAATGGAGGCTCTGTTTAGCTTTAATAGTAGCACTAAATAGACCCTTAAGAAAAAGAGTCCTGTTGGATCAGACAGAGGTTTAGGAAATTCACATAAGGCAGATCTAAGATGGTGACTGTTCTGTACAGTGGAACCTCGGTTTATGAACACTTCGTTTTACGAATTTTCGGTTTACGAACGCCGCGGACCCATCTGGAACGGATTAATTCACTTTCCATTACTTTCAATGGGAAAGTTCGCTTCAGTTTATGAACAGACTTCCGGAACCAATTACACCCATGCTTCGGGTTAAGTACGCTTCAGGTTGAGGACTCCGTGGACCTGTCTGGAACAGATTAATCCACTTTCCATTACTTTCAATGGGAAAGTTCGCTTCAGTTTATGAACGCTTCAGTTTAAGTACTCTGCGGACTGTCTGCAACAGATTAATCCACTTTCCATTACTTTCAATGGGAAAGTTCGCTTCAGTTTATGAACACTTCAGTTTATGAACAGACTTCCGGAACCAATTGTGTTCATAAACCGAGGTACGACTGTAGTAATGAACACCATAGTTTTCTTACGGAAATGACATGGTGGGAGCACATCTTTAAAGTTATTTTCAATGTTACAAATATTATGCCTGAATGTATCCTTTCGACTTGACAGCTCATGGAAGATACCTAGCTTTATAAATTCATAGAAAATCCATACTTTAACTGACTCTCCTCATTCCAACGCCATTTTAACCCTTAAAGAAAGGTGAATTTGGGCTCCACTTCCCTCCATGAACCAAGAAGCAGGAAGTCAGTGGGCAGCAGGAACAGGGCATCCTGCCATAATTCCCCAAGTGTGAACTTGTGTAACCCTTGTATACCCATCCCATTTGTGAAATGATAGTGATGTAGTGGTGATGTATCAATGATGCCTCTCGAAGGGTATTCTGGGGGAAAGAGGGAAGTTTTAAAAGAGGGTGTCACCCCATGCTTGGGGTTCTTACTCCTGTGGGGACCTGTTGCACAACAATAAAGATCATGCTCTACTGACTGCTGTTTTGCTCCAAATTTCTTGGCTGGAACTTCCTTCTTTTACTGACCGCATAGACTTGCAGGGGACTTGCACCCCAAGAAGCTGGGCTGTTGAGTAGTCTCTCACCCTGGAATTTCCCCCCCTTAACAGTTTTAACTGTCTTAATAGCTAGAATTTGGCACCAGTGATTTCATAGGTTGTTGTACTAACAACATGCAAATGCTTGTTTTTCAGACGACGCCTAGCAGAGCGCCAGTGGGCAATGGAAAGAGCGGCCATTATATGTCGATGGACATGGCTACAGGCTCAGGTTTCTGACTTGGAATATCGTATAAGGCAGCAGACTGATGTTTACAAGCAGCTCCGTGCCAATAAGGTAGGCCAGTTTTCTTTTGAGAAGTATCCCTTTCATTCTCTAACCTCTTATTCAGGAACTATACCAAGGTTTGGATCACAGTTTGTTTTGGGAGTTCAGGAGCAAGTTGACTGTGATGCAGTTAATGCACACTGTAAGGTAAGGCCCTCACTGTGGTATAATTGGAGCTCCAAGTTGCAGCTGGGCTTTGTGGCTAGCCATTACTATTTTTTAGCCTGTTGTGAGGTCCAATTCCACCTCAGTTCTTCTTGCAACTGTATGATTTTAAAGCAATCAGAATTATGTTTATAACATGTCAGCTGCAACTGGACACATGGAATATTTTTACACTGGTGCTGAAGAAGTGGACAACATGGGACATTTAGAAAGCTGTCTGAGCCCCAGTGAAACAAACAGTGGTGGTTATCTGGGTCAGTCTGCTTCTGTCTGGGACCTGATTAAGGGCATTTACTGGCTGCAGCTCTGTTTGCGCTAACAGGCAAAACTACAGGAAGTTTATCTAAAAGCAGATATCCTGCATGCCCCCTACTGCTACCAAACATTTTTGCTTATGGAAGATTTAGGGAGGCAGGAAGGGAAGGATCTTGAGTGAATAAAAATCTGTCAACTGTGCAATCCTTCATGTGCATGGCTTAGCAAAATATTACCGTAGGGGCACTGCAGCCAAACACCGTTGCAAGTCCCAGTCCCATTTTTGCTATCTTTGATAAATAATAAACAAATATACAGTAATTCAGTAGTAGTAGCAGCAGCAGCAGTAATAGTAATAATAGTAACAATAATAATTTATATGCCACTGGGTTTCCTAAAAAAATAGTAAAAGAACAATATAACGTCACACAATACAAAAACTTCCCTGAACAGGGCTGCCTTTCAGATGTCTTAAAAACCATACATGTGAATAATATCCTTTTTTATTCTTTAGGGCCCTGTTGTCTTGGGTGATCTCCAGCATGAGGATGTGATGAGACAACAAAGTCGTCTAGGTTCTGCAGCTGTGGTGAACTCCAGGAAAAATAAAATACTGCCGCCACCCTCCTCCCACCTGAAGGTGCCTACCGGGGACAGGCAGTGTGACTTGTCTCCCTGTATCCCTTCCTACCTCCTGCAGAATGCAGAGAAACAGGTCAGTGTATAAACCAGGGGTCCCCAGACTTACCGCGCGGCGGGCCGGTGCCCACCGCGCCGACCGCACGGTGGGCCGGAGGGTAGGGGAGTGCGCGCGCAGCGGGCCGGAGGGCGGGGGAGTGCGCGCCCGTGCGCATGCGCACACGCACACGGGCGGGGAAAAAAATCGCCGAAAATCGCTTGTGCGCATGCGTATGGGCCTCCCCCGACCCGGAAGTGCACCAGAAATGACCTCTTCCGGGTCGGGAGAGGCCCATACGCATGCGCACAAAGGATTTTCGGCGATTTTTTGCCGATTTTTTAGATCGCCGCTGCGCCGCGCGCTGTGAGAGCGGGCGGCGGCAGCGGGCGGCGGGGGTCGTCGCGGGCCGGATTGGAAGGCCGATTGGGCCGCATCCGGCCCGGGGGCCGTAGTTTGGGGACCCCTGGTATAAACTGTGGCAGTAGACTGCTTTTGTGCAATGATATTGCTTAACAATGTGTGTTCCAGTCTTTAAAATCTGCATTGCCTTGGATTGAGGCTTGAAATAACTCATGCGCTTGGTTGATGGGTGTCTAGGAATGTAATGCGGTTTTTTTAAAAAAGAAAATCCGGTAGATGTACAGGGTGAGTATAAGTGACTAAATTGGTGCTGGTTTCCAAAGAAAGCAGGATTTAGATTTCCACCCCCCCCCACCTGCATTAGAGAAATTGCTAAAATGTCTTGGTGGATACTGTATTCACAAACAACTTCTCTTCATTCATCTGGCCTTCCTTTTATCAGATATTATTTCCTAGATAAAACAGAAATGGAATCTTAAGTTTTATTTGTGATACAGTATAGTCCCCTGGGAGTGTTCTAGAAAGCTGCTTACATGGGTGAGGCTCCTGGAAATTTTTGCTCTTGACCTTGTTGGAGGAGGCAGATGTAAAATTTATGTTCTTGGTGGAGGGGCTGCACAGAGTGGGGGTCTGCTTGTCTTGTTAAATACAATAAAAGGGATATAATTATATATGTGTTCTGGACAAACAGTGATAGATTTCATCTTAAGAGGCTTTTCCCCAGTGGCATCTTTTAAACAGATTTTATACCTTTACAAAGTGTGTAAAGTCCCTGCCGCTTCTGCAATTATATGGTGACTACTTTTTACAAGCAGTGAAACGAAGGCTGAGTGACTTGTCCCAGGACAACTGATAAATAGGAGCCTAAACTGGGGTTTGAACTAAGAAGTAACAGTTCTCCCAATAATTTACACTGTTCTTGCCATATTAGCTTTCTGGAGAATGGTAGGTATTCTCTTATACCTCCTGAGCGCATGATACCCAGAGTTTACTTCATTTCTTCTGAGACATCTTTTGATGGTCTCTGATTTTCACCATGTTTTCTGATTTTCACCATGTGCTCATTTTTCATTTGGATTTCTCAGCTGCAGTGCCTGATGGCTTTAGGGATCCTGGTAATTCTGTTTCTCTTAATTGCATTTCTTGTTCTTGCCCTGCAAACTTCCAGTTCTATCTCGTTCATCCTGCCATATCTTGCACAGAGACCTAGAATTTTTTATGCTTGATGGCTTTCCTCAAAACAAAACAAAAATGTATTTCTCCTTTCAAGTTACCTTGTTACTGATTATCCGTCAGGAGTTGAGAAAGGTAGCTTTATTTGTCATTTCAGGTGATAGGTCTAATATACATAATGAATTCCTGTTCACAAGTTAAGATAGAATTAATTGACCCTGGTATCTGAGCAATTGGGAGTAAAATGCTTGATTTGCACAGCCCTCTGTATGTAAACCTAGTTGTTTGTAGTGAGATCTTCTTCTGAGCACATACTGCTAGGTGAAATAGTGAAAGTTATTCCATAGTTATGTGGAAGCTGTTCGCATGACTGAAACATGTCTTCATGCATTGGCAGTGGGTGTCATGGTGGTTTGCTTCTTAAAGAACAGGTCTTGTCAAGCAATGGGTGGGAATACTCCAAGAAGAAATAAAGAGGGCTTCTGCTCCATTTCTCACGGGAAAAAAGTGGTTCGGGAGTAGTGGGGGACTGTCACACTGATGCTGGGACTTCATGTTGAATTGAGTCTCATGCAGATGATTCCTTGAAGTGATCCAAATTCCTGGCTGGCTGTTAACAAATTCTCCCAGTGATGAGGAATCTCTGTGGATTTCCCAGAGCGATCTTCTAAGCTTAATTTCACTGATATGTTGATAAGTGTATTCTAAAGAGCAATTATTTGGGGCCTGTTTGAACTTAACATGCTGTTCCCACAGGGGAGAGTGAGGGTTTTTTATTGTTCAGGCTTTGTATACAGTATGCTTTTACTACTCAATGTTGTGTCTTTGGGCTTTGGTTTTAAGGAGGAATCTCCTCTCCTGATGTGGGGTGGGAGGATAGACTGAAGGATGCATGTCAACCCTGGGAAACAGATGCTGGAAATGCTGTCCAGGCTGATATGCTGGCATTTGAACTGTCACTAGACACACTCTTTCCCTTTTCTCTCTCTCCCTTCCTCCTTCCCTCCCTCCCGTTTGCTCCTGAATTCATGTTTTTCTCTGCAAAATTATAGACCAATCCTGTGCATGTCTACTTAGAAGTAAGTTCTGTTATTTCAGCTTAGCTTACTTGCAAATATGGTTGCCTAAAAAGTAAAAACAGATAAACAACACTCAGGATACCAAATTCAGGGGTGCAGCAAATGCCTGGAGGCTTGGAAACACATGGCCCTGATTACAGCTTTCCTGTAATATTCACTGAGGTTTATGTGTTTCCTGTTAAGTGACTGTTTGTGCATCTTCCCTATAGCAAGACCTCTTGTTTTAAATGCTAAAATGAATAACTAAGCTTCCTGTTAATGAATAAATAGCTTAGCTGGCTTCTTAAGTGAAGGTAGCAAATCTTAAGTTGGGACTACCTGATGTTGAAAGTGACCTGATTTTAAATATTCTTTGAGATAAATTTTCTGACCGCTTTTGGCATGACATTTATGGCAGGCGTGTGGGGTTTGTTGTGTGTTTCAGAGTCTCATTCTCAAAGAGCTTACAAAGTAACATGTTGGAAATTACCAAATATGTTAAGCACCATCATGAAGAGAGCTGACATCTTGATAAGTTTCTTAAAATGTTAGGTGCCATTCCTGCATCATAGGATTGTAGCTGTAGAGGATAATTGGATTACTTCCCTCTTTACTTGCATTTTTTGTTGAGATCTAATCATTAATGAGAGGAAGGAAATGCTCAGGTCTTATTTTTAGTTTGTGGATGAAATTTAAAAGCAGCTTTTAAAGTTTAAATTGGAGCCTGAGGGTGTATTCATGGATCTTTTGAATGCAGACATATGGAAAGAGGCACGAGATGCTTCTGGATTATCCCTACTGAGATGGCAAACTACTTTGCACTTTGTTAAATTGCTGCTTTTGCTTTGTTTCCCCCCCCCTCTTCCTGCTTCCAGGGCACAAAACAAATGAGTCTTCTGATTCATTCTGTCACAAGACTTACTTGAGTTTGAGATTTCATTTTTCTCTTGCAGAATTCTCGCCTTGCGCAGTCTTTAAGAAACCTTGTGTGTCAAAGTCCCTCCTGTACACCCATCAATGGGTCTCCAGAGCCCCCCAAAGCCTGCACATCACCCCATCAAGTCAACGGAATAAGTAACTGGTTAGTCCTACTTTTCTTTCAGGTTGATCAGTGTGATGTTCTGGAATTTGTCTTGCTGAGTAAACATTTGTGTTCTACACTGGCTCTGATTAAAACAGAGAAAATTAATTTGGTGTTTTTGAGGGGAAAAAGAATTCTTCTATATGGATTGCCATAATTTCAAATGTTCTTGGGCCAAAATAGAATACATCGTCTAGTGAAGCTTGTTGTAAAATGCATTCAGGTCACTTGTCTGTGGCTCCATATGTGACGTTGTGAGAAGCAAAGGCTTCCTGTGTCCCTTCTGTACAATTTCAGTTTTGAATGTAGTCACAGGAGAACTTTTGGTTGGGGAAAGATGCCTCAGTCAGTGGTCAACATATCCTCTTGCATAGCTGTTTTCAGGTTCCATATACAGTAATACCTCCGCGAACGTCTGCCCCGTTGACCGTCCATTTCGGTGAACATCTGCGGCAAACCCGGAAGTACCGGAACGGCTTGCCACATGCGCAGAAGCGCAAACTGCTCCGCGTGTGCGCACAGAGCAGCACTTTGTCAAGCGTCCTTTTTGTGGAGCATCCAGGGCTCCGGAACGGATCCCGGACTCAAAACAAGATACCACTGTAGAGCCATCAAATGTCGCCTTTGGGCACCATACCAGCTTCTTAAGAAAAATGCCTCTCTCTTCAGAAAAGATTCCAGTTCATTATTGATCAAGTTTACCCATGTGTTGCCATTTTTATTCATCACACTAGAACAAGATTCAAATTTTACTGTTTTTACCAAAATATAGTAATTACAAGCTATTGGCATCTACAGATGCCAGTATATGGAGGCCAGTCTTTAGGAATATTAATTCTTGCTGTTCTGTCATGGCAGCGAACGGCATTAAATTGATTGTAGGAAGAGAAGGTGTTTATTTTCAGGCCTTAGTCTGAATCTCCTGTATTACCCCACATGACCAGTTCTCCGGCCTGTATTTACACATTTTCTTTAGCAAATACCTGCAAGGCAGGGTTGCGTTATTCCTGTGAAGAGTCCCCTGGGTGCAATGCCTATGGTTCACATGCAAAGAGTAGTGACTCCTTGCAAGAGAATGTCTTGCTGTCCTTAATTGGGTTGAATCTAACCAAGTTATTACACAAGCAGATATACTTCCATTTGTGCAGCCAATCTCCCCCTCCACACTGCCCCCAAATATGCTCCAGAGTAGGACCAGGCAATATATCAATATATTGTTATATACTGCTATCGAGAGCAAATCAGGATAACCGTTTTTTTTTTTAAATTACCTGGCAATACCTGCTTGTGTGGGATAGTCAAATAGCACTATACTGCAAAAATTGGGAAGCCGATGCTTCTTCCTGTCATGTGCAGCTGTTGCAATTGCTAACTGCCTCAGATGCTCTTCCATGCCCCCTGTAGCGGCAGTGGCAGGCTGATGCAAAAATCACTCTTTAAGAAATCGTGCGTGCACTGCAGGGTAACTCTCTGCCGTAGCTCTCTGTCTGCCTTGCCTGCCTCCTCAGCAGCAGGCAAAAATCGTCCTTGGAGATATCTGTGTGTGCATCTGTGCAGCCTAACCCTGCCCAAGGGCTCTGTCTCCTGAGCAGGCGGAGGTGAACAGCCTGCAAGTGGGAACTTCCCTCCCTCAGAGACGCCAGGCTCTTGCTGAAAGGCAGGCACCAGGCTGGTAGGTGGCTTAGGTAGAAGCATGGCTTCTGTAATCTGGAGCTCCTTTTCTCCTCCTGTTCTCAGTAAAAATATGAACTGGGGTAATGGGGTAAAAAAAACCAAAAAACACCTCTCTAGCATAAGAGCTGCTTCGCTCTTTCCCCTGCTCTGCTTGTTTATTGTAGGTAGGTGTGTGATTGTCTGTACCTCCCTCCCTCCCCACTGCTGTGTTTGTGTGCATGTGGGTTTTGTTTTTGTGAAGAAGCAGAACACTTTTTAAAAATTAACCCAGCCTCTTTCTGCTGGCAGGCAGGAGGACTTACTCTAAAGTAGCTCCCCTCCAGCCTCACTCTGCTTCCCCTGTCCCAAGCAAGCTTCTTTCTTTCCCCTACTGTGCATGTTGATTGTTAGTTTGTGATTGTCTCTCTCTCTCTCTCTCTCTGTGTGTGTGTGTGTGTGTGTGTCTCCCTCCCTCCCCATTCCCGTGTTTGTGTGCAGCGCATTTTGTTTTGTTTTAAAATTAACCCAGCCTCTCTTTGCTGGCAGGTGGCAGCTCCTCTTCTTAATTTTAGAGTAGTTTCCTCCCCCTCCGTCACCTCCCCAGTCCCAAGGAAACTGCAAAGAAACATACTCTGTTGAAGCCTTGGCCACTTCCCTCTTTTCCCCATCTGCATGTGCTTCTTAGTGGGTGCGTGCACGCAAATGTCTCTGTTTCTGTGTGCCTCACTCATTATGTTCCTCATTTTCTCCTCCAGACCCTCTCCCTACCCTAGAACTCTCCTCAATTCTCCCTTTGGCCCTTTGCTTTCTTAACAATATATTCTCCAGAAATCTGTAATGTTATACAGTGGTACCTCTACTTACTAATGACTCGACCTACGAATGTTTCTACTTGCGAATCCGCCATCTTGGATGCTGTTTAGATAGGATTTTTTCTACTTACGAATTTTTAGATAGGGTTGCTTCGACTTACAAATTTTTTCTCCCAATGCATTCCCTTCATGGATCAATGCCTTGTCGTGGTGAAGAAAAATATTGCATAGGAACCTGGAATGTAAGAACCATGGATAATGGTATGTATTCTTGTCATCTCATTTTTGACCACATCCAGCTTACCTCCATCCATGGTTCTTACATTCCAGGTTCCTATGCAATATTTTCCTTTACAGCATCGGACTTTCCTTTCGCTTCCAGGCATATCCGCAACTGAACGACCTTTCGGCTTTGGCCCAGCCGCTTCATCAGCTCTGAAACTACTTGTACTTGTCCTCCGCTCTTCCTCAGTAGCATGTTAGACGCCTTCCGACCTGAGGGGCTCATCTTCCAGCGTCATAACTTTTATATGCCTGTTGTGTTTGTCCATGGAGTTTTCTTGGCAGGGATACTGGAGTGGCTTGCCAGTTCCTTCTCCAGGTGGATCACGTTTAGTCAAAACTCTCCACTATGACTTGTCCACCTTGGGTGGCCCTGCATGGCATAGCTCATAGCTTCTCTGAGTTATTCAAGCCCCTTTGCCACGACAAGGCATTGATCCATGAAGGGGACCTGGTACCGGACTGTACCTGGTCTGTACCGGACCTGGTACAGACTTGCAATTAAAACTTGTTGCATGCTTGGAATCTGAAGAGTCACTTCAACCCTCTTTCCGTATTTTTGTTATGGTTCATCGTACCTTGGGCATCATTTTATGCTTTCTTGTTGATTTTGGAACATTCAAAACTTCGTGGAAAGGATTCTTTCTTAGTTCTCTCCAACCCTCCCCACCCCACTCTAGCATGGCTGAATATTTGAGGCTGACCTGAAGTCAAGGAATTACAATGGTACCTTGGTTTGCATACGTCTTGGTTTGCATATGTTTTGGATTACAAACACGTCAAACCCGGAAGTGCATGTCCCGGTTTGTTTTGGATTACAACCCATTTTTTTAGATTACCAACAAAAAATTTTTGGAGGCCCCATTGGTGAAAGCGCTCCTTGGGTTACAACCTGTTTTGGTTTACAAACGGACCTCTGGAATGTATTATGGTTGTAAAGCAAGGTACCACTGTACAGAGCAATGGTCTTAGGTTCATGTTGTGGCAATGTTTGAAGAGACATTGTCATGTCCATTGCAAACTAATTGCCTGTGAAGATGAAATTCAACAAAGGCAATGTGTACTAGAAACTTTATTGAATGCAAAAATCGCACCCTTCCTACTTTGCTTGCATCACAGTTAGAATGCTCTGAAGTGATGGGGACTGTTAATGCAATGTGATAAAAGAAGCTCCTGAGCTCCGTAATGGTATCTTACTTGTGTAGCTCCCCTTCGGACATCTGGCAGGTCTTTGTGGGTAATAGGACAATATAAACCTTTGGTCTGATTCAGCAAGGCTGAATAAACTAATGTTTGGGGGTTATCCTTGCTTTCACTAATCATAAGTGAAACTAACTCAAGTTTGTCCAGGTTCAGATGTCAAAACAAGATGTAAACAAAAGTTTCCAAGCTCCTTGTGGTTGTGTTGGGGTTAGTGCACAAGTCCAAGGTTTGCTGCAGCTCATCCTACTGCTAACTCCTGAAAATGAAGCCATTTGCTGCATTCAGCTACTTGGAAATGCACCCTAGTGAGCCTGACTCACGCCCCCCTCTATGCATGAGGGGAGGAGATTTAAAGCTCCTATTCTGAACAAGCTGCAATTTCCTGTCATATTAAAGTGTTTGCCTAGCATCCATTTTAATGCCATTTTGGCGCCAGACAAAAGCATTCTTCTTCTTTCAGCATTTTAATTACTTTTAAAGTTTCAAGTTGAATTTAAAATCATGTCATCTGTTCTAGATCATTTTCAAATTCTTATGGTGATTGTGTTTTGCTTATATATGTGTTTTTTTTTAAAAAAAAAATGGTATAATTGAGCCAGGGTTGAAGTTGCTTTTGTTGCTGTTTGGTTTCTTCATTTATTAATAATTGGTATCTGGATGTGTTTCACTGCTTTTAATCTGTTTTATTATATGTTGCCTAGAGGCTTTGGCATGAGGTGACTGATAGGTATATCTTCCATGTGCAGGAAACCATGGGTTGGAAAAACAAATCAATAAGCCATTATGTCAAACCAGTATGTGAGCCTGATGTGAGATCCTTGTTCGTTTATAGAGGGTTTTATCCAATAGTGTTCCTGTACAAGCAGTTTGCACAAGCAAAGTGGACTTTCACTCAGGACTGCATCTTGACTCTCCTCCCCCCTGCAGTTGCCCCCCCACTCCAAAATCTGCTCCAGGGGTTTGGGGGATCCTCTGCAGTAGATGTGGAGAATGCACAGCGAGGAGCAGAGGAGAGGAGGCAGAAGCCTAATTGCACAAGATGGTGTAGGTTTTCTGCCTGTGGTTTGTACGAAATACTTTCTGAACTATATTCAGAAACCTTTAAATATCCTCTTCTTGTGTGCAAAGGAGGGGTGAGGGGAATGCATGAGCCTGAGGCATGTCACAGCGCTTTACAACGAGCCATAGTAGTCAAAGATTTAGAGTGACTTTTTAGTGTTGCCTAAGAGATCCTGAAGCTGAGGCTCCCAATACTTTGGCCACCTCATGAGGAGAGAAGGGAAAGACCCTGATGTTGGGAAAGATTGAGGGCACTAGGAGAAGGGGACGACAGAAGACAAGATGGTTGGACAGTGTTCTCGAAGCTACCAACATGAGTCTGACTAAGCTTCGGGAGGCAGTGGAAAACAGGAGTGCCTGGCGTGCTCTGGTCCATGGGGTTACGAAGAGTTGGACACGACTAAACGACTAAGCAACTAAGCAACAACAACAAGAGATTGCAAATCTTTACATGTTGGCTGTTGCTTGGGCATTGTGATCAGTGTCTGTTGGCAGGAGATAACTCATGAAATGAATGGAATGCTAAGTGTCCAGACTCCAGGTTCTTGGCATGCTCCATCCCATTCAGTTGGATCCATGCCTCTGTTCCTACTTGCTGTCACATGGGCACTGATCCAGCAGGGCTCTTCTTGGTTCCTTAGGTGCTGTGCGAGGGGTCTCTGGTTGATGCTATGAACATGGAGTAGTAGCAAATGCCTAGAGCAAGGGTGTCAAACTCAAATTCATCAGGGGCCGCATCAGCAGTTTGGTCACCCTCAAAGGGACGGTTGTATCTGTAGGACTATGTGTCCACTCTTTATTATCAAATTATTGTCACTGCATTCAATTATTACTGTTTTTTGTAATAATGTAAGTAATAACTAGCTCTGAAAGCAGAAACATAGTCAGAATAATGGCAAGTAGATATTCAAATGTACAATTATTGTACAATTTATTGAAAAATGATTTTTGGTAACTGCACTGGGTAGTGGAGGCTCGCTAGGGTTTCATGCAGGACCTTTGCAGAGCTACTAGTACCTGGAGATGCTGGGGTCCTTCTGCATGTAGGACAGATGTTCTGCCAGTGAGCCACCACCCTTCACCAAAGGGACTGGCTGAGGTTGACTCACTGGAGCTGCTCTCCTGGTTCCAGGGTTTAAGGGCCAGAAGTATAAAGCAGCATCCTATGTTTCTGAGGAGAGGGAGAGGGAGGGGAGGGGAGGAAGGAAGGAAGGAAGAAAGGAAGAAAAGAGGGAGAGAGGAAGGAAGGAAGGAAAGAGGGGAGAGAAAGAAGAGTAGGAAATAAGGAAGGGAATAAAGAAGAAAAGAAAAAGAAAGAGGGAGAGAAGACGGAAAGGGAGAAAGAAGGAAGGAAGTAGAGGGAAAGAAAGAATAAGAATGAGGGAGAGGAAGAAAGATGGGAAGGAAGGAAGAAAGGAAGGAAGGAAGGAAGGAAGGAAGAAAGAAAGAAAGACAGAAAGACAGAAAGAAAAGAGGGAGCAGGAGGGAGAGAGGAAGGAAAGAGGTGAGAGAAAGAAGAGTAGGAAAGAAGGAATAAAGAAGGAAAGAAAAAGAGGGAGAGAAGACAGAGATAAAGAAGGAAGGAAGGAGAGGGAAAGAAAGAATAAGAACGAGAGAGAGGAAGAAAGAAAGGGAAGGGGGGGTCGCCGCCTTGATTCAGAACCAGAAAAGAGCGTGAAGGGACCCAGGGGCAAAAAGCATTTCCCGTGCAGCGTGAGGCAGCGGGTGTCCGTTTTAGGAGAAGTGCGTAAAGCCTCAGAGTTGCACGTTCGTGAGGCTGAGCCGCTGCTGAGCTCACGTTCATGAGGCTGAGCCGCGGCAGGAGGAGGAGGAGGAGGAGGCTTGCCGGGTTGGTGCCCGGCAGTGCCGTGCGGAGAGTCCCGAGCCTCTGGGACGCAGCAGTGCTCTGTAGCACTTTGAATCCTCCTCCTCCTCCACACGGCGCTGCTGGGTGCTTTGTCTGTGCAGCAGCAGCAGCAGCCGTTTCCAGGCGCCGAGCCGTGGCAGGAGGAGGAGGATTCAAAGTGCTACAGAGCACTGCTGCTACGTCGCAGAGGCTCGGGACTCTCCATGCGGCGCTGCCGGGTGCTGACCCGGCAAGCTGCCTCCTCCTTCTCCTGCTGTGGCTCGGGGCGCTCCACGCAGCGCTGCTCTGGCCGCCTTTCTACCCCCCCCCGCCCCAGCTGTTTGTCGGCGCAGCGCTTCAGCAGCAAGGTCCCGCTGCTGGGTCCCGCTGGCTGGGGCGCTCGGCGGGCCACATGCCAAGGTCTGGCGGGCCGGATTTGGCCCCCGGGCCTTGTGTTTGACACCCGTGGCCTAGAGGATACTGCAGCACCTGACACAAGCCTTCCTAGTTGGTTGAGTGTACTTTGGTAATGTTCTGGACACAACCTGGAAGCCTAGTTATCTCAGCAAATGTCTAGTAAAGCCTTCCCCAACCCCCAGCTGTTATTGCACTGTAGACAAACCCGAGTCCAAGCTAGTATGGGCCAGTGGTCAGGAACGACAGCAACAATTGTCAAATGAAGATATGGAGAGTTCCAGGTTGGGGAAGGTTGGTTGACTAAGGCATTTCAAGACAACAACACAGCATCTTGAAACAGCCATCCCTAGCGTCAGCATGTGCCTTTATCATGTTTGACTAAATTGGCAAGGTGTGAAACCTCTGAATCTTCATTTTTGTACCACAGTGTTTTGGTAAGCAAAAGCCTACTTTGTCTTGAGTACAGCCTGTTTGCTGGCAGAAAAGATCAGAACACCTGGGCATATAAAATGCATCAGCATTGCTTCCTCCTGAATGTTGGCTGTATGTGTTGTAACAGTTCTCCCTGCCTCTGACGCACCCACCAGTTCTGTGGCTCCCTGTCCAAGGTGGGACAATGATTCCCTCCCAGGAGAAGGATTGCTTTTGTTTTGATGGGACCACTTTGCCTTAAATTGTTAAGCACATTGCTGCCTTACGTTGGAGCCTGTATGGCAGGCTATAAAACAAAATAAACACAACTGTGTTTTGCCTGTCTTCTTAAGGTTTTGATTTTGAAGGTGTTTAATGTTGATAAAAAAGGTTTAATCCCTGCTTGGGTTGCTATCTTTGCCAGACTATTCCTTTGTGGCATTCAAGGGTGTGGGTGTGTGTCAGCAAAACAATGTCCATAGCCCTTAATGGTGCCTCTTTTTTTTGTTTGTTTAGATTATAAAAACATAATTGCTCACAAATTACAAGAGGAAGGAGAGTGTTTTTCTTTCCTTCTCACTCTGTCTGCCTGGAGCTCTCACTTTCCCTTCTCTGCTCCCACTGCTGCATTGTTAAAAGGGCATGCCAAGAGTAGTTTGAAACGGGCTTGGGTGTATGTCACTACCCTGGAACCGGGTTTGTGGTGGTTGGGTCTCCCACACCCCAGGGTTGGAATGCATAGTTATCTGTGACTGCTATGTAGAAGGGAAACCGTTGTTTTTAAAACATGAAAGGAGTTTGGGTTTTCCCCTTGTCCTTTTCCTTTTCTCCCTGCCCCCTCCCTCACAGTTGCAGAAGCCAACATGGTGAAGTTTGAGATTCTCTCTCCCACCGCCCCTTGCAAACTGGACATTTGCTGGTGTGGGGCTCTGGGCTGTCTGTGTACTGTATATGCATTCAGTCACCCAAACCTCTTTTCCAGGACTTGCAAACTTCACAGTGGTATGAAAAACCTCTTGGGCCTCTTGTCTTAAGTGACAATGGATTCAGGTTGTTTGTGGAACAGGAATATGTTTAAATGTTCTGAAGCATGCTGCATTCCTCTTAATGTCTCTTAAGGCAAGGCAATAGTATGGGTGGGTGGAATAGAGCTCATATTTTTCAACATGCTTGCTTTTCTTAAAATGCATTGGATTGGATCCAAACGTCTCTTTCTGCTAGCCAAGTGCTTCTTTAGCTCTCAGAAGAGCTGCTTCCAGACGGGCAGAAGAGCATTGCATGAGAGAAATGACCCTAAACCCAGAGAGGTTGCTTCATTTGCACAACCTCTTACTTAAGACTTTGCAGAAACCCATTTCTGAGACTTTTTCTTATGGCCCACTAGAGTGTATTCACCCTGTTTTTGTTATTTGCTGTTGCTCTGTAATTCATCTTCCTGATACACTGTGGTTCTGCACTGTGAAAAATAGCCTCTGTTGCTGGCATGTGAGTTCACAGAGCAGAGCTAATCCATTTCCCCTTCCAGTCATGGTTCTGTGGATCCATGCCAAGGGTAGGCAACCTAAGGCCCGGGGGCCGGATGTGGCCCAATCACCTTCTCAATCCGGCCCATGGACGGTGCAGGAATCAGCGTGTTTTTACATGAGTAGAATGTGTCCTTTTATTCAAAATGCATCTCTGGGTTATTTGTGAGGCATAATATAATAATAATTTATTATTTATACCCTGCCCATCTGGCTGGGTTTCCCCAGCCACTCTGGGCGGCTTCCAACCGAATATTAAAACCAATACAGCATCAAACATTAAAAACTTCCCTAAACAGGGCTGCCTTCCGTTGTCTTCTAAAAGTAAAATAGTTACTTATTGCCTTGACATCTGCTGGGAGGGCATAGGAATTCGTTCATATTTTTTTCTAAAATATAGTCCGGCCCCCCACATGGTCTGAGGGACACGATGGACAGGCCTACGGCTGAAAAGGGTTGCTAACTCCTGATCCACGCTATTGGATTGCAGCCAAAGATTGCCTGAGCAAAAGACTGCTCACTCAGCAAATTTGTTCCATCCATTCCACCCTTTATATCCATTCCACCCCTTTATATCCTCTTGAAGCATCATTCCTGAACAGTGTGGGCTGTTTAGTAGTTTCCTTCTCCTACTGCACAATTATACACTCACCATCTTCAGGCGGGTCTCGTGACACTCTTGGAGAGGCAGTTCAAGAGAAGAGTGATGGGACTTAAGTTTTACAAGTCACTTTCTGAATCCTACCTGTTGTTTCATAGCATTACTAAATAACGTAAATTGGCGTAACACCGGTCAGATTGAGCTATTTCAGATGACACTTCCTACGAAGCATGCACAACATAGCTAAATTTATATGCTTGATTTTGGGAGTGTGCTAAAATTAATGTTAACTGTTTTAAGAGCCTCCAAACCCCCTTTAAAACTTGTATGGAAAATGAGAAGAATTTGATTGAGAAACCATATGATCAGCAAATTAAAAATAATATCAAGATGTTACAGACGCAATTCTCCATGTTGGTAAACCAGGAGATAGAATGGAAGATAAAACAGATGAGACAAAAAAAATTTGAATCAGCAAATAAAACGGGGAAATTATTGGCTTGGCAATTGAGAAAACGTAAAACTTCAAGAATTAAGGAAGGGTCTACTATTATCATGCCTTAAAATGTTTAGTTATTCCTGTAAAAATCATTTCTAGAGCTTTTAATTTTAAAAAATATAACCTTGAAAGGACATTCATTCATTCTTAAAAAAATGTTTATATCTCCCATTCAAACACTGACCAGATCCACGCCTTCAGCAAGATGGCTTCAAACCCATACCATGCAACCAGGAACATATTTTGCTGATATTTTTTTGCCCTAATCAGTTTTCTGGCTGTTGGAATTTTTTTTGAGAGATTTCTATAGCTTGTTAAATTAATGTGTTGTACTTGTTTGACATACACGCAGTAAACAAAACTAGACAAGTCATGCTAAATCAGATTCCATTTGATAAAGGGTTTTGAGAAGTTTTCTGGAAAGCCTACATCACTCTTTGAAGGGCAAGATTGTTAATAGCCCTGCCAGAAGTGAAACTATATACTTTCTGCTTTTCTTTACTTGCCAACAGTCTGTTTACAATTCCCCTAAAAAACACCACCACCACACTTGTATGTTTATGTATACAGTACTTGTAACTCATGATAATAATACTTCACACATCTGACGAAGTGGACTAAAGACTGTGAAAGCTGATACCATAAAAATCTTATTCTTTAAGAGATTGGAAACCTCTCATAAACTATTTGCATGGAAAAAGAAATAATGACATTTGGATTTGAGAATTGAAGTTAATTGTTTAGGGAATAATATTTATATATAGTGTTAACTTTTTTCTTTCTCTCACTTTCTCTCTTTTTCATTTCTCTTTGCCTCTTTTAGTTTGGACAAAAAGGATATTTGGCAATAATTTTTGTAGTTTTCGTTATAAACTCTAATAAAATTCATTTTAAAAAAGTAATTGTTACTCTTTAAGGTACTACAAGGCTCTGTGTTGCTTTCGGTAGGTCAAATGTGACCGTTGAGAACTGAAACACTGAAGCTACAAAAATACACCTAATAGGATAATCTGCCCAAGTACATTATTGAAGAATTTTCAGTGTGTGAATCTCTTCCTTTTGACTGCAGTTTCAACACATGCTCCACCAGCAATTCCCAAGATGATGTGGATGCCAACAGGATTCTCAAGAAACCGAAGCAACTCAACAACAGCCTGCCTGCTACACTATCTTCCCTTGACAACAGCTGTGTTGCTGCTAGAATCCGTCCAATTTGCAGATACAGGAAGCGCAGGCTGGTGAGAGCCAATGCAGTCTCACACCTTAGTAGAAAGGTGGGTGCGATGTTTCACCTCTGCAGCTGTTGTTGAAGAAGGTTTAAGGGGAGGCAGGCAGGATCTAATTTTGTCTGGTGGCAACAATCAAATTGTGGTAGCCTTGTTACCTTGTAGTTCTGGATTGTAGGAATTCCAGATGGAATCGCTTCAGATATCTGATTTGGCCACAGTGAACTATGCCTTGATTACAGCCTATGACTGTAACACACTCTGTGTAGGGCAGCCTTTGGAAAGTGCTCAGGAACTTCAACTGGCTCAAAGAGCTGCAGCCAGACTCTGGACGGGAGCTGGTTATAGGGAGCAGAAGACTCGCTTGTTCGAGAAGTTCCACTGGATAGCATTCTGTTTCCAGACACAATTCAAAGTGCTGGTTATTATGACCTATAAGGCCCTAGACAGCTTAAGTACAAGCTGTCTAATATACGGCATTCCCTCATAAGAACCTGCCTGGCTTTTGAGATCTTATGGGGGACGCTCTTCTCTTGGTCCCACCACCCTCACAAGAACGCTATGTGGGGATGCAGGAAAGGGTCTTTTGGGTGGCTGCTCCCCTACTCTGGAACTCCCTGCCTGGAGAAGCTAGATTGGCTGCCTCCTTGTTGTCCCTCTGCTGGCAGGTGAAGACCTATTTAGAATAATAGAATCATAGAGTTGGAAGAGACCACAAGGGCCATCCAGTCCAACCCCCTGCCAAGCAGGAAACACCATCAAAGCATTCCTGACATATGCCTGTCAAGCCTCTGCTTAAAGACCTCCAAAGAAGGAGACTCCACTCTACTTCAGGGGTCCCCAAACTTACCCGGCTTCGGGCCGGTATCCAACGTGCCGATCACGCGGCGGGCCGGAGGGCGGGAGAGTGCGCGTCCGTGCGCATGCGCGCACACTCTTACAGGCGCGCTGGCGCGCTTCCGGGTCGGAAAAAAGTACCCAAATTGTTTGTGCGCATGGGCCTCCCCCGACCCGGAAGTGCACTGGAAATGACATTTGCGCAAGCACGCAAACATTATTTCCGGTGCACTTCCGGGCTGGGAGAGGCACATGCACACAAATGATTTTCGGTATTTTTTCCTGACCCGGAAGTGTGCCGCTGCGCTGGTTAGAGCGGGTGGTGGCAGCGGGCGGCGGGGGTTGTTGCGGGCCGGATAAAAGAGGCCTTCAGGCCATATGCGGCCCGCGGGCCTTAGTCTGGGGACCCCTGACCTACTTGTTCCAACAGGCTTTTGGGGATTGACTGCTTTTAAGGGCCAGTGCTTTGCTGTTTTTATTGTGATTACCTGTATGTTTACTATATGTATGTTGTTTTCGTTCTCTTAATGTTTAATTCTTTTAAAATTACTGTTTTTATGCTACATTTTAAACAATTCTTGTGTTTATCTGTAAGCTGCCTTGAGTCCCATCAGGGGAAAAGACTGGATATAAATATATAATAATAATTCTGATGGGCTAGTACTACTGCTACTACTAATATAATAAAAGTAGTACTGTATGGGCAATGCTAGTTAGATCAGCTACTGAAAGATTCTGGCACTATTATTCCACCATGACTCATGTAAAGTATGCTTAAAAGAGAAAATTGGTTCTTTTTTTAAAAAGGGGTGGCATCTCCACTGGGATAGCTCACCTAGTTACTTAAGGCCATTGATTTCAGTAGGTCTGGCTATCATCCTAAACTTTGTCACTGAGCAGGGATTTGAACCTGGAGCCTCCCAGTTGTAGTCATTCTAGTATTGCTAAATGCTCTGCCAAAAAAGGGTTCAGCAGTATGAAGAGAGCCATGGGAACAGGTAATATATCACACTTTTTTTTAGCTCACTGTTTGTATTCAGTCATGACAGCAAGTAGAAATTGAATGTTTGCAAAGGGAAGAGCCAGGATTCTGAACAGGAAGAGATTGGAAAGGAAGTGATGGTTGTACTCTTAGGCCCCACCTATACTGCTGAGTTTTGGCACTTCTTGCTTGCCTTTGTTCTCTGGAGCAATTCTGTACCCATAGGAAGAAGCAACATTTTCCACAGAGCTTGTCGTGCTTTTGCTTTTTGATGTATTAGGCCTTTGGGTTACTTGGTTTGCAGCCATCTTTAACCTGTGTCTGAAACAGAGAGTGGTCGATTTTACCGTTCCAGCTAATAACTATTTTGTTGATCTCCTTTGTGTTCCAGCCACAGAAACCTCTCAGTATGAAGTGTAATTGTGAACGGCCCAAATCCTGCATCTTGTGTGACTCTAAGGCCTCTGTCCAGACCATAGACCCAGAGACAATGTCTTTAGAGGAGCGGGTAGCTCTGCTGGACTCAGGCTTCCATCCCATTCTATCATTTTCTCATGGTGAGTAAAATGATAAGCAGCCTCTTCATGTGGAATGAAGAACCTGCCTGTTTACGTGGCTTTTCTTCATTCTACTAGCATGAGCTTGAGTGTTCGCCATCGTATCTCAGTGGAGGTTTTGGCACTGCTGTCTTCTGCCACATTTGTAGAGGCTGCATTTGTATAATGTAGAAAAGAGTTTCCTTTTACTTTGCTTGATATTTCCATGGAGGACAGCTTCTCTAAAGAATTAACACATCACCTTTTAAAGGGATTTAAGAGAATCATGTACAAAGATTACTAGAAAGCAATAAAAGCAGTGTGCTGCCATTATTTTGCTTTAGTCACATTTCTTTGTATAAATTCCGGTGTGTTATACTGTATTGTGATTCTCTCATTGGTAAAAGTAGCACTCAAACGTTTCTCTCCCTATCATTCGTTTCAAACATGCGTGGCTAACTTGTGGCCTTTCAAATTTTGTTGCTGTTTGTTAATTATTCATTAATTTATATAATGTCCATGTGCTATTGGACCGTTGGACATGGTGGCTGGGGCTGATGGGAGTTGGAATCCCAACAGCATCTAGAGGCCACAGGTTAGCCACCCCTGGTTTAAAATGAGCCAGACCTTGTTGATAAAAGCCAAATCTGTGAAGGTCCACACTTAACCTTGCTGACCGTAGCATGCAGGATTCCTGTGCTGTGACATGTGACAAGCCTTAGTCATCTACTTTTTGTTAATATTGAAATGGATTGTGTTTATGTAGGGCTGGGCGATATCTGGTTTTCAACATTGCGATATATCACCAGCTAAACATCACAATATACCGATATATTACAATGTCTGAAATAAGGGTCGAGCTATGTAGAGGCATTGGTTGGCTTCACAGTTTTTCCAGTGTTGTGATTTTTGCAAAGCACACTGTAAGGGTGTTGTTGCAGCTACTCTTGAGTAACAACGTCCGAGTCTGCTCTTGTCTTTAATATCGTTATTGGGCATAGTATTTACAGTAAAGGGGCCCCTGACCATCAGGTCCAGCCGTGTCCAACTCTGGGGTTGCGGCGCTCATCTCGCTCTATAGGCCGAGGGAGCCGGCGTTTGTCCGCAGACAGCTTCCGGGTCATGCGGCCAGCATGACAAAGCTGCTTCTGGCGAACCAGAGCAGCGCATGGAAACGCCGTTTACCTTCCCGCCGGAGCGGTCCCTATTTATCTACTTGCACTTTGATGTGCTTTCGAACTGCTAGGTGGGCAGGAGCTGGGACCGAGCAACGGGAGCTCACCCCGTCGCAGGGATTCAAACCGCCGACCTTCTGATCGGCAAGCCCTAGACTCTGTGGTTTAACCCACAGCGCCACCTGGGTCCCACATAGCAGATAGCCAAAAACACATGATGCCTCAGTCACTCTCAGAATCCGGGAGCGGGCGTTTCCGGCTACAGGACCAGCATAAGAGTTTGGGCACCCCGAAACGCCTCCTCCCGACCTTACGTTTGGTGGCGCGCCTTAACTCTGGCGCCGGAAGGGGCTGCCTGCTCCCCTCCACCTCTTGGTCCTGGCGGCGCAGGGGCTCTCCCACATCGCTGAGCCCTGATATCTCTGTCCCGCTCACTTCCTGATTCCCCTCACCTGACCCACTGCTGCTGCTCTCACTGGGCGAAGTGCTGGTCAGCAAGAGGGGAGGAGGCTCCCTGTAGGAAGGCCCCCCCACACACACACACAGAGGGAGGGGGGAGGGGGGGAGAGAGAGAATTCACAACATTACCAGGTCAAAAATTATGAAACAGATATAACAATATAGACTTGAATCCGGCTTTGGACAATACATCAATATATTGCCCAGCCCTGTCAGTATGCTTTGGGAGTCAAATATAATTCAGGAAAGCCATATAAGTTAAATACCAAATGGATGGTATTGAGCTTGGCACCAGTTGCAAGTACAAAGAAAATAAATCATGCCTTCACTGAGATCTTTCCCTTTTTAAGTAAGATAATATAGTTACACACAAACCATCAGGGTCAAAAATAACCCACAATGTAAACTACATAAACCTACAAGAACAGTTTGCGAAATCTAACTGATCTCATCTTTTTTAAAAAACCTGAAGCAAAATATTGTACCATTAATATGCATGTACTATAATTATCGGAAGTATTCAGTGCAATTATCATGATTTGTGAATTATTTGCAACAATTACAGGATATAAATTTGAATAACAAATAATAACAAGTGTGGGTTGTTTTCTTCTGCTAATAGGGAACCCTCTTCATTTACACTTTGAAGCCTTGCTGAGAGAGGACCACAGGCTGAGTCATAAGCTCAAGACTCTCAAGATACCCCAGTGGGGTTTGAAAGACCTTACCAACAACATTTGTTCATCATCTCTCTCTGCATCTGGTAAATTATATGCAATATGTGAGAAGCATTATTTTAGCTCTTGGCCCAAGTTCCCCTTAAAGGTGCTACATTCTGTCTGAGGAAAAGATCAGCTATGGGCAAAATCAAACCAGGTCTATTTGTTTCCAAGAGTGGCCAATCCCCCATGGCTCTCCCTGAAAGGAGGTGGAAAGAGCTGGATATAGCATGTTTGTCCCCAATATCTGAAAACCAGAGGTCTGTTGAATCTGTCCAGGGGAGTTCTGCTTATATCTGTCAGTAGCTCTTGGTCATAACAGTCCTCCATGAACTTCCCCAGTGGTTTTTTAAAAGCACCTACTTGGTCATCTTCTCATAATCTACAGTGGTACCTCAAGTTAAGAACTTAATTCGTTCTGGAGGTCCGTTCTTAACCTGAAACCATTATTAACCTGAGGTGCCGCTTTAGCTAATGGGGCCTCCCGCTGCTGCCGCACAATTTCTGTTCTCATCCTGAAGCAAAGTTCTTAACCTGAGGTACTATTTCTGGGTTAGTGGAGTCTGTAACCTGAAGCTTCTGTAACCCGAGGTACCGCTGTATCTCCTAAGTTCATTATTCATTGTCTAAATGGAGTATTTCCTTTTGTCTCTCCTAAAACAATTGTGTTAATTTTATTGGATGAACACAAGTTTGAAGTGTGCTAGAGAGGCAAAAGAAAATTCTCTGCCCACTCTCTCCATGCTGCTCATCATTGTGCATCAATTTTAACAGTAGGGTTGTTGGTGGTTTAGGTAGGATGTCTACAAAACGGGCATTGGGAGCAATATTTTAGGGTAACATATATAGATACACTTGCAGTTCACTCCCACTTGATGTTGCTCCTCCAGTCAAGCAGGGTGGATAAAAATCAATGATTTAAAAAAATATATCAAAAAAATCTGATTTTTTAAAATTTAAATCAGATTTTTTTAAATAAAATGCTTTTTGAGGAAAATATATTACCATCCAAAGGTTATTCCAAAAATATATTATATTACCATCCAAAGGTTATTCCAAAAAGATTAGTTTTTTAATTATGTAGAATAAGGTTGTATATGTTTAATTTTTTGGGTAAATAAATTCCATTAATCCATTCACAATGTCATGCTCTTGCAGAGGTTTTTGTAAGATTATTGGGCAGTTTCTCTGCCTACAAGATATTATCACAGATGCTTGGTTTACTTTTGCAGTTCTCAAAACTGAATTTGACTCAGCAGAGATCACATGCCTCTTCTTCACAGCAAAAATGTTATGACATGAACAGAGTTGAGAAAAAGACCTTAATCCTATTGTTCTACAAACCTATGAATACAGAAACAACCCCTTCAGTGCTAAGTTTCAAGAAGTTCAGTGAATAGAATAGAAACAATATTTTTCTGATTGTTTGGACAGTATTTAAGTTTTTCATGTGTAGGCTGGGCTGACAGTCTAAGTTTCTTAAAATATATATATTTTGTTTGTGTTTAGCCAAATTAGTTAACAAACATGGATGTTTGTTTAAGCAAATAACATATGCTGTAATGTTATTGTTTCAGTTGAATAAATCTATTTAAATTGTTATTATTAAGGTAATGATTATTTTTCTCCTTCCTAAGTACAACAGTAAAGTTGTCCAAATATGAATGATTAACCTATTAAACGGGGGATAAAAAACTAATATGAAAAGTTGTTATTCTAAAAATCTTCATCTACTTGCATATTAAAGTTATACCAGCAAGAATTAGTCTTTATGTAGAAAACTATGATTTGAATCAAGCCTTACTGACTAGTGATTTAAATCGTGATTTAAATCAGTTTGATTTAAATCAAATCTACCCTGCAGTCAAGCTACATTTTAAAAAAAAACCACAGGTAAACTTATTTCCAGAAAGTACAGTGGAAAAAAATGAACTCCCATCTACCATGTGGTCGTTAAGCAGAAGTTGCAGAATTAGTATATCTTCATTTCCTGTCTGTCTTGATGAGCACAGGATATCTGTGACTTACTAAATGATCTGGATTTCACTGGAGTGAATCTTAATTTCATGTTTTCATTACCAGGTCCTCTGCTGAAAGGATCGGCCAGTCGCAGCTTTTTTGTTCCTAGCCCTCAGACCTACAAACCTAGTTCTTTACATCATGTGCCATCTCTATGCTTTGAAAATACTCCTGCCCCCCACTCCAACCAAGTCCCTGCCAATTCCATGGCTGCTAGCAGCTCGACGTTGGTGAGTTGGAACATAGTCCCTCTGGCAAACAGAACTGCAAAGAGGAAATAAAGAATTAGTGTTGCTGGGTGACTTCGCTTTAAACTTAACCCTCTTTCATCTTTCCCCTGAGCGAGGCGTGTTTGGGAGTGCAAAATGTTTTTTAAATGATGTGCTGTTCTCTTAACCTTGAATCATCTCCTAACTCATTTGCTATGCTGTTTCAAGTATATCTCCTGGTGGCTTTTTTTGTTTTCTTTTAGGAATATTATTGGTTAGATATGCAGACTACTACACTAAAATAAACCAAAAACAAAACACAAACCATTGCTGGGTTTTTTTTTCATAAGAAAAAGGAAGCCCTGAAGGTTGAAAAAATGTACAGTAGAAGTAGAGGCAAAAGACTATCCACTTATCCCCTTTTCATGTTTGCTTTGGGCAGAATATTCCTGTGTCCTTCAGCTTTTTGTCTTGGGTGTTTTTCTATATACTACTTCATCCTTTTTCATCTCTTTGTATTT
Organism: Zootoca vivipara; assembly: GCF_965207765.1. NCBI lineage: Eukaryota > Metazoa > Chordata > Lepidosauria > Squamata > Lacertidae > Zootoca > Zootoca vivipara. Next base: position 56,734,397 of record NC_142594.1, on the reverse strand, counting down.
TAAAAAGCCTTAAGCTATATTTAAGATGGTTTCTGTGTTTATCAATAAACAGCCTGACTGTGATTATATGGTTGCCTCTTGCCCTGTTGGAAGGATCTCAGTAACCATATCTCAGGCCAATAGTGTTGTATTCCATGGTGGCTGAAATGCCTTTGGAGTTTTGCCTGGAAAACCTCATCCCCTAGCCCCACCCTGTCAAGATACTTTCCCCATCCCATTCTGTGCTCTGTAGCACATTCAATGTTGGGTGGCTGCTCATTATTCATGTTTTAAGATGTATGTACCATCTTTCCATTGGCATGCTCAAGGCAGCTAAGAACAACCGCTGCACAGAGCAGTTGCAGCAAATCAGTGCAAAAACGTGGCACACCTAAGAGTCCTTTTATTCAGGCAAGATTGATTCTGCATGGAGCATTGGGCCAATAATAGGAGATGCTGTTGCAGGCATATCAGTGTTGACCTAAAGCTCAGATTGGTTGCAGCTGCTTTGGTCACACCAGCACAGTCTCACAGCAAGCACACTGGTGCAGAGAGATGTTGAAACATTCTGTATTTGCCTGTGCAGACTTTTAGATGCCATTGGTTAACCAGCCATGGGGTGCTTGTACTTGATGTGTTGGGAGGAAATGCGAGCGACAGTACTATGTTTTTGTATTCTTTTCTGATGATCCTTGTTTGGTTTCAGCAGCCTGCCAAGAAGAAAAAGGTGGAATGTTCCTATGACATCAACAATATAGTGATCCCCATGTCAATGGCTGCAGCTACACGGGTGGAGAAGCTACAGTATAAAGAGATTTTGACACCAAGGTGGGTTCACCTGGAGGCTCTTCACATTTAAACAGCAGCTGGAGCATGTTGATTTAGACATAAGAGCATTGTTTTTTCATAAGGGAATACCCTTGCAAGAAAGCCAGTTGTTCTTTCGTAAGAGTAAATGTACAGCACGCCATGTCAAATGGCGTTTTGCTAGTCAAGGACAGAGCTGGGCTAAGAACAGCTCCTCTTGAAGTTGTCACATCAACACACTCCTTTCTAAAGTGCCCTGAGGCATGGTGGCAGTTTCCTAACTTAACCTCTAGGTGAATCATTAGCTGTATTTCCAGGTGTGGAGGAACTTATAATGCCATGAACTGACCAATCACTCAGTGGCTGAATTGTGTATTACAGCAGGACCTGGGTGCCCTGGAATCTTGACACCCATAATTTCCAGCCAGTGTAGCTTCACAGGTTACTTGCACCTGACCCTAAAGCACATCTTCCTCCACTGCCAACTCTTGTTTCCTTTTAAAGTTATTTTGCAGCTGTGGAGCAGTTTTCTAGCCCTCATGGCTCTTGAGGAATTTTGGGTGCAAGCAATGTATGTTTACTTCCACAGGATGGAGGGTTAGAACTTGCTCTTAAACACACACACACCCTTTCCCTGCTATATAGCACACAAAGCAGTTTCCCAAATAATTATATGACACGCCCCACGTCAATAAATCCATTCGTGCTGCATAGTCAATAGCAGTTGAGGTTGATTGAGTTTGTACTGTACAGTCGTACCTTGATTCTCAAACACCTAGGTACTTTTACCATTTTGGCTCCTGAATGCCGAAAACCCAGAAGTCCGCTTGAATGCAGGAAGCTCCTGCAGCCAATTGGAAGCCGCACCTTGGTTTTCGAACAGTTTCAGGAGTAGAACAGACTCCTGGAACGGATGAAGTTTGAGAACCAAGGTTCCACTGTACATCAATTTATGTTTTAAAAGTGGAATTGAAGAAGCCCTATAGCCATGAATAAAGGATGGGTTTATTTCCTGGTGCCGGAGGATGGTGTGTGCACTTACCCGGCTTCTGTGCATCTCACATTTCATCGTCCCCCACCCTATTTCAGCAGTAGATATTTAGCAGGTCCACTTGCCAGCTGCATATGAGAAAGGTGAAACTTGCATGGTTTTTAGGACTTGCACAAGTGAGCACTAGAGCTAATTTGGCATAGCCAGTTTTGACATCTCCTTTGGCGATTTTTTGGAGAAGGTATTCGACTTCAGAATGTGGCATTGCCTCAGTGTCTACCTGGTGAGGAAGCAGCAGCACCATAGCAAGCCAAGCCCTGGAGTACACTTGGTTGATGCAGTTGTTTGCAGTATTTGCAGAGATTACCCTAACCCTGAGTCATTTTCTTCCTGCAGCTGGAGAATGGTGGATCTCAAAGAGCTGAAGACCTCAGGAGAAGTAGATTCAGAGGTGAGGAGAAAGAGGTCTGGTCATTATCTCATGCCTCAAGCAGTGCTTCGGTCTAACTAGGCTTGCGTGGACCAGGGCTTCTCTTGCCTTGTATTTACTGTGTACAGCGTCACTTTACATAGAATTGACTCCCTTAGTTGACAGACCACCATTCTTACCTTGCTTGTCCTGCCAGCAGTCATATGACTCTACAGTACATTCATTTTGTGTCTCGAACCAATCAGTCATCAAAGCAAACATGTGCTCCTTTTGGTTTGTTCTCATTCAAGACTGCAAGACTGCAAGACTGTGGGACCGATTCGGATGGTCCGCCCCCGCTACTTAATGGATCCAATTGGCTTCCAAAGAGTGGTAGGGGATGTTTTATCCCATGTCGATGGCCTTTCAGCTGATTCCCTGGTGGCCCGCTGGAATGCGGAGTTAACCAGCGCTATTGACTGTCTGGCTCCGAAGCGCCCTCTCAGATTGCATGGAGCCCGGACAGCCCCGTGGTTTTCCCCGGCGCTGAGGGCAATGAAACAGTCGTTGAGACGGCTAGAGCGCCGGTGGTGGAAAACTCATTTTGAATCAGACCGGACACGGGCTAGAGCTCAACTTCGAGCCTACCAAGTGGCAATGGCGACGGCGAAGAGGACCTTCTTCACCGTCTCCATCGCATCTGCAGAAAACAGCAGCAGGAGACTCTTCCAGATGGTTCGCAATTTAGCGGAACCACCTGTTCCATCCGGGCCCAGTACGGGCCACATGATCTCCTGCAATGATTTTGCAAAGTTTTTTGCAGATAAAGTCACTCAGATTCGGGAAGAGGTAGACTCCACCGTGGGAGCAGGGCCGGGGCGGGGGAGTGCTAGAGTCCTGTCTAGTCAAGTTTTGTGGGATCAATTTCAATCTGTTACCTCCGAGGATGTGGACAGGCTGCTTAGACGAATGAAACCAACCACCTGTCTCCTTGATCCTTGCCCATCCAGGCTTATAAAAGCTAGCCAGGAAGGGCTGGGCGATGGGCTTCGCGGGTTGGTAAATGCTTCTCTCCATGAGGGAGCCTTCCCAGACCCGCTGAAAGAGGCGGTTCTTAAACCGCTTCTTAAAAAACCATCTTTAGATCCAGCCAATATGGCCAACTATCGCCCAGTCTCAAATCTTCCATTCTTGGGCAAGGTGATTGAGCGAGTGGTTGCGGAACAACTCCAGGCACGCCTGGAAGAAGCGGACCATTTGGATCCCTTCCAGTCAGGATTCAGGCCTCATCATGGGACTGAAACTGCCTTGGTCGCACTGGTCGATGATCTCCGGCGGGCTAGGGACAAAGGTAAGAGCTGTTTCCTTGTTCTGCTGGATCTCTCAGCGGCTTTTGACACCATCGACCATAACATCCTTCTGGACCGTCTAGAGGGCTTGGGAGCTGGGGGCACTGTCATGCAGTGGTTCCGCTCCTTCCTCCTGGGCCGTGTTCAGAAGTGGTGGTGGGGGATGAGTGTTCAGACCCCTGGGCGCTCACTTGTGGGGTGCCTCAGGGTTCTGTCCTCTCCCCCATGCTTTTTAACATCTATATGCAGCCGCTGGGAGAGATCATCAGGGGGTTTGGGCTGGGTGTCCATCAGTATGCTGATGATACCCAGCTCTACCTCTCTTTTAAATCAGAACCAGTGAAGGCGGTGAAGGTCCTGTGTGAGTGCTTGGAGGCGGTTGGAGGATGGATGGCGGCTAACAGATTGAGATTGAATCCTGACAAGACAGAAGTACTGTTTGTGGGGGACAGGAGGCGGGCGGGTGTGGAGGACTCCCTGGTCCTGAATGGGGTAACTGTGCCCCTGAAAGACCAGGTGCGCAGCCTGGGAGTCATTTTAGACTCACAGCTGTCCATGGAGGCACAGGTCAACTCCGTGTCCAGGGCAGCTGTTTATCAGCTCCATCTGGTACGCAGGCTGAGTCCCTACCTGCCCAGTGACTGTCTCTCCAGAGTGGTGCATGCTCTAGTTATCTCTCGCTTGGACTACTGCAATGCGCTCTACGTGGGGCTACCTTTGAAGGTGACCCGGAAACTACAACTAATCCAGAATGCGGCAGCTAGACTGGTGACTGGGAGCGGCCGCCGAGATCACATAACACCGGTCCTAAAAGACCTACATTGGCTCCCAGTACATTTCCGAGCACAATTCAAAGTGTTGGTGTTGACCTTTAAAGCCCTAAACGGCCTCGGTCCGGTATACCTGAAGGAGCGTCTCCACCCCCATCGTTCTGCCCGGACACTGAGGTCCAGCTCCGAGGGCCTTCTGGCGGTTCCCTCATTACGAGAAGCCAAGTTACAGGGAACCAGGCAGAGGGCCTTCTCGGTAGTGGCACCCACCCTGTGGAATGCCCTCCCACTAGAGGTCAAAGAGAACAATTACCAGACCTTTAGAAGGCATCTCAAGGCAGCCCTGTTTAGGGAAGCTTTTAATGTTTGATGGATTTCTGTATTTTAGAATTTCTGTTTTTTTGGAAGCCGCCCAGAGTGGCTGGGGGAACCCGGCCAGATGGGCGGGGTATAAATAATAAATTATTATTATTATTATTATAACACTGCCATGGAGGAGTGCAAAACCTATTTTGTGTGAGAAAATGTTATCTCCATTCTTGTGTATCCAAAAGGTTTGTATACACATGTTCCATGAATTAATTATTAAGGTGCAGAATTGGTTCCATTTTTGGACAAAATTAATGTACTTTTGAGACTCTTGAGAGTCCCATGGACTGCAAGAAGATCAAACCTATCCATTCTGAAGGATATCACTGAGTGCTCGCTGGAAGGACAGATCATGAAGCTGAGGCTCCAATACTTTGGCCACCTCATGAGAAGAGAAGAATCCTTGGAAAAGACCTTGATGTTGGGAAAGATGGAGGGCACTAGGAGAAGGGGGCGACAGAAGATGAGATGGTTGGACAGTGTTCTCAAAGCTACGAACATGAGTTTGACCAAACTGCGGGAGGCAGTGGAAGACAGGAGTGCCTGGCGTGCCTTGGTCCATGGGGTCACGAAGAGTCGGACACGACTAAACAACAACAATGTACTTTATTTGGTAGCCATGTTTACCAAAACAGTCCTGTCTACTTGTGTACACCTGTGATGTTCTAGCAACTGTGGGAAGGGGGAAACTACTTTCTAAAACTTTTGCACTGCTGGGCCTGTACAGATTATGTGGTTATTTTTCCTGTGTATCTTGGGGTGAGGGGGTGGACAGCATCTATTTAGAAACAGCTTTGACTCTTGAATGTGTCAAAAATAACTTTCTTTTGTCCTAGCTGGAAGATATTTCTGATGAGACATATCTGAACCACCACCAAAAATATGAAGAGCTGGAAAGGGCTCGTTGGGATTCCTGGGCAGGAAGCACTTCCCACAGGCGAGGGAACAGGTATCCTAACATTTGCTGTTAGCTATGTGTTGTGGAATAGTTGTACAGTATTCCCATGTTGGATTATATTTGTTTCCTGCAGAACTTGTGAGCAAAGCATTGATGAAGAGTGAGTAAAGTGAACTGGTTGGGTGGATTAGGAGTTTTGCATTGAGTCTTAGTAGACTAGATTTAAGTTTCTCCTTAGCTAGGAAATTATTTGATAGCTTTGGGACAGTTCACCCACCCGCACGATTCCCGTCTGTTGACAGGTTTAAAATAACGAATGAATAAGCTTTTATTAAGGGTGCTCCTCCAAAAGTATGCAAGCGGGCTTGGACGCAGCTGTGGAATTTCCCTTATAATAGAGATTTATCATATTTTGAGCCTCTGTGTTTTCAGAAAGTAATGGAGTAAGAGCAGGTAGAAAGAGAACTAGCTTCCATGAAGATTTGGAAGCATCGTAAGTGTTCAGACCCCTGGGCTCTCACTTGTGGGGTGCCTCAGGGTTCTGTCCTCTCCCCCATGCTTTTTAACATCTACATGCAACTGCTGGGAGAGATCATCAGGGGGTTTGGGCTGGGTGTTCATCAGCATGCGGATGATACCCAGCTCTACCTCTCTTTAAAATCAGAACCAGTGAAGGCAGTGAAGGTCCTGTGTGAGTGTCTGGAGGTGGTTGGAGGATGGATGACGGCTAACAGATTGAGGTTGAATCCTGACAAGACAGAAGTACTGTTTGTGGGGGACAGGAGGCGGGCAGGTGTGGAGGACTCCCTGGTCCTGAATGGGGTAACTGTGCCCCTGAAGGACCAGGTGCGCAGCCTGGGAGTCATTTTGGACTCCCAGCTGTCCATGGAGGCGCAGGTCAATTCTGTGTCCAGGGCAGCTGTCTATCAGCTGCATCTGGTACACAGGCTGAGACCCTACCTGCCTGCAGACTGTCTCGCCAGAGTGGTGCATGCTCTAGTTATCTCTCGCTTGGACTACTGCAATGCGCTCTACTGGGGCTACCTTTGAAGGTGACTCGGAAACTACAACTAATCCAGAATGCGGCAGCTAGACTGGTGACTGGGAGCGGCCGCCAAGACCACATAACACCGGTCTTGAAAGATCTACATTGGCTCCCAGTACGTTTCCGAGCACAATTCAAAGTGTTGGTGCTGACCTTTAAAGCCCTAAATGGCCTCGATCCAGTATACCTGAAGGAGCGTCTCCACCTCCATCATTCTGCCCGGACACTGAGGTCCAGCACCGAGGGCCTTCTGGCGGTTCCCTTGTTGCGAGAAGCCAAGTTGCAGGGAACTAGGCAGAGGGGCTTCTCGGTGGTGGCACCCGCCCTGTGGAACGCCCTCCCAACAGATGTCAAAAAGGAAAACAACTACCAGACTTTTAGAAGACATCTGAAGGCAGCCCTGTTCAGGGAAGCTTTTAATGTTTAATAGATTATTGTGTTGTATTTTTCTGTTGGAAGCCGCCCAGAGTGGCTGGGGAGACCCGGCCAGATGGGCGGTGTATAAATAATAAATTATTATTATTATTATTATTATTATTATTATTATTATTATTATTATTATTATTATTTATCGTAACAGCATAACAGGATAAATGAAATCACACACCCCACTGTCTGTAGGAGGACTGCCATTGGATCTCGTTTTAATTTCAGAGCCTTAGTATCCTGTGCTGCTGCAAACACTGAGGACTAGAATTATTGCAATATGTAGCAGCTAAGATCTCTGTATTAAGCCACATTCCCTTGATTGAACCAGGTAGAATCTAGTAGTTTAGCCTCATTGTCAAATCCATGAGTAGAATTATTGCCAGAGTGAGAGTGCTGGCTGTAAATATGGCAGTGAAAAGTCAAGTGGACTCTCCCCCACCCACCCAGCACGCTCCTGTTGTTTTTAAAGAGTGTGCAGAATGGGTGAAAAGTTCGTTCTGAAATTCTGCATGATACCTTGGCTATAGGCCTCTCTGCTTCTTTGAGTTTTACAGTTCTCACATGTAACAGTTGTCCTCACAGTTCACAGTATGATTGGTTTTTGTGGCGTGTTTTTCTTTTAGGAGCTCTAGCAGAGCAGATGGCCGATGGATTCCTCAGCCGGGCTCTCCAGATGCCACGTCACATAATCTTAACCATCTCCAGTATGCAAATTCTCCCATGGGGTCTCTCAGCCCAGAACTTTCCAATGTTCTGCAGCCCCTCCTCATAAAGGGCAGGGGCAGAAACAGTGTGTCCTTTAGTGAAGACACAAGTTTCTCCTTCTCAGAAATGGATGAAGATATTCAGGTGAGGACCTGTGTTTCTACTTGGAGAGCTAATATACAGCCTGTTTACTTGGCAAACCATACATATTTGAATCATTTCTGTCATCTTCATTGCCCACCGTGGTCGCTCATCCTATATAATAATGTCCAAGTTGTCCCTGCGTCCAGTTGTCCCGTGTGTCCCTGGGGTACTGCGCATGTACCCCAGAGACACGGGGATTGGACGGAGGGACAACGGCCAACCGCCGCTACGCCAACCGCCGCTCCGAAGCCCAGTCTCATGCTGGAGGCGGCGGGGGAAGGAAGCGCTCCCCCGGCAGCCTTGCCGCGCACCGCCGGCATGGGATGGCACTTCCTCGGCGAACACAAGCAGGCAGACAGCCCGCCTGCTTGCTTCCCCGAGGAAGCCGAAGCGGCAGCGGGCGCCGAGGGAAGCCGGCTTTGGCTTGGCGGCGGCGGGAAGAAGGGGAGGAATTCCTCCCCTTTTTCCCGCCGCCGCCAAGCCAGTCCCCGAGCCGAAGTGCGGCGCGGCGGGGGATTTTCGCCGTTTGCCTTCCCGGAGCGAAGGGGGAGGCAAACAGCGAAAAGCACCCGCCGCGCCGCACTTCGGCTCGGGGACTGGCTTGGCGTGCGTGGCGGGGGGGAGGAGAAGCGCTCCTCCCCCCCGCCGCCTCGGCACGCAGCGCCGACATGGGACGGGGCATCGGAGACCTTCTCCGAAGCCCCGTCTCATGCGGGAGGTGCGCTGTGAGGCGGCGGGGGGGAGAAGCGCTCCTCCCCCCCGCCGCCTCACCACGCAGCGCCGACATGGGACGGGGCTTCGGAGACCTTCTCCGAAGCCCCGTCTCATGCGGGAGGTGCGCGGCGAGGCGGCGGGGGGGGGGGAAACGCTCCTCCCCGCCGCCTCACCACGCAGCGCGGGACATGCGGGAGGTGCCCGGCGGGGCGGCGAAGCGTTCCTCCCCCCCCCGCCGCCTCGGCACGCAGCGCCGGCATGGGACGGAGTTTCGGAGAAGGTCTCCGAAGCCCCGTCTCATGCGGGAGGTGCGCGGCGGGGGGGGGGGCGGGAGAAGTGCTTCTCTCCCCCCCCCCCCGTCGCCTCGCCGCACACCTCCCGCATGAGACGGGGCTTCGGAGACCTCCGAAGCTCCGTCCCATGCCGGCGCTGCACAACAGCAGCGTTCTAGCGCCCGTTTTTAAACGGGCTGAATTCCACTAGTTCAGAGTATAAAATGATGTCAGCATTTTGGATTTGCCATGAAAGACAAGAGAATACAGTCGAAGAATTGCTCACAAGCAGTTCCGGGGATGAAGGGGATGCAAATAAATCTTCTATATTTGGACTTTGAATGTATCATTGCAGTGAATTGTTTGCATTTGTGTGCTGTGGGTAGGGAAAAAAACAAGTTAAACCTTGTAACCTTTACTTCCAAAAAGGTGTCACAAAAATTGAGTTGTTAGTCTTGTGGTTGCATGATGCCAAGGCATAGTTTTTACCTCTGAACCTATATTGGTTCATAAACCATGGTTTGTAAAGGCAGACAAACAAGAGTATTGAAACTAGTTTGCAAACTACATTGCCTTTGATCTTACCACAGTTAAGGAGGCACAGCTAAGATAGTAAAGGCACCTACTGTGTTTCTCTGTGCCCCACTGAAATAGGAGTAAGCCAATGAAGCTGAGTGTTAAGCAGATGAAGAATGAAAGCTGACATGCATCTCTAAAGCATGGTTTGCTTAAATGCTTATTCTATAGTGTGGCCTTTTAATTGTGCTTAGCATGATATCTGAGCTGAGCACTTTGGCATCTTGTTGCCAGTGACTTAAAACAGCTTCTCATTCTACGGAAGGCATCATATTTATCAAGATAAAGAAAGTGGCATATATAAACTAGACCTGTGAATAAGGGTTGAGAGGATGATTACTGTTAATTTTGTTGTTCAAGAGAAAAGCTCCTCCTCTGTTTTTTAATCTCATCCAAGCATAATCTCTCTCTTTCTCTTTCTCATGCCCCCTCCTCAAATGACAATAATATATTATATTCCAGATTCAGGTAGGTAGCCGTGTTGCTCTGATGCAGTCGAAATAAATAAATAAAATTTTATTGTCCAGTAGCACCTTAGCGACCAACTAAATTTGTTCTGGGTATACCCAGAACAAACTTAAAAAAGGTAAAGGACCCCTGACAGTTACATCCAGTCACAGACGACTCTGGGGTTGCGGCGCTCATCTTGCTTTACAGGCCGGGGGAGCCGGCATTTGTCCACAGACAGTTTTTTTGGGTCATGTGGCCAGCATGACTAAGCCACTTCCGGCGCAACAGAACACCGAAACCAGAACAGTGCATGGAAACGGCATTTACCTTCCCACTGGAGCAGTACCTATTTATCTACTTGCACTTTTGGCATGCTTTCGAACTACTAGGTTGGCAGGAGTTGGGACAGAGCAACGGGAGCTCACCCTGTTAGGGGGGATTCGAACCGCTGACCTTCTGATCGGCAAGCCCAAGAGGCTCAGTGGTTTAGACCACAGTGCCACCCACGTCCCAGAACAAACTTAGTTGGTCTCTAAAGTGCTACTGGACAAAAAAAATTATATATATAATTGAAAGACCTACATTGGCCCCCAGTATGTTTCTGAGCACAATTCAAAGTGTTGGTGTTGACCTTTAAAGCCCTAAACAGCCTCGGCCCAGTATAGCTGAAGGAGCGTCTCCTCCCCCATCGTTCTGCCTGGACACTGAGGTCCAGCGCCAAGGGCCTTCTGGAGGTTTCCTCACTGCAAGAAGCAAAGCTACAGGGAACCAGGCAGAGGGCCTTCTCGGTAGTGGCACCCACCTTGTGGAATGCCCTCCCATCAGATGTCAAAGAGATAAATAAATAACTGACATTTAGAAGACATCTGAAGGCAGCCCTGTTCAGGGAAGCTTTTAATGTGTGACATTTTAACGTATTTTAAATCTTTGTTGGAAGCTGCCCAGAGTGACCGGGGAAGCCCAGCCAGATGGGCGGGGTACAAATAATTTATCATCATCATTATTATATTCCATTAACACTGCTGGTCTTTCTCTCTGTCGTAGAACGTCCAGCCGTGGGAGCCCCGCACATTCCCCCTTTCTGACACAGAGTATAAGGCGCTTCAGGACCCACCGTGCGAAGCTCCTGGCAAGCAGACGAGTACCATTCAGCAGTGGAACTCTAGGAGCAATCAGGCCTTGAGGACTAACAATATAAATTCCAGCGCTTCTAATCCTAGGGAGCCATTTGTATCCGGTTGGCAGGTGCAACCAGGCGTCGGCAAGCAGCAAGACGAGTTTGCAGGCCAGCCCTGCGTCCCGCCAGTGCTCATCAACAACAGATGAGCGTTTGGGCCCCATGACAACCCGTGGAAGAGTTGCACCCATACTCTATAGATTGGTATCACAGAGCTTGGCTGACGAGTTGGCCTAGCAAAGGCAGTGGCGGCAGAGAGCACTGCTGTGCCTGAAGCAGGGGTCCAGCTGTGAACTTGGAGCTCCTGCTCCCCTAGATCAGTAAGGGCTGGACAGGCAGCAGCAGAGGCAAGGTGCTGGGGCTCCCTGGTGTGGTAAGGGGGGGGGGAGCATCCAGGAAAGCCCAGTTGCAGATTGTTTCTGGGCAGAACTCTTGCGCCTTGCTAGCAAGGTTAGGTGCTGGTGCCACAAGTGCAGCAGCCCAAGGTGTAACCCAAAAAGGGAGCAGCAAAGAGGATGGAAGACACAGCAAAAGAGGGGGGAGGCTGAGCTGTTTCAATTTGGATGTCTGTTACTCAGGCAACACTTCTTTGAAAGGGTGCCAGTCAGTTGAACATGTAGTCCTCATGAGGTTTTTATGCCAATTTTGGGGGCAGGAGTTAAGTATCGATTGTGGAAACTCACTCGCACAGATCACAGGCTTTGTCCCGGTGCTGCAGACGGCAGCAAGGGATATAACCAGGGGGTAGTTGGTGTGTTTGTGTGAGCGCTGAATAAATGCCTGTAGGGGAAGGACAGATGCTTCCCCTACAAATTTTTCATAATGGTTTTAATTTTTAAATGTAGTCCTGAAATCACTGATTCTCTAACATGCAAATCATGTTTTCTTGGCCTTGCAGAAATGCTATTGTTGCTAATAATAAACGATAAATCATGATAAAGCTTGTTTGTTTTTTACATTTCCTTCAGAGAAACTGTAAATTTTGTTGATTGTATGGGATGTTCCAATTTATCTCCCAGTACATGAAATAAAATGTGACAGGATGGATGTCTTGGGTGGCCATTTTGTTGTTGTTGTTGTCCTCCTGATTAAGGATCTGGTCATAAAAAAATGGGATTGAACTTCATATTTTAATCACTCAGGTAGTTTAATTTACCTTTTGAAAGCCATTCTCTGATGAAATATGTGTGTCTTTATACCAAGTTTTGCCTCCAGTAGAAAGGGATTTCCATTCTACTCCGTAACCTACAATCCATTTTCTTAAATTCCATGGTGTTTCTCTTGTGACGCTTCATCAGGATTAGCTCAGTAAACTTGCCACTGGAAGGTTTCCCTGGCAATTTCTAGAGGAGGCAACATTGAAGGAGACAGTGCCGGGTGGTTGTCAAAGTTAGAGCAACTTCAAGGAGCTTGGTAATATCTCCCTTGGCTATGGTTTTTTTTAACAACATCCATATCCACCCAGTCATACTTGCCCCCCACCCTCAAAGCTTGGATCTAGCCAATCTAGCTAGCGGCAGCACTGTCTAGTAGGCACACACTTTGTGTCGTTCTGTATGTAGACTTCCTTCTGTCATTTTGGCATTTTCATATTTGAACTCTGTTTATAACTTGAGTCATGAAACTTGAGTCATGTGCCAGAAATGACTTCACAGCGTGTTGTGCAAAAATCCTGTGAAAACAGGAGAAAAAATAAAGCTAGTGGCTCTTACAAACACAGCAGCTAAGTCTTTTCCTTTGCATAAACTCGCATTTGTTTTTCGGGTCATCTTTGCCTTGGGTTGAGCACAGCTGAGAAAAGTCAACAAGCATAAATGTTTCATGCAAAAGGTTTTCAACAGTTCTGGTGAGAACCTCTCCAGGTCTTGTGAAAAGCAAACAATGAGAATTAACAAAGAAAAGGTTGCCTAGCAGGTAGAACTTCCTCTTGTCCTGGCCGTGGAATTGCATAATTTACTGGAAAAAGCAGGTGTGGAACACCACCACCACCCCATGGAAATGCCATTTCACAGAAACAAATATTTATAACAACTCAAATATCTATCATCGTACCAGATGAGAGACACACATTAGTGTGGAAAGGACACAGACGATACAGGCACTGTTGTTATTACATTTATTTATATTCTGCTTCCCCCCCCCCCCCCGACCTAAGGACTCAAGGCAGCTTGCAGAGAAAAATATAAAAACACAGCTTTTGTATGTTTTAAAGTATTACGATTTTAATTGATTTTTATGGTTTTTCTTTTTAAAAAACCACTTTGAGGATTTCTTTTTATAGGCAAGATATAAATTTTATGAAACAAACAGTAATTAAAGACTAATAGAATTAAAATGACATGTATATAAATTATATTAAAAATACAGATACTTAACAATAAAAACCTCACAGCACTAGTCCTTTTCCCTTAAAATAGCCAGTTTCTAAAGACCTGTTGGAATGAAAAGGTATTTGCATGCCAGAGGGAGCCAGTCTAACTTCTCTAGGAAGGGACTTCCAGGCCCTCTTCCCATGTCACCTGCTTGTGATTGTGGTTGGACTGAGAGAAGCCCCTCACCAAAGATCTCTGGGCCCCAGGCAGGTTTGTGTGGGAGAATACAGTCTTTGACATGTTGTTGTTGTTGTTTAGTCGTTTCCGACTCTTCGTGACCCCATGGACCAGAGAACGCCAGGCACTCCTGTCTTCCACTGCCTCCCGCAGTTTGGTCAAACTCATGTTCGTAGCTTCGAGAACACTGTCCAACCATCTCATTTTCTGTCGTCCCCTTCTCCTTGTGCCCTCAATCTTTCCCAACATCAGGCTCTTTTCCAAGGATTCTTCTCTTCTCATGAGGTGGCCAAAGTATTGGAGCCTCAGCTTCAGGATCTGTCCTTCCAGGGAGCACTCAGGGCTGATTTCCTTCAGAATGGATAGGTTTGATCTTCTTGCAGTCCATGGGACTCTCAAGAGTCTCCTCCAGCACCATAATTCAAAAGCATCAATTCTTTGGCGATCAGCCTTCTTTATGGTCCAGCTCTCACTTCCATACATCACTACTGGGAAAAACATAGCTTTAACTATACGGACCTTTGTCTTTGACATAGCCTAGGCCAGGGGTCTGCAACCTGCAGCTCCGGAGCTGCATCAAGCAGTTGGTCCCTTACCTCTCTCGCCCTGATCTGGCCACAGTGATCCATGCGACGATCACCTCCAGGCTTGACTATTGTAACTCGCTCTACGCAGGGTTGCCCTTAAAGCTGACCCAGAAACTCCAGCGGGTGCAGAATGCCGCGGCGAGGCTCCTTACAGGGTCTCGGCCGCGGGATCACATTCATCCAGTGCTTTACCAGCTGCACTGGCTCCCGGTGGAGTACAGGATCGGGTTTAAGGTGCTGGTTTTGACCTTTAAAGCCCTATGCGACTTGGGACCCTCGTACCTACGGGACCGCCTCTCCTGGTATGCCCCACAGAGGACCTTAAGGTCCACAAATAATAATATTCTGGAGATCCCGAGTCATAAGATGGCTAGATTGGCCTCTACTAGAGCCAGGGCCTTTTCAGTACTGGCCCCAACCTGGTGGAACGCTCTTTCCCAGGAGACCAGGGCCCTGCGGGATTTGTCATCTTTCCGCAGGGCCTGCAAGACAGAGCTGTTTCGCCTGGCCTTTGGGTTAGACTCAGCCTGACCCCTGTGTTTTCCTCCCTCATGGCTTGGATTTATGGCCTACTTGAAATGAGGCTGCACTTTAAATTTTAATACTGTATTTTAATCTGTATTTAAATTAATTGTTTTTATGTTTTATTGTAATTCTGTTGGTGTCAGCCGCCCTGAGCCTGGTTTTTGACTGGGGAGGGCGGGGTATAAATAAAAATTTATTATTATTATTATGTGGCTCTTTTACACCTTTGCTGCGGCTCCGGAGCGGATATGAGGGGAGGAGGCGTCCGAGCCATGCGCCGCCTGAGCCATGCGGTGGCGCCCGCCACTCCCGCCAGACACTCGCGCGGTGCCCACCGCCGCCGGAGCACATAGCTGCGGCGGCGCGCTGTGCACCTGCGCCCCGCACAGCACCCGCCGGAGTCCACAACTCCGCTGTGCGCGTGCGCTGTGCAAAAAGGACGCAAGGTGACGTTAGCAGCCCGGGGAGCGTGGTCGGCCCCCTCCCTGCATCAGCCCCTCCCCGCCGCATTTCTGCAGCCAATAGGCTCACAGGGGGCGGGGGCGGAGTTTTTTTTTAAAAAAATTGGCGCGCTTCTTCCCGCCCAGCAGCAGAAAAGGCTTGCTGGCTCGGAGCGCGTGTTTGCTGCTGCTGCTCCTGCCTGCGGCCTGCCTGTGGCCTCCTGCCGGCCTGGTCAGGAGATTGAGGTAGATGTATTAATCAATGGGTTGATTAAATATGAGGAAATTTTATAAGTTCACTTGATGGGAGCAACACACATGAAACCATACAGGTATCCTAATAAGGGAGTCAGAGTTTTGCCCATTCCCAGTAATCAAGGCAGCCCAAACTCATAAGGCAGTGGTTGCTGGTGCCCATTCCCAGTAATCAAGGCAGCCCAAAAGTTATTTTTATAATGACGAGGATGACATTGGGCCCTCATTAATTATTATTTACATCAGGCACTGATTATGATTTATGGTTCACTGGGGCCCTGATTAATTTTCTATGACATTTTGGGGCATTGATTATTGGGCATAGCAAATTTTGCTATGGGGCCCTCTGATTTCTAATTACGTCCCTGTTTTGCGGCTCCCAGTTTATTTTTTTTCTTTGGAAACGGGTCCAAGTGGCTCTTTTTGTCTTAAAGGTTGCAGACCCCTGGCCTAGGCCTCAGCCATATAGGGCTTTATAGGTTATAACCAGCACTGTGAATTGTGTTCTGAAACAGACTGCTAGCCAGTCTGCTCCCTATAACCAGCCCCATTCCAGAGTCTGGCTGCAGCTCTCTTGAGCCAGTTGAAGTTTCTGAGCACTTTCCAAAGGCAGCCTTGAACAGAGCTTGTCTTACCCAGCCCTGCTGCATTTTTAATCTTCCTCGCAGCTCTTGCTTATTTAAAAGCATTTCACCCCTCTCTGCAGCCAAACGAAAGTCCCCAAAGCAGTTTGCAAATACCAGAGATTTCCTCCACCCAGGGGGTGAGACATAGGAACCTGCTGGATCAGGTCAGTGGCTCTCTTGTGCGGCATCCTGTTCTCACAGTGGCTAAACAGAAGCTTGTGGGAAACCTGAGCACGATAACCCACACAGTGGTTTGCAGCAACTGGGATTCAAAAACATTACTGCCTCCGACTGGAAGCAGAAGTGAACTCGAGACACCCTTCCAGAGTTCTTGCAATGACCAACTGGAATGGAAATGCTAGAGGGTGAGCCCAAAGCTGGATGTTTTTTGGTGGAAGAAGCCCTGCAACCCCATCTTTCTCCCTCTTTCACGCTGATGGAAGGGCTGCTGTTTCCTTTTCTGCTCATCACCCCACATTTCTTGTTTCAGCCCTGCCTTCTTAACATGCCCAGGTTAGTCTATGGTGCAGAGGCAACTGCAAGAACTTGGAAGTTATTATTATTATTATTATTTAAAAGAAATTTTATTAAAATTTAAAAAATACATAGTACCAAAAAATACATTTCAACAACAATTTCATACATAGAAAGTCGCTAATACAAAATCCCCCCTCCCCCATCCCCACAGACTTCCCTCCGCTGCTTTCTCGACTTCTGTTTCTATCTATTTATACTTCTAACAAAATCTAATGTCCTCTATAATTATTAATCCCTGCGTGCATTCTTTCATCTATTAGCTCTTCCCAAATCATTTTTTAATTATCTTCAATTTTATCTCTTTATCTAACTGAACTTGGAAGTTATTCTTAACTGTCTCGAAACAAAAAAATTCCTTCCAGTAGCACCTTAGAGACCAACTAAGTTTATCATTGGTATGAGCTTTCGTGTGCATGCACACTTCTTCAGATAACTGTCTCAGTGATGTTGGTCTGCAACACCCATAATCGCTGACCAATGGGTTCTGCAAGCTAAGGATGATGGGAATTGTAGTTGATCAACGTCTGGGGACTGAATCTTGATAAAGGCTGCCTTAAAATGTCAACATCCAAGTAAAAAGAGACTACAAAAATCATCAGAAGGACAACATCCATGGCAGGAATACCTAGAAGAACTACCCAAAGGTTTTACTCTGCTTGCATATATACAGTGTGGCTTATTAAACAGGTGAGGCTGTAGCTCAGTAGAAATTTACAGTGCTTTTCCTGCATCACAACTCCATTATTTTCACTACCAGAGAAACTCTTTCTGACATTGTCCCTGGCAGGGCAGCCAATGTGGCTTGACTGACCCTGATTATGCTGATTGATTGACAAGGCAATCCTATAAATGTTGGCTCTGAAGTCACAAAATGATAGAGTTGGAAGGGATCCCCCTCCCCAAAGGGCCATCTAGTCCAAGCCCCTGCAATCCAAGAATTGCAGCTAAAGAATCCCTGACAGATGGTCATCCAGCCTGTGTTTCAAAACCTCCAATGAAGGAGAGTCTACCACAGGGGACCCCAAACTAATGGCCGGGGGCCAGATGTGGCCCAATCGCCTTCTAAATCTGGCCCGTGGACAGTCCGGGAATCAGGATGTTTTTACATGAGTAGAATGTGTCCTATTATTTAAAATGCATCTCTGGATTATTTGTGGGGCCTGCCTGGTGTTTTTTCATGAGTAGAATGTGTCCTTTTATTTAAAATGCATCTCTGGGTTATTTGTGGGGCATAGGAATTCGTTCATTCCCCCCCCCCCAAAAAATATATATAGTCCGGCCCCCCACAAAGTATGAGGAACAGTGGACCAGCTCCCTACTGAAAAAGTTTGCTGACCCCTGGTCTACCACCTTCAAAGGGCTTCACAGATGTGTATAGGATTGCATCCTATGAAGGTGAATGAACCATAGAACCTCTGTTTAAAAACCTCCAAGGAAGGAGAGTCCACAACCTCCAGAGGGAGTCCGTTCCACTGTAGAACAGCTCTTACTGTTTAGTTGGAATCTCTTTTCTTGTAACTTGGAGCCATTGGTTAAGTCCAGAGCAGGAGAAAACAGGTGTCTTAAAATTGACAGGAGTATGAAATGATTGAGGTATTTTGACCAACGGTGCTGTTTTCCTGTGTATTTTTCCTTTTCAAAGCTAGTATCTGGAGCTCTCGTAAAGGTAAAGGGACCCCTGACCGTTAGGTTCAGTCGTGGACGACTCTGGGACTGTGGCGCTCATCTCGCTTTACTGGCTGAGTCCGGGTCATGCGGCCAGCATGACTAAGCCGCTTCTGGCGAACCAGAGCAGCGCACGGAAACGCCGTATACCTTCCCGCCGGAGCGGTACCTATTTATCTACTTGCACTTCGTGCTTTCGAACTGCTAGGTTGGCAGGAGCTGGGACTGAACGGAGCTCACCCCATTGCGGGGATTCAAACCACTGACCTTCTGATCGCCAAGCCCTAGGCTCAGTGGTTTAACTCACAGCGCCAACTGCGCCACCACACTTATATAGTGATAATATTGTCTTCCCTATAACAGTTAAGTTCTGTACTCAAGAAGGGAGTCTGGCAGATGAGGTCTTCAATAGAATTGTTCTGTCTTAAAAGTTAGGGGCATAAAAGCTGTGTATCCAGCTTCTTCTTCACAGGCTGACAGCAACTCTGGTATTCCTGAGCTGGGCCTGGGTGGTCTTCCCCAGCCCTGTGCTTGGGATTGAACCTGGGACTTTATCCATGCAAAGCAGTACCACTGAGCTATATCTCAGCTTCAAGAGCTTCTAACATTCAGCTCTAGTCCTCTCAGTGCCATAGCAGCATAGGAAACTCCTTTTTAGGAGTCTGACCTTTGAACCACCCAGTTCTATGTTGTCTGTGACTGCCTGCAGCTCTCCAGGGGACATTCCCAGCCCCGTCAGAAAATGCTATTAATGATTGAATTGAGTCCTTTACCACTGTGTTACTCCCCTATTATTTTGTATCTTTCGAGCATTTGTACCCTGCTGTCAGCCCGCGGGCTTATGATCTAAGAAAACA
This sequence comes from Zootoca vivipara, assembly GCF_965207765.1. NCBI lineage: Eukaryota > Metazoa > Chordata > Lepidosauria > Squamata > Lacertidae > Zootoca > Zootoca vivipara. The sequence continues at coordinate 56,715,272 of NC_142594.1, read as the reverse complement.
CATCACATAAAGGCCAAGGGACAAGGAGGGGGGGGACCCTTCAGGCACCCATTTCTAGCGAGTTGTTTCTGTATTGACCAGCTGGCAGTTCAGGGCAGGAGGCGCCTGATAGAGCTGGGTTTTTGGCAAAGCTGATGGAGCGAGCCTTCTGCAGCCTCTCTCTCCTGCTGTTGTTTTTGCTCATTCTGCATAATCGGACGGTCAATTAATTGCATATTCAATGAGGCGCAGCAGATGCAGCCGAAGAACTGGTGGGGATCTCTGGCGCCAAACCCTGCTGCTTCTGCTTCCTTCCTGCCAGGCTCGGGCTACTTATTTTCCAGGGCTGGGGGATCGGCTTTCTTTGCCAGCGAGGCTGTGCACGCCTCCAGCCGCAGACCCCGCCACGCTGCTCCGCCTGGCAGCGACCAGAACAAGGACCGCTCAGCGCGCAGGCGCCCAGCTTTTCCCGGGACGCCTGCGCAGAGAGAGAGAGAGAGAGAGAGAGAGAGAGAGAGCTCCCGACTCGCCCATGCGCACATCCCCCAGGAGGCGTGGCCTGCCCACACCTGGCGCCTGCGCGGAGAGAGGGGGCGTCGAAACAGGGGCCGCCGTATAAACGGTCCTTGGTACGCATGCGCTCCGCCAGCACTCCCGCCTCCAAAGCCAGCGAGAGGAGCCGGCGTCCCGCGCGCGGGCGGGGAAGGCCGCGTGAGGCAAGAGCGAGTGGGAGGCTCGTTCGCTGCGCGTGCGCGCGGAGGGCGAGGGAGAGTGGCGGCGGTGTGGCAGCCGCCGCGGCGTCCCGCGGGCTCTGCGCATGCGCGGGGCCAAGAGAGTGGGAGGCGTCGGGCCCCGGCGGCGGTGGCGGCGGAGGAGGCGCGGAAGGCCGGGAAGGACAATGGCGGCGGCGGCCGCCTCAGCAGCAGCAGCGGCGGCGGCCGTGCCTGCAGGCGGCGTCCTGGGGGCGGCGGCGGGGGGCGCGCCCGGCTCGGGGGTCTCCTCCGCCGCCCCGTTGTCGGCGTCGCGGCGCAAGGACGGCGGCCCCTCGGGGAAGTTCTGGGAGAGCCCCGACACCGTCTCTCAGCTGGACGCCGCGCGGGCCTGGCTCGGCAAGCACTGCAAGAAGGTGAGGAGGCGGACGACGAGGCCCCGGCGGCGGAGCTGTGAGGGGCTTCCCGGCGGAGGAGGCGGCGTCGCCTGAGGAGAAAGAGGCCTCGCCTTCTTCCCCTCAGGGGGCCCTTCCCGCCCCGCCGCCTCCCCTCTCTCCCTCTGTCGCCTCACGGGCCCCTTTCCTTCCCTCGGCGAGGGAGGGAGGGCGGGGCCTCAGGGGGGAAGCCGCTCCCTTCGCCCCTTCCGACCCTCGCACCGGCGTTGGCGGGGAGGGAGGGAAGACCCTTGGCCAGAGGGAGCGGGCAGAGGGGGGAGGCGACTTGAGTGCCAAAAAACAACAACAACCCCAAGACAGGAGTTTGGGGGGGGGGTCGGGCGGCTTTGAAACCTCCCGCGCAAACGCAGCTGCGGTCAGTGGGGTTTGCTCCCAAGTAAGGGTGTGCAGAATGAGGAGGGAAGCCAGGTGGGGATTCGGCCAGGTGTAGGCGAGGGAATGTAGAGCGACATGGTGGGCGACACTGGGGTGTGAGGGATGGGTGTCCTCCCTGGAGGGTTGTTTCCCATTATAAAGAGCATTTGAGGGGTGGATCAACAGGACTTCAGCCAGCCGACTTCTTTGGGACTGCATGTAAACAAGCTTTTGCAGGTTGCATTTTGCAATAAACAGGTGCTTAATTGTTGGCAGGCAGAAGGGAGACCCTTTTCGGATCATGTGGTTTTATCTTGGGAATGTAGATGTTTACATACAGAATAGGTATTGGAGGGGTGGAGGGTCATTGGTTTGTTCTTGTTTTCATTATATATTTTGTATGTTTTTATTTTGTATTTTTATACTGTGAACTGCCCTGAGACCTGCACATGAAGGGTGGTATGCAAAATCAAAAAAAGGAATAAAGAGAAGGGGTGTGTGTGGTTTAAGAGAGAAAGGAACTGAATGAGGTGTAATCCTAGGAATAGTTGGGGCAGGGACCTAGGCTCCTTGTCTCCCGAGAATGGTAGTTTAAAAGGGGAGTGGCTTGTGCAAATTGGTTCAGACTTGGTCTGGGTGTCCTGTTACCTACCTGGGTTTAGGGGGAAAGAGGATGGCCATTTCCAGTTGAATGGGAGCTCTTGTGTGAAGCAAAGGGGCGGGCTCTGTGCGGAAGAGGCAAGGTCTTTGCTTTCCCTGGGAAGAGCTAACAAAGGGCCAGCTGCCTCTTCACCCTGCTGTTGTGGGGCCTGTTATGTTAAAGCTGTCCCTGCTTCACATATCAGGTTGCTGTTATCCTTTATTTTCAGCCTTTCCGCAGGGTGGGCTATAAGAGGTCAGAGGGATAATGTATGATGGAACAAAACGGAAGGGGGGGGGAAGGTTGTCCATTTGTAAAGGTTACTGGGGCACATGCTCAGTGTGGTCTTTTGTCCTAAAAGGACTTCTGAGCCTAGATGTGTGAGCTGACAGGGTCATCAGTTTCATTTAAGTCTAGCTGAAGCTGTCTTTGCATTAATTTCTGAGGTGGTGATGAAACGGTGAAGTGTGTCCAAGGTCCTCTGTGTGTGGCCAAGCAATTATGTACCATGTGGGACTTTAAATATGGGCTTGTTTCCCCTTTTTACGAGATGTCTTGGCATAGTAAAAGGGAAAACGTTCATAGCAGCATATAATCGCTGAAACGATCAAAACATTATTAACATAGCAGTAAAAAGCATGATTTAAGTCTCAGAGGTCAGCGAATGAAACCATTGGAAGTGTGCTTTAAAAGCATGAATGTAATAGATGAGGAAATAATTACTACCAATGCAGGAACCCAGGGCATATATACAGAATTAAAAGTACATTTACATGTTTCCCTAGACCCAGAGATATGTGATGGCTTTATTATTCCCTTTTTGAGGATGGCGCTTGGGAGGATGGTTACCATCCAGCTCCATGCATGGTTGGAAGAAGCAGATTACCTGGACCCATTTCAGTCTTGTTTCAGGCCTAATTTTGCCTTTGAAGAAGCCTTGGTTGATGACCTGTGTTGTGAGAGGGTTGACCCTCTTCATTTTGCTCTCAGTGGTTTTTGATACTGTTCTCTATGGTATTCATCTGGAGTGGCACTGCTGGTTGTGTGTTGAAGGCAGAGTGATATGGTGGTTCTCTTCTGTCTTATCCGTATGGCAGTTTCCAGAGAGTGGCAGTGGGGGACTGCTGTGTGAGCCCATTCCAATTCAGCTATGTGGTTCTGGGGCTCCTTCTTGACCCCCATGCTTTTTAACAGCTATATGAGTGGTTATCGGGGTAGGGTTGGAACAGAGTCTTTATTATGCGGTTGACACCCAGCTCCTGTTTCTCCCTTAATTAGTTAAGGCTCAATCGTTGCTTTGAGGTAGAAATGCTTTGGTTGGGGGCCAGAAATCAAGTTGTATCCCAACAAAACAGAGGTGCTGTGGCTTTGTAGCTCTTATGTCCAGGAATTGGGTAAGAGGCCTGTTCTGCACAGAGTTGCAATCCCCTTGAAGTGGTCAGGTGCATACCTTGGGAGTGGTCCCAGATCTCTCTTTGTGTGGAAGCCAAAGTAGCATCAGTGGTATTTCTAACATCTACTGGTTCCCCAACTATGGCCATTCCTGGTTAGGTATAGCCTGGCTGCAGTAGTCCTCACTCCCTGGCTACAACCAGAACTGATGCTGTATAGGTAGTGCTCTGGAGAACTCTGCTGGAGTAACTGTGGTGTCCAACTTTGTCCAAATCTGAGCCCCTTTATCCCTAAAGGACAGCACAACTTAGCTAGAGGAGGCTGCTAAAGATGTCAGAACAGTGCTTTGTGGGCCAAATGTCAAAAGAGCATTCATCACTCAGAACAGCTGTGCTGAATGGCTGTTTGCAAACTCAGCAATGACAGAGAAGCAAGCTTTCTTTGTTGCTATCACTGCCACATGGTTAGTGTAGTAGTACATCCTCACCCATGTTCATTTAGAGTTGAAGGTTGATGCCACCTGTGCTCTTGCTGTCAGTTCTGCTGCTTCATTGCACACATGTTATTAGAGTACCAAGACAGCCCCATGGTTGACATGGATGCTGTGAAGTCCTGAGACAGCTACCCTGCTCACCTGCCCAGGCTCTGTTATACATGCCAGGTCAGCCCATTCATACATGACTCACCAGACCAGGGGGTTGGCTGACCTTTCCCTACGTACCATCAGAAAGATGGCAGTCTCTTTCACCTTTCCTGTCTTCGACACTTAACTCCCCTGATCCACCTCTAACAAAGCACCAGGCAGCAGATAACATTCAGGTGAATAACAGTGTTGTAAAGTAAATAATTAATGCCAGGGGATATCAGACTAGGAGATGCTTGCAGTATAAAAATACCAGGCACAAATCACACCCTAGCTTTTACCTGTGATCAAAGAGGCACTCAGAATCACTGAGAACTCCCAAGTGCTTTGCCTCTGAAGTGCTGCACAGTGTCAGATGTGATAAATTTCCCCATCTCCTGCCAAAGAGCTCAGGCAGCCTTGTCAAGAAGCCCACAGAAATTTCTAACCCGCAGTTTTATTTTTTCTCATAAAGTGGTTGGCTGAGGCTGAACTCTTTTTTATGAGGGAAAAACGAGACTAGTAAGACTGACATTGCTTCTATGCAGAGTGCAGAAGAGGGAATTTTCCTTTGTTCCTAACTTAGAAATTCAGGGGGATACCAAAGAGATTCAGTGAAGGTGGCACTTTCCTTGGCTTGGAGGAGGGTGCTTTGCTTCCTTCATGCCCATGATAGAAATAAATACAATATAATACTTCTTTGTCTCCAGCAGATGGCAGCCCAGTGCCCATTCACCTGTGTGTGATTACAGTATTCCACATTGCCTGTGATGATGCAAGACCTCTTCATCCTGGAGTAAAGTGACTAGTGGGGTGCCACAGGGTTCTGTCTTGGGCCCAGTCTTATTCAACATCTTTATCAGTGACTTGGATGATGGGCTTGAGGGCATCCTGAGCAAGTTTGCAGATGACACCAAATTGGGAGGGGTGGCTAATATCCCAGAGGACAGGATCACACTTCAAAATGACCTTAACAGATCAGACAACTGGGCCAAAGCAAACAAGATGAACTTTAACAGGGAGAAATGTAAAGTACTACACTTGGGCAAAAAAAATGAAAGGCACAAATACAGGATGGGTGACACCTGGCTTGAGAGCAGTACATGTGGAAAGGATCTAGGAGTCTTGGTAGACCACAAACTTGACATGAGTCAACAGTGTGATGCAGCAGCTAAAAAAGCCAATCCAATTCTGGGCTGCATCAATAGGAGTATAGCATCTAGATCAAGGGAAGTAATAGTACCATTGTATTCTGCTCTGGTCAGACCTCACCTGGAGTACTGTGTCCAGTTCTGGGCACCACAGTTCAAGAAGGATACTGACAAGCTGGAACGTGTCCAGAGGAGGGCAACCAAAATGGTCAAAGGCCTGGAAACGATGCCTTATGAGGAACGGCTTAGGGAGCTGGGTATGTTTAGCCTGGAGAAGAGAAGGTTAAGGGGTGATATGATAGCCATGTTCAAATATATAAAAGGATGCCATATAGAGGAGGGAGAAAGGTTGTTTTCTGCTGCTCCAGAGAAGCGGACATGGAGCAATGGATTCAAGCTATAAGAAAGAAGATTCCACCTAAACATTAGGAAGAACTTCCTGAAAGTTAAGAGCTGTTCGGCAGTGGAATTTGCTGCCAAGGAGTGTGGTGGAGTTGTCTCCTTTGGAGGTCTTTAAGCGGAGGCTTGACAGCCATCTGTCAGGAATGCTTTGATGGTGTTTCCTGCTTGGCAGGGGGTTGGACTGGATGGCCCTTGTGGTCTCTTCCAACTCTGATTCTGTGATTCTATGATATGTGGGAGGGTTAAGGCTTAGTGGGGACCATAAGCAATGCCTACCTAGACCAAACTTTCAAATTCCTGTGAAATACCATTTCTTTTACACATCCGTCAGTGCACATGGTAGTTTACAGCGTAAGTGAAAAATCTGGGTTGTTGTGCAAAGGAAGTGACAACTTTGAAATTTGACAGTCGAGATTACAGAGGAAAGGGATGTGAGAGGCAATGGCAGTTCAGGGTACTGGTGAACAAATGTCATTATACATACTTTGTTGCAATTGGGTATGAAGACTGGGGGTGTCAAGCAAAGGCTCCATGGAAGGAGGATTTTGAGGATCACTTTAATTTGTGAAATGTTCATACAAATGTGCATTTCTCTTGTTGGTGCAAGCTCATGCATTTGAACAGTGGACAAAAATGTGAACGTAATCTTGGGTAGCAAGTGGTTATCAGCTTTGTCCACTGTTAGGCGCCGTTTATAAGAAATCCACACAATATAAATGCTTAATGCTTGAGAGATGCCCAGAGTGGCTGGGGCACCCATTCAGATGAGCAGGGTACTAATAAGTTAGTAGTAGTAGTAGTAGTAGTAGTAGTACCATACTAATAATTTATTATTAGTAGTAGTAGAGCAGTAGTATAGTGCTGAACACAGGAGTAGTACTGGCCTTGCCAATAATGTATGTATGCTACATGTGATGGTTTGCATTTAATGTATTGAAAACTAATAGCATCTTAAATGAACTTGGGCAAATTTAAATCTAATGACAGCTCCTCTTTGACTGCCTAGCTACTAACCTGTGTTGCAGAATACTGTAACTGTTAAAAATCAGGATTAAAAAGTCACCAACATGGCAGAAAAGAACCTTGAATTTGTGGCGTTAAAGTTGCTATAGCTTGTGAGTGACTTTCCAGATGAGTGAAAGGACAAAGATTGATTTGGGAAATGTTTGCTTTTCAGTATGTTCAAGCAGATGCTCCTACCAATAAAACCCTGGCTGGGCTTGTGGTGCAGCTGCTGCAGTTTCAGGAAGATGCCTTCGGAAAACATGTTGCCAATCCTGCCTTTACAAAGTTTCCTGTGAGTATTTAAAACGCTCTTGTAATGTTTCTTCAGCTGTTGCATTTGCCATATACAGTACTTCAAAGTAAATAGGTCTACAGCTGCTTCCTGAAAAGCTGCCAACACTTAAGAGTGGGAGGCTGTATTTGAACCCAGAAGCAAAAGGATTCTGTCTGTTTCACGGTGTCAGAAACACAAGTTGACAAATTTAGCCTTCACTCTTTGTAATTCTCGTGCTGTTATATCTGCTAACAATATGCTAAGAATACTGCAGGATTAAATAAGAGCTGGGCTTTGTTTTGAGACTTTAATACAGGCATGCCCAAACTGCGGCCCTCCAGATGTTTTGGCCTACAACTCCCATGATCCCTAGCTAACAGGACCAGTGGTTGGGGAAGATGGGGGTTGTAGTCCAAAACATCTGGAGGGCTGAAATCTGGGGATGCCTGCTGTGAGGGACAGGGGATATCGCGAAGTCCCTCCCCTCCTAAGTTCAAGCCAATCCCCGAGCACAGGGGGAAGCAGAGAGAGTTCCGATTCCAGTGGGGAAGCAGGAAGTCGTGTCCGAGGCTCAGGCAAGGTAGAGGAGCCAGGGTCCCAGGTGGGACAGGAAGGGGCGAATAAGGGCGGGAGACCCATCCCCCCAACTCCGGAATTACGCAGAAAGAGGAGGGGAAAGAGGATGGGTCTGCCAAAGCTTTTGTGTTGGAGAAAGACGCGCCAAAAGCCATTAGGAGGTTCTGAAACCGACTGACCACATCACTCCGTGTAAATAGCAATGACTTGAGCACTGTAAATACGCAGCACCAATAAAAGAATAAAATGCAGAGCTGCGTAGCGTCGTTACTCTGAAGTAGTCCACTCCGGCCACTGTGACAGCAACCTCCTAATCCTTTTTGGGCTACTTTGGAGTTGCCGGGATGAGCGTGTCAGAGGCGGAGAAATGGCGGCAGATCGCGGAGCAAGCCCAGCAAGAACTGCAGCAGCTGTCGCTGCAGGCGCAGGGGGAATTGAAGGCAGCTAAAGAGGAGACTAAGAAGGTCCAGGACGACCGGCTACAACTTGCGGAACAGGTGAGAGCGCTTCAGGAAAAAGAGCAGCAATTAAGGGCGGTGGCGGTAGACCTCCAAAACAAGCTGGATGCAGAGAAAAACAAGGCGGGAGGGGCACCCCAAGTCCAAGTGCTGCCAGGAAGGAGAGCCGGGACCCTAGTAAGCAAGTTCAATGGAGACCCGAGGGAATTTCAGGGCTTTGAGACTGAGATTGTGTATGCTCTTGAGCTGCACCACGATGAGTTCCCTGATGATGAGCACAGGGTAGCGTTTATTGTGGAGCACCTTACCGGGGCAGCCAGGGAGTGGCTAAGACCGTTAATTGCAACAAGGAATCCTTGCATGAAGAATGTCAAACTATTTCTAGAAGGTTTGAAAACGATGTATTCGTCCGATAGTCATATGGACCAGACTAAGGAGGAACTTCATAATTTACGCCAAGGAAATATGACAGTTCGCGCGTATTGGGCGAAATTCACCATGCTGGTGCACAGATTGGGGTGGGAACTAGAGTCCCCCCCAATGCAAGCGGCGTTCTACTTGGGGTTGCATGAGGAGGTGAAGGATGAGCTCTCGAGAGGTCCAAAGCCCAGTAATATGGATCAGCTGAGCAAAGCGGCTCTGGCGGTGGGGGTGAGACAGGAATCCCGGTGGAGCGACAAGCAAGCAACGCGCGCAAAGCGGGCTTGGTTCCCACGGTCGCAGGAGAAGCCACTCCCCCAACAACCCTTTCAAGCCACGCCTGGGGCCAGTCAGGACCAGGAACCCATGCAGATTGATAGCGCGCGCGCGCGGGCTTTTCAAACCCCAGCGGCGCCAAGACGCAAGGAGGGAAGGGGTGGGAATTGCTTTCTCTGCAACTCCCCCCAGCATCTCGTCAGAGACTGCCCACATCGCAGGGAGTGGCAAGGAAAGGCGGGAACGGTTGTGCCCTCCCCCACTGAAGCAGCACCACAGCAGGGAAACGGGAAAGCCTGGCTGCAGGAGACAAGGGGCGGCAGCCAGGCACAGTCAGCAGACAACAGCCCCAGCCCACCCACCCGCACAGAGAGGAGCAGAGCCAGCCCACCCCTCCCAGAGCAGGAGTGGTTCTAGAAGTGACGCTCACGCTTCCAAATGGCTATCCCCTGACAGTCCTCGCCCTAATTGACAGTGGGGCGTCAGCGAACTTCTTCTCGAGAAACTTTGCAGAAGAGCACCAGATCCAGCTTCTGCAGCTGGATTTTCCTCTGCACGTGGCAACCATTGACGGCAGAGAGCTGCTGGGAGGGGCCATCACTCATCAAACCCCCCCCATGAGAATGACGGTTGGAAGGCACTCAGAGACACTGGCATTCAACGTCACCACCATCTCAGACCCCCCCATCGTTTTGGGCATGAGCTGGCTGGCGCGCCATGACCCCTCCATAAGTTGGCACCAGAGATGCATCACTTTTGGATCGGACTTTTGCCTGGAACATTGCATGCAGCACCAACCAGGGGAGGGGCCTCCGATAGCCACGGTGGCCACCATGCACGTCAAAGGGGGTGAAGCGATACCCAAGCCGTACTGGGACCTGCAGGAGGTCTTCAGCGAAGCGGAGTCCGACCACCTACCCCCACACAGGCCTTTTGACTGCCAGATCAACCTGGTACCAGGGGCAACTATACCCCCAGCCAAGCTGTACGCCATGTCAGACCAGGAACTGGAAGATCTGCGCGCTTTCATCGACAAGAACCTCAAGCGGGGGTTCATCAGAGAAAGCAAGGCAGCAGGGGGCAGCCCGGTCTTCTGGGTGGACAAGAAAGACACGCAACAGCGCCGTCTTGTGGTGGATTTTAGACGGCTGAATTCGGTGACAGAGCCAGTGGCTTTCCCCATGCCCAGAGTGGATGATCTCCTGACAGCGGCACGCAGGGGCAAGATTTTCACCAAGCTGGACCTGAGGGGGGCGTACAACTTGATCAGGATCCGGGAAGGCGATGAATGGAAAACCACGATGTTCACGCCTCTGGGCTCTTTTGAATATCTGGTGATGCCCTTCGGGTTGCAAGGGGGCTCAGCATGCTTCCAGGCCTTCATGCACCACGTCCTGGGGTCCCTCCTCTTCAGGAAATGCTTGGTCTTCCTGGATGACATCCTTATTTACTCCAACGACCCAGTGCAGCACGTGAAAGATGTCAGGGAGGTGTTGCAGCGCCTGAAGGAGAACCACCTGTATGTGAAGCTGGAGAAGTGCAAGTTTCACACCAAGGAGGTGGACTTCCTGGGCTACAAGCTGTCAGACAAGGGGCTGGCGATGGACAAGGACAAGGTGCAGGCCATCCTGGACTGGCACAGCCCCAGGACTCGCAAAGATGCCCAACGCCTACTAGGCTTCGCCAACTTCTACAGGAAGTTCATCAAGAACTTCTCTCGCGTTACGGCTCCCATCACTGACTGCCTGAGAGGCAAGCAGAAGTTCAGGTGGACACCAGAGGCGCAAGCAGCGTTCGAAAGCCTCAAGAGGGTGTTCGCCTCAGACCAGAACCTGTTCCACGTGGTTCAGGACGCACCCCTACGCGTGGAGACAGATGCTTCTGATAAAGCTGTGGGCGCCATTTTGTTGCAACTGGACGCCAACAGAGAGTGGAGACCCTGTGCCTTCTTCTCCAGGAAATTGACTCAGCCAGAGCGAAACTACACAGTGTTTGATCGGGAACTTCTGGCGATCCACGCTGCGTTCCAGCACTGGAGACACTTCCTGGTGGGCGCCAAGCACCCCATCCAGGTGTGCACAGACCACAAGAACCTGGAGTTCTGGAGAACTGCCAGGGTGCTCAACCAGCGGCAGATACGGTGGGCAGAGTTCTTCTCGAACTTCAACTTCTCCATACACTACATCCCGGGAGAGCAGAATGTCAGGGCGGATGCCCTCTCCCGCAAGCCAGAGTACATGGAGGAGGAGGCGCCACCGGCACCCAGGCACATTTTCCCCCCATCAGCATGGTCCTGCGGAGCAGCAGTGGTGAGCGAGGCAGAACTCACAGCACTGACGGCAGCGGATGAATTTGCCAACCGCATCTTCAGAGAACTGAGAGGGGGGGGGAGCAGGCAAAAGACTTTGCAGAACGCAGGGGGCTGCTTTTCTACAAGGGTGCACTGTACCTGCCCACCACCCAGCTTAGACGTACGGTCCTCAAGCAGATGCACGACAACCCAACGGCGGGTCATTTTGGGAGGGACAAAACCACTCACCTAGTCATGAGACACTTCTGGTGGCCAGGGGTGCGGGAAGATGTTCGAGACTATGTACGGGGCTGTGACACCTGCCAGCGGGCAAAGGTGGTCAGAGCAGCACCACCGGGATTGCTGGAGCCCTTAGCCACGCCACACAGGCCGTGGGAAGTGGTGTCCATGGACTTCATCACAGATCTGCCTTCTTCCAGGGGCAAGACCGCAGTGTTGGTGGTGGTGGACCTCATGTCCAAAATGTGCCACTTTATACCGTGTGCCAGGGCGGTCTCGGCAGAAGAGACAGCCAAACTGTTTGTGGATCACGTATTCAGACTGCATGGATTACCCTTAAGGGTTATTTCGGATCGTGGCCGCCAATTTGTTTCCAGGTTCTGGCGGCGGCTCATGAACCTCCTGCAGGTGGAGGTCAGCTTGTCGACGGCTAGACACCCGCAGACCAATGGACAGGCGGAGAGGGTCAACGCCATTCTGCAGCAGTACCTGAGATGCTACGTCAGCCAGAGGCAAACGGACTGGGTGGATCGCCTGCCACTGGCAGAATTTGCCTACAACAATGCGGTGCACGTCTCCACAGGGGTGTCGCCCTTTAAGGCCAATTACGGGCGTGACCTCAGATCTTTCCCTGAGAGGGAGGGGGAGGAGGAGGAGGAGGGCCCACAGGCTGAGGATTGGGCAGAGGAACTGGAGACGGTGCACCAGCAGCTCAGAGAACACTTGGAGAGAGCCAAGGAAGCGTACAAGAGGGGGGCAGATCGCCACAGGCGACCGGGGGAGGTCATTAGGGTGGGGGACAAAGTTTGGTTGTCCTCGGAGGGCCTTCCCATCAGAGGGCGATGCAAAAAGCTGGCGCCCAGAAGGTTGGGCCCCTTCACGGTCACGCAACAGGTCAACCCGGTGGCATACAGGCTGGCACTGCCAGAGGACATGAGGGTGCACCCAGTGTTTCATAGATCGCTGCTGTCGCCGTACAGGGAAAGCAGCAGGCTCCGAGACAGCGAACAAACCCCTGAGGGAGGGGGGGAGAGGGAAGGCAGGGAGCAACTCAATGAGGCCACAGCCATCCTGGATTCAAGGTGGGGGGTGGGGGGCCTGGAGTACCTCATGGCATGGGAGGATGCTCCACCGTCCCAGAATGAATGGGTCCCAGCCACTCAGATACAGGAGGAATTCCTGGTAGAAGAATTTCACGCCCTTTTCCCCCATAGACCCAAGCCCTGGCACATGGAAAGGGAGGGGGAGGGGGAGGAAGCACGGGAGAGCAGTTCACCATGGCGCTGGGAAGCGGAGTTTGAGGAACCAGAGGATGAGGTATGGGTGTCACCGAGATCCACCCAGTCAGAGGAAGGAGCAGATTGGCAGAACATTTTTACCCCCACCAGCTCTGACGCCACAGACTTTTTGGGATTCCCGTCCTCCCAGGCGGAAGGGGGGGGGCTTGCAGGACTGGGGGGAGGTGTTCACACCAACGGGCTCGGAAAGCACTGAGTTCTTAGGCTTCCAGTCGTCACCGACACCTGGGGGGGACCTGGGGAGGGGTGAAGGAGAGCTTGGGAGGGGGGTGGATGTGAGGGACAGGGGATATCGCGAAGTCCCTCCCCTCCTAAGTTCAAGCCAATCCCCGAGCACAGGGGGAAGCAGAGAGAGTTCCGATTCCAGTGGGGAAGCAGGAAGTCGTGTCCGAGGCTCAGGCAAGGTAGAGGAGCCAGGGTCCCAGGTGGGACAGGAAGGGGCGAATAAGGGCGGGAGACCCATCCCCCCAACTCCGGAATTACGCAGAAAGAGGAGGGGAAAGAGGATGGGTCTGCCAAAGCTTTTGTGTTGGAGAAAGACGCGCCAAAAGCCATTAGGAGGTTCTGAAACCGACTGACCACATCACTCCGTGTAAATAGCAATGACTTGAGCACTGTAAATACGCAGCACCAATAAAAGAATAAAATGCAGAGCTGCGTAGCGTCGTTACTCTGAAGTAGTCCACTCCGGCCACTGTGACACCTGCTTTAATACATAAGTAGATGGAACCCAAATATGTGCTTGGTCCAAGCCATTTAGGATTTCATAGGTAATTGCCAGCATCTTGACCTGCAATCCCTTTTGTGAACTTCAAGATGGCAAACTCATGGATGGCATGTATTTAAATTGATCTTTTTGTCTTTATGATTTAAATTAAATAGATCAATCTTGAAGTTGCAGTTGGATTACCCCAACTTATGTAGTGCTTGTTTGCCACAGTACTGGAGCAACTTGAGAGACCACATATTTTATTGTAGGATACTGTATTTCACTACACCCCTGACAAGAAGGATAGCTGGGATAGTCACACACAGACAGTGGCGAAGCTGCATGCTCCGGTACCAGAGCTCCTGGAGGTGGAGAGCAGGCAGGGGCGTGCACATAGAGGGTTGACCAGACCTCAAGGGGCCCTGATTTGGTGCTGATTAATTCTCTAGGACCCTGACTTTGTTTGAGTTCCTATCATTTGCTCCTACTAGGTTGTGCCACTTCATTGGGAGGGGGAGGGGTGAGATAACTGTTCACATACACTCTGGGAGTTGTTTCTGTGCAACACATGGCCTGTCAATTTTTGTACTACAGATTTGCAATGCTGCAGATTTTCAAGCAGTGTACTGTTTAATATTTTAGATTCACATGAACCTTAAGGACAGTATGCAGGACCCAAATGTAACTTGTGGGGGTGGGAGATACAGGAGGTGTGTGTACTTTGAGTTTCAGCCTGCCAATACTTTGCTCAAATAATGTGATATTTTTTGCAGCTGCTTCCTTGGGAGGCTTGTACTGTTTAATATTCCGTTGCTTCACTGCTTGCTTCTGCTTTTGTTAGTGTGAGTATGAAAGTCACCTTGATATTTTCTCTGTTTTAGGCAAAGTGCTTCATGGACTTCAAAGCTGGAGGAACACTGTGTCACATTCTTGGTGCTGCATATAAGTACAAAAATGAGCAAGGATGGTGAGTCCTTTTAATCTTTTCCACAGAATTCCCAGGTCCTGCTCAAGAGTATGAGCATGTGGCACTCCCTGCATTAGTTTTAGGTAGACAGATGAAAATGATTTTATTTCAAAGAACTTGTAGTTAAATCAGGTTTTTCATTGGAAAATTACTCTTTTTATTCTTTCCTGTATGTTGTTATTTTGTAATATAGCGGGTTGGGTCCATAGATAAGCATGGCAAAGTGGGCTTCCCTCTAACACACACACACACAGACACACACAGAGAGAGAGGTTCTATAGATTCTGTGGGATCGGGTGGACAGGCATGTCCAGGGGGCAGGGTGTGTGTGAATCATGTTGTAGCAACTTCCACAGTTGGCGAGAGGAGGCAGAGGAAAGTTTGCTTCCTCTGTCTAATTTCATGGTTATCTGTGGATCCTATCTGGTGATTTTACATGGCATTGGAGAACTTTTGAAGCAGAGGGACATAACATTTATTAAATGGTCGCTTATTTTTCCTTTGACCACTCAAATTTCCTTTCAGACCTTGTTAGTGTTTCAGATTCTGGCATTCACTTCTTGATGAGTGAGGATAAAGGAACAGCCAGATGCTGGGAGCAAACAGGGCAAGAGCATTAGATATTATTCTTCCCTGTAACTTTGAAAATAATCTTATCTGGCTGCTATCCTTAAACAAAACACTGGATTAGTTTTTGGATTGAGCCAGCGATGCCACTCTTGATGTTTTCAAGGCTTGTAGAAGAGAAGAGGAGGAAAGGAAACAGTTTAGTTCATACACTTGTATGCATACATGCGTCTCCTGTTGCACAGAGGGTCTGTGGTGAATAATAATAATAATAATAATAATAATAATAATAATAATAATAATAATAATAATATATTATTTATACCCTGCCCTTCTGGCTGGGTTTCCCCAGCCACTCTGGGCGGCTTCCAACAGAAAAATAAAATAAAATAATCGCCGCCACCAAGAAGGCCCTCTGCCTGGTTCCCTGAAACTTGGCTTCTCGCAACGAGGGAACTGCCAGAAGGCCTTCGGTACTGGATCTCAGTGTCCGGGCAGAACGATTGGGGTGGAGACGCTCCTTCAGATAATGGACTGCTGTAATTCCATTATAGGGCTGCTTATTTCCCTTTTGATGCATAGCATTTTTCTGGGGTATCTCCCTTCCCCCAAATCCTAGATAATTGTGGCTGTTCTTACTGCCTTTATTTTTTGTCTGGCATCACATTCCTTTCTCTCGCTCCACCCCATTAAGCTGGGGTTCCTTGGAGTGCCCTAAGTCTAAAGGCTCCCTAGGAAATGTTTCTGTATGCCTGGATAGAACTTCTGTTGGAATTGATGGGAAAAGGTGTTGAATTATCACGTGCACAGGACCATCAAAGATTCTTTACTATAATTATCAGATGCTGTGTGGCCCTAATTCTATGCAATGCTGTCTTGAATTATCCCAAACATGTCTAAATGTTTTTAGCTATTCTAAGTACTATATAAATATTTTTTGTTGCAGGCGCCGATTTGATTTGCAGAACCCTTCCCGAATGGATCGAAACGTAGAAATGTTTATGAATATTGAAAAAACATTGGTGCAGGCAAGAATTCTATTAATAATAATGCTTAATTTCTGGTCTTATGTTTGAAAATGTATTTAGAAAAGAATAGAATAGAATAATTTATTGGGCAAGTATCAACCATACTTGGAATTTTGCTTCGACTGCATTGCAGTGTAAAGAAAAAATGTACCTCATACAAACACTATTCCCCTCACAATACAACAGCACAGCGAAAAGACCCCATACCACCAACTGTCCTCCCTTCTGCCCACAACTACAGATTCAACAATTTGATGGCACAAGGAAAAAAGCTATTCCTGTGCCTAGACATTTTTGTATATAGAGTCCTGTAGCTTTAAGGCTTGCTGTGAATGTGATCTACGTAGGAATCCCAGGCCCACCTGTGAACGTATGTAAAAATTACATTCATAGCTTGCTGGCACATTGTTCCATTAAAAATATAGATTAGCAGGGAGGATAAGGGGATAAATGTGTATGTAGTTAACATTTCAGGAAAGGAAGCCATTATTTTAATTTATAAAGCAGGATTGTCACTTATAGAACAATTAATTGGCACAAAGTTCTTCAGTCTTGTCTGCCTTCACAATAACCCTGTGAGGCAGATCATTCATGTTTGGGATACTGCAGCAGAGCAAGAATGATTTTCCTGGAGCCATATGACAGAGGTGCCAGGTCTAGGTGCCCATACTAGCGCACTCGGTTATGCTTGCAAAATACAGTTCTTAACTTGGTAAACAATTTATATACTGCTTGGTTATAATAAAACCTTACATGAATGAACCTCAAAATAATAAGTTACATTTCAAACTTTACTGCAAAGGAGGCATGGACAAAGACAACCACAAATGGTGATCCTATAGCTCACTTTCTCTTCGGCTGTTGATACTTCACCAGTAAACCTGCTGGGCTCTGATGATACTTCATGTGCTGGGATGTCACCAGCACAAAGTTAGCTTAAGAACTGAGAGCAGTATTCTGTTCAACTCACCACTTTGTGTGTGTATACAGTGGTGCCTTGACTTACGAATTTAATCCGTTCCGAAGGCACCTTCGTAAGTTGAAAAATGCCATTGCAAACACAATTTCCCATAGGAATGCATTGGAAATGGAAAAATTTGTAAGTCGAAGCAACCCTATCTAAAAATTCGTAAGTCGAAAAATCCCTGCCTAAAACCGCCATGGTTTTTTTCCGGATGTTGAGACATTCGTAAGCGCGTGGCCATTACCCCCATTTGTAGGTCGAAAAATTCGGTTGTTGAGTCGTTCGTAAGTTGAGGTACCACTGTACCTGAGATTTAGCTGTCTTCGAGTTCACTTTGACAGAGCTTCTGCAATTTGAAAACTTACATCTCTACCAGCAGAATTTAGCCTTATAAAAGATACTGGCTGGGCTCCATTGAGATCAACAACAACAATTATTATTATTTTATTATTTATATTCCTCACATCAGACTGAGTTGCCCCAGCCACTCTGGATTCCCTCATGATAAAGCACATCTGGTGGGATATTTTACTTGGCACAGCAGATCCCCATTTGTTGTGAGAGACTCCTTTGAAAAGTCCCTCCATTTCATACATGGTTTGACATATGATGCAGGAGGCTGCTGCTGCAGACATAGGAAATCCCAAGCACCTTACATGTTGAACATGTTGCATTGTTTTTGGAAGCTTGCTGTTATCATAAATTTTGACATTAAATATACATTTAATTCTAAACAAACACGGCAGATACTGTTGCTTTCCTGGTTGTGGGAATAATGAAAAATTAATTGTGATGGACTGAGCCCTAGTGTGGAATAAACTTAGCCCTGGTGCATGATAATGCTCTTGATCCTTGATTAATTTGGTTTCTAAGTTGAACTCTTGGCTACTTATAGTGTCTCTGTGCACTGAGCCACAGCCGAATACTAGCACAGTGTGGGGAAAGTAGATGGAGAAGTTTTTCTCCTCATGCTGCTGGAACCAAATGAGGTTCTCCGGTGAAGCTGGGCAGAGATTGAGGACCTACAAACAGAAAGTATTTGTTCAAATAGTGCATGCAGGTGTGTGTCCCCGCCAGACTTGTGTGTGTGTAATGGATTACCATAGTTGTGCCAGTAATCTCTATATTACTGGTTTTTGTTTTCAATAAAGTGATCTCTCCTTTATTTTCTCTTCCAGAATAACTGTCTGAGCAGACCAACCATCTACCTCGTACCAGAAATTGAACTGAAGTTGGCTAATAAGCTAAAGGACATTGTCAAACGTCACCAGGTATCAGGCACATCATACATTTAGCATGTCAAATGTTGATCTGTTTAGCATAATTGCAAAGGGACTCACATAGGAACATACCGTAATTATTTCAGACTCTTATCTCAGGGCTGGAGAACTCCTGGCCCTCAAGATGTTGGTGGACTTCCAACACCCATCAACCCCAGAAAGCATGACCAATGGTCAAGGATTATGGGAGTTGTAGTTCAGCAACATTTGCAGGGCCACAGATTGCCCATGTCTGCTCTAGTTAATAGAACTTTCTGAAGGAGATGGTGATTTGCTTCAGCTGGTGATGTAGACTTGGGTCTGTGCTTTTGGTCAGGTGACTAAAATGTATTTCCTGCCCACCTTCAATATAACTAATAAATATTTCCATTTTACATGTATCTTGCCCCTGCAAAAACCTCTTTGGCATCATAGGTGTGTTCACAGGTGCAACACGGTGGCGTCAGATTGTAAGGCTACAATCTTGATATGAGGTGCCTATTAGTAATATCTTTATTATTTGGTACCTTCAAATCTGGGGTCCACATTGCTCTGGACTGTAGAGTGGGAACTGCTTTCCT